>NC_092049.1:32723796-33062954 GCF_003086295.3 Arachis hypogaea
GACTCTGAGAATCATATTGACTTGCTGAGTCAATATTTTGTTCCGAGCCAATATGGCATTCAGAGTATCAACTTCAAGAACTCCCTTCTTCATAGGCGTCCCATTATTCACAGGATTCCTTTCAGAAGTGTACATGAACTGGTTATTAGCAACCATGTCAATGAGTTCTTGAGCTTCTGCAGGCGTTTTCTTTAGGTGAATGGATCCACCTGCAGAAGTATCCAATGACATCTTTGATAACTCAGAAAACCATCATAGAATATATCCAGGATGGTCCATTCTGAAAGCATGTCAGAAGGACACTTTTTGGTCAACTGTTTGTATCTTTCCCAAGCTTCATAGAGGGATTCACCTTCTTTCTGTCTGAAGGTTTGAACATCCGCTCTAAGCTTGCTCAGCTTTTGAGGAGGAAAGTACTTGGCTAAGAAAGCCGTGACCAGCTTATCCCAAGAGTTCAGGCTGTCTTTGGGTTGAGAATCCAACCATAATCTAGCTCTGTCTCTTACAGCAAAAGGGAAAAGCATGAGCCTGTAGACTTCAGGATCTACTCCATTAGTCTTAACAGTATCACATATCTGCAAGAATTCAGTTAAGAACTGAAAAGGATCTTCAGATGGAAGTCCATGAAACTTGCAGTTCTGCTGCATCAGAGAAACTAGTTGAGGTTTCAGCTCAAAGTTGTTTGCTCCAATGGCAGGAATGGAGATGCTTCTTCCATGTAAATTGGAATTAGGTGCAGTAAAGTCACCAAGCATCCTCCTTCATTATTATTATTTTCGGCTGCCATCTCCTCTTCTGTTTGAAAATTCCTAACAGGTGCTTACTGGTTAGTTGTAATTCAGAGTCCTTTCAGGTTCTGGATCTGCTTCAACAAGAATATTCTTATCCTTGCTCCTGCTCATATGACAAAGAAGATGGCACAGAAAAAATATAATAATAATATGGATCCTTTATACCACAGTATAGGGATCCTTGTGTAGTGAAGAAAAGAAGGGAAAAAATTGAACTCAGAGAAGAAAGGTCGATGGAGAGTTGAGATAGATGTTAGGATATGAATAAAAATAGAAGAGATGGAGGGGAATAATTTTCGAAAAATTTTTGAAAAAGAGTTAGTGATTTTTGAAAATGGTTTTTGAAAAAGTTAGTATTTTTCGAAATTTTTTTTTAAAAATAAAATAATTATAATAAAAAGAAATTTTGAAAAAGAGGGGAGATATTTTCGAAAATGAGAGAGAGAGAGTTAGTTAGGTGTTTTGAAAAAGTTAAGAAACAAACAAAAAGTTAGTTAGTTGGTTGAAACAAATTTTGAAAAGATAGAAGTTAGGAAGTTAGAAAAGATATTTTGAAAAGATTTTTTGAAAAAGATAAGATAAGAAGATATTTTTGAAAAGATATGATAGAATTAGTTTTTGAAAAAGATTTAATTTTTAAAATCTCAATTAATGACTTGATTCATAAGAAATCACAAGATATGATTCTAGAACTTAAAGTTTGAATCTTTCTTAACAAGCAAGTAACAAACTTCAAATTTTTGAATCAAAACATTAATTGATTATGTTATTTTCGAAAATTTGGTATAAAAATAAGAAAAAGATTTTTGAAAAATATTTTTGGAATTTTCGAAAATAACTAATAATTTTTGAAAAAGATAAAATTTTCAAATTGAAAATTTGATTTGACTCATGAGAAACAATTGATTTTAAAAATTTTTGAAAAAGTCAATCCAAATTTTGAATTTGATGAGAGAAAAAGGAAAGATATTTTTTTTTTTTGAATTTTTTTGAAAAACATGAAAAATATGCAATGCATGAAATTTTTAGATCAAAACAATGAATGCATGCATGAATGATATGAATGTCAAGATGAACACCAAGAACACTTGAATGTCATGATGAACATCAAGAACATATTTTTGAAAAATTTTTATGAAAGAAAACATGCAAGACACCAAACTTAGACTTCTTTAATGCTTACGCACTAAGAATTCAAGAATGCATATGATAAACATGAAAAGACACAAAACAAAAAATCATCAAGATCAAACAAGAAGACTTACCAAGAACAACTTGAAGATCATGAAGAACACTATGAATGCATGAATTTTCGAAAAAATGCAAGATGCACATGCAATGACACCAAACTTATGATATGACTCAAGACTCAAACAAGAAACAGAAAATATTTTTGATTTTTATGATTTTCTAATTTTTTTGGATTTTTATTTATTTTTCGAAAATTTAAAAGAAAAATAAGGATTCCAAAATTTTTAATATGAATTCCAGGAATCTTGCCATGTTAGTCTAAAGCTTCAGTCCAGGAATTAGACATGGCTCACTAGCCAGCCAAGCTTTCAAAGAAAGCTCCAGTCCAAAACACTAGACATGGCCAATGGCCAGCCAAGCTTTAGCCTTTAACATGAGAGTATATTGCTCTTGATAACAAATTGCAAGCCTCAGTCCAAAAGAATTTAGACATGGCTTTACAGCCAGCCAGGCTTCAACATGCTTCATGAAACACTAGAATTCATTCTTAAAAATTTTGAATAAAATTTTTTTGAAAACATTTTTATTATTTTCGAAAACAGATGAGAAATTTTAGAAATATTTTTGAAAAATTTTTGAAAATAAAATAAAAAGAAAATTACCTAATCTGAGCAACAAGATGAACCGTCAGTTGTCCAAACTCAAACAATCCCCGACAACGGCGCCAAAAACTTGGTGCTGTTGCCGGATCAAACTTGGCACTGATGTTACCGGACCAAAAGCTTGCCGAAAACTCAAACAATCCCCGGCAACGGCGCCAAAAACTTGGTGGACGAAATTGTGTTCCATGTTCTTTGTACTTGTATGAGAGTAACAATATATAATTGTATTGAATCCTCATTGTGGCTCTATGTGTGGACACAACTCCGTTCAACTAACCAGCAAGTGTACTGGGTCGTCCAAGTAATAAACCTTACGTGAGTAAGGGTCGATCCCACAGAGATTGTTGGTATGAAGCAAGCTATGGTCACCTTGCAAATCTCAGTCAGGCGGATTTAAACATGATATTTTATTAGATTAAAATAAACAATAAAAGGGATAGAGATACTTATGTAGATTTATTGGCAGGAATTTCAGATAAGCGAATGGAGATGCTTTTCGTTCCTCTGAATCTCTGCTTTCCTGCTATCTTCATCCAATCAGTCTTACTCCTTTCTATGGCTGGCTTTATGCAAGGGCATCACCGTTGTCAGTGGCTACATCCCCTCCTCTCAGTGAATCTTATGCTCACGCACCCTGTCACGGCATGGCTATTCATCTGTCGGTTCCCGATCATGCTGGAATAGGATTCACCCTCCTTTTGCGTCTGTCACTAACGCCCAGCACTCGCGAGTTTGAAGCTCGTCACAGTCATTCAATCATTGAATCCTACTTAGAATACCACAGACAAGGTTTAGACCTTCCGGATTCTCTTGAATGCCGCCATCATTCTAGCTTACGCCACGAAGATTCTGGTTAGGAGATCTAAGAGATACTCATTCTAGCTTAATTCATGTAGAACAGAAGTGTTTGTCAGACACGCGTTCATAAGGGGGAAGGATGATGAGCGTCACACATAATCATCACCTTCATCACGTTCTTGGGTGCGAATGGATATCTTAGAAGAGAAATAAGAAGAATTGAATAGAAAACAGTAGTACTTTGCATTAATCTTTGAGGAACAGCAGAGCTCCACACCTTAATCTATGGAGTGTAGAAACTCTACCGTATGAAAATACATAAGTGAAGGTCCAGGCATGGCCGAGATGGCCAGCCCCTCTGATCTAAGAACCAGACGTCCAAAGATGATCCTAAGATCCTAAGATGATCAAAAGATGCCTAATACAATAGTAAGAGGTCCTATTTATAATAAACTAGTCACTAGGGTTTACATGAGTAAGTAATTGATGCATAAATCCACTTCCGGGGTCCACTTGGTGTGTGTTTGGGCTGAGCTTAAGTGTTGCACGTGCAGAGGCCATTTGTGGAGTTGAACGCCAGTTTTTGTGCCAGTTTGGGCGTTCAACTCTGGTTTTGGATCCTTTTCTGGCGCTGGACGCCAGATTTGGGTAGAAAGCTGGCGTTGAACGCCAGTTTATGTCGTCAATTCTTGGCCAAAGTATGGACTATTATATATTTCTGGAAAGCCCTGGATGTCTACTTTCCAACGCAATTAGAAGCGCGCCATTTTGAGTTCTGTAGTTCTAGAAAATCCACTTTGAGTGCAGGGAGGTCAGAATCCAACAGCATCAGCAGTCCTTTTTCAGCCTCTGAATCTGATTTCTGCTCAAGTCCCTCAATTTCAGCCAGAAAATACCTGAAATCACAGAAAAACACACAAACTCATAGTAAAGTCCAGAAATGTGAATTTAACATAAAAACTAATGAAAACATCCCTAAAAGTAACTAGATCCTACTAAAAACATACTAAAAATAATGCCAAAAAGCGTATAAATTATCCGCTCATCAATCTCTTAATCAGAATCTTCGTGGTATAAGCTAGATTGATGGCGGCATTCATGAGGGTCCAGAAAGTCTAAACCTTGTCCGTGGTATTCCGAGTAGGACTCTTGGATTGAATGACTGTGATGAACTCCAAACTCGCGAGTGCTGGGCGTAGTGACAGACGCAAAAGGATAGTAAATCCTATTCCAATATGATCGAGAACCTCCAAGATGATTAGCCATGCAGTGACAGCGCATCGGACCATTTTCACAGAGAGGAATAGGATGCAACCAACGACAAGGGTGATGCCTCCAGACGATTAGCCGTGCTGTGACAGAGCATTTGGACCATTTTCCCGAGAGAGATCGAAAGTAGCCATTGGCACCGGTGACATCCTTACATAAAGCCAGCCATAGAAAGGAGTAAGATTGATTGGATGAAGACAACAGGAAAGCAGAGGTTCAGAGGAACGAATGCATCTCCATACGCTTATCTGAAATTCTCACCAATGAGTTACATAAGTATTTCTATACTTATTTTATTAATTAATTTCGAAAACCCCATTACTATTTTATATCCGCCTGACTGAGATTTACAAGGTGACCATAGCTTGCTTCATACCAACAATCTCCGTGGGATTCGACCCTTACTCACGTAAGGTATTACTTGGACGACCCAGTGCACTTGCTGGTTAGTTGTGCGAAGTTGTGAACCATGGTATTGGCATCGCGTTTTTGGTGCCATTGCCAGGGAAAGAAAGAGCAATGAATTTTACATAATCAAAGTGTAATCACAATTTCTGCGCACCACTTACCATCCCCAAACTAATGGGCAAGCCGAGGTGTCAAACAGAGAAATTAAGCGTATCTTGCAAAAGATAGTAAAGCCTCATAGAAAAGACTGTAGCACCAGGCTACAAGATGCACTCTGGGCATATAGAACAGCATACAAGACACCCATTGGGATGAGTCCTTTCCGCTTGGTTTATGGAAAAGCTTGTCATCTCCTAGTTGAAGTAGAACACAAAGCTTTTTGGGCAGTTAAGGAGTGCAACATGGGAATTGAGAAAGCCAGAGCTGAAAGGAAGTTGCAACTGCAGGAATTGGAGAGCCTTCGCCTAGAAGCTTATGAAAACTCCAGAATATTCAAGGAAAAGATGAAGGCTGTACATGATCAAAACATCAAGAAAAAAGAGTTCCATCCTGGGGATTTAGTCCTCCTTTACAAATCTCGACTAAGGCTCATGCCAGGCAAGTTGAGATCAAGATGGGAAGGTCCATACAGAGTAGAGAAGGCCGAACCATACAGAGTTTATCACCTAAGCCATCCTTTAAGCTCTGAACTTATTAAGGTTAATGGACAACGCCTGAAGCTATATCATGGCGAGAAGATGCAGAGAAACAAGGAGCTTGAGATCTTCCTCTTGGAAGATCCCCACATAGCAGAAGATTGAGCTAGTGGAGCGTCCAACTTACGGACGTTAAAGCAAAGTGCTAGGTGGGAGACAACCCACCATGGTATGATCGTTCTGTTCTTTGTTTTTAGTTTTTCCTATTCAATAACTCTTCTCTTTCTTAGTACTTTCGTGCATCTGCATTTACATGTTTTTATTTTAAAAAAACAAATTTTTTTTGCTACGCGACGCGATTGCATCAGCGACGCGTCCGCGTCACAGGGAGAGTAAAGAAAAATAAAAATGAACAGAAAGTCACGCTGGAGTGTGGCTGGAGGCGTGCCAATGGTACAAATCAACCCACGCGACCGCGTCGTTGACGCGTTCGCGTCGCATGGGAATCATGGCCTCCCACGCGACTGCGCGCCCCACGCAGCCGCGTGCCCTGAGTTTTCGACGTAAAAGGGTGCACAATGAAATATTGTGCGAGAGTGATGCTCGATTGGTGCTGGAAGCACAATCCTTATCACGCGACCGCGTCGCCGACGCGGCCGCGTCATCCATTTTTTGGCGCCCACGCGATCGCGCCGTCCCAATTTTGGCAAATAAATTTAATTGAACAGAGAGTTGTGCTGGTGCGAGGCTGCACTCGCGCCAGAAGCATAACATGGGTCACGCGACCGCGTGACCGACGCGATTGCGTCACCATACTTGAAGCGCATCCACGCGAACGCGTGCCCCACGCGGCCGCGTCGCATGCGCCGCACAGCTCAACCAAAAATTGCCACATATCTTATCTTTCCCTCCTTCAAATCCTAATTTTTCTTTTCCTTCCTTATTTCTTCCTTCTCCCTTCTTCCTTCTATCTCACCTATCACTCTCTTTCTCACCTCCATTACCAAGGTTCTATTTCCTTCTTCCTTCTTTCTTTTTCTATCATTCTTATTATTTTATATGTATTTTCTTTTCTTTTCTTTTCTTTTCATTATTCATATTTTCTTTCTTTTTCTTTTCTTTTTTTACATGGTGTTAGAAATTTACTTGTTTTTCTATTTTGAGTCATTATCCCTCATTATATGCTTGTGGATTGTTTCAAATTGTTTGACAATTAATTTTATTCTATTTAAGGGATTGCTTGCATGTTCACCTTCATATTTTCTATACCTTTTTCACCATGCATGCTATGTGTTTGTGAAAAAGCTCAAATGGCATTATGCACTTCTCTATGTTGTTATACTATTCAATGCTTGATTTTCACAACTTTCCTTTACTATTGTATTAATTGAATTTAATTGTCAATACAAACGTGATAGTTCGTTACAAAGTATTGCTTGGTCTATGCTACTCATGCCCTTTGCCGGCATGCCAATAAACATGTTGCAGTCACTTGTCTTTATATGCACTAACTATTTTCCATTGTTGGCTTTTAACATGTACTCGCGAGCATGTGATAATGTCAGTATATCTTAATGTGCATCCATCACCCTCTTTTCCGTTTCCTTCCTTGCTGTATATCTCTTTGAATTTAATTTACTTTCTCTTCCCTTCTTTCAGGATGACCACCAAGAAAGGAAAAGAGAAAGCTACTTCTAAACCACCAGCAAGAAGAGGAACTAAAAGAGCATTAGTGGCAGAGCCTTCTTCAATCGCAGTCAAGCCATCAACAAAAAGAGTTAAGAGGATAATAAAGGTTGATGAGAAGGAGAAAGCCATTCCAGCAAAGGACACTGCGCAATTTCCCAATCGCTACTGTGAGCAGATGTTCCCTATCCTGGCAGAAAGAAACTATAACAGTGAATACCTTCTTATCCTCCCGTCCAATATTGCTTCCTTTGTTGAGCCGCAAATTGAACGAAGACAATGGAGTTTCCTACGGAGACAGCCAAGGCAGGTCAATCTTTCTTGGGTAGTTGAGTTCTACTCTAACTTCTACATGCCAACCCTGCAGTCTGTTTATGTCTGACAGAAGCAAGTCCCCATCACAGAAGAGGCCATTCAGCAAGCTCTGAGCCTTCCCCCTATTCCAGAAGGAATGGACGCCTTCCAAGAAGCCGCACTTAAGCGCCAGAGGTACCAATTTGACTGGGACTCCGTTCTCGGAGTTATCGCATTACCTGGCAGCCGTTGGATCTACGGATACCACCGTACCCGCCCTAAGGGAATCTTGGCTTCAGCACTTACCTTGGAGGCTCACGTCTGGGCACAGATCATGTCCCATTACGTCTTTCTGAGCACTCATGAGTCCTCTTACACTGCGGACATGGCTGTTCTACTATGGTGCATCCTTACAGACCAACCTCTGCATCTCTCAAGACATATCCGGAATGCTATGGGACACGTACAAATTGCGGACAACTTACCTTTCCCCGCCTTGGTCTCAGATCTTGTCTCAGCAGCCGGAGTCTCCTACAGAGCTGGGGACACCAAAGCCATGCTTCCACGGGATGATCAGCATGTCCCTAACGGGAAATACCTCAAACTCCCAGCAGCCACTACAAGCCTTCCTACTACTCTAATTGAAGATAATCCTTTTTCAACACCACAGGCACCTACAACTGATGAATTGCTCCAGGAGATAATCGAAAGGTTGGATCGGCAAGAACAGAAAGCAAAGATGAGAGAGCGCCGTAACGAGCGCCGATTTAAACACCTCAAGGAGCTACTCAAGGGACACTTCAAGGACTCGGATACCCCGGACTCCACTTCTTTTACCAGCACAGGGAGCTATAATGGTCCCGACTACGGAGATACTGCCACCAGCCCACCCCTGTTCCTGACAGACGGCACTGAGGACGGTGCAAAGCCTTAAGTGTGGGGAGGTCGGTCAGTACCTGACTTCCGGAGGTAATTTCTTTTCCTTAGCACCAATAATTAGGATATTTTAGTTAGATTTTCTTTCTTTTATAGAATAGAATAAATTGCATAGGTTAGGATAGTTGCATGCATGCTCTACTTGATTGAAAAGACAATAAGTTTCTTTTAAGACTCTATCTTTGGAACAAAAATTTCACTAATTTTTCAAAATTTTATGATAAATTTGCTTGAGTTGTATTTGGAACATGACATTTGAGCTAAAGAACACACAACCTGTGAAAGATTTGAGCCTTTATGTATGGTTACATTATTTAACCATAATTATTTCATTCTTGTGTGTTTACTTCTCTATGATTGTAATCTATATTTTGTTTTATCTTATATGTCCAATATTTATTATATTTGCATGCTTGCACATGATTGAGGCCATTATTTGTTTAAACTCACTTATCCAAATTAAGCCTACCCTTTTCAATTACCTTTGTTAACCACTTTGAGCCTTTAAATCCCATTTGTTCTATATTTTACCACATTACTAACCTTAAGCTGAAAAACAATTGTATATCCCAAATTGAATCTTTGGTTAGCTTAAGATAGAATTGTGTGTGCTAGTTAAGTATGGAAAATTGTGGGAACAAAAGTTGTTAAGGGAATGTGTCATGAGAATTTAATGGGAATTTGGATACCTACTCATGTGAAACTATAAGAATTAAAAATCTATGTGCATTGATAAGTTATATTTATTTTAATGTAAAAAAAAATTTTATATAAATAAATAAGGGGACAAAAATTACCCCAATGTTAAATTCAGAATTCAAAGATCAATGCACATATGATAGAACCAAATATAAAGTTGATACATGAGTATGGATAGAAAAAGGAAATTCTGGGTAGCTAGGTATGAACTTTAAGATTACATTAAAAATATATAGGTTGGGTTGAAGCTTGGGTTAATTAAAGATTCAATTTATTAGCTCACTTGACCAAATGTATACCCCTACCTGTACCTTAGCCCCATTACAACCTTGAAAAGACCTCATGATGTTTGCATTGGTATATTAACTGTTGTTGATTGGTTAGGAGAAGAACAAAAGTTAGAAAGCATGATTAGAGAAGGATAGAGTGATTACCCTATACACTAGAGATTAGAGCGTACATACATTATCAGTGAGGGTTCAATGCTTGAATTTTCATGTTCCCTGCTTTCATGAGCTATCTTCTTGCACTTTTATCTGTTTTATTGTATAAGGATAGAATTAGTGGAATTTGATTTGTAATTGTTTTGAAGAGCTTATTTACTTTTGATCAAGTGGGCAAGAATCATGTAGCTGCATTTATTTATATATATATAGGCTTACATTGCATTTCATGAATTTCTACATGTTCATACTTATTTCCTTATCTCCTTCAATTAAGCATGAGGACATGCTAATGTTTAAGTGTGGGGAGGTTGATAAACCACTATTTTATGGTTTATATTGTGTTTAATTGTGTGGTTTTATCATGATCCTTACCCACTTATTCATTAAATTAGCATGAAATTATAGTTCCTTCCTGAAATTATAACATGTTTGAAAAATGCTTCCTAGAGACTTTAATTATGTAATTTTAATTCTCCTTTATTCCATTTGATGCCGTGATTTGTGTGTTGAGTGTTTCAGACTTTATAGGGCATGAACGAGTTGGAGATTGGAAAGGAAGCTAGCAAAAATGGAAGGAACACAAGAATTTGAGGAGATAACCAGCGAGAAGTGACGCGGTCGCATGGCTCACGCGACCGCGCGAAGGAGAGCAAATCGCAGTGACGCGGCCGCATGGCTCACGTGGCCGCGCGGATTGGAAAAGCTAAAGCGACGCGGTAGCGTGGACGACGCAAACGCGTGGCAAGGAAAAATGCGAATGACGCGTCCGCATGGATGACGCGATCGCGTGACATGTGCGATCTGCATAATCTGCAGAATTCGCTGGGGGCGATTTTGGACCTTATTTCGACCCAGTTTTCGGCCCGGAACAGCAGACTAGAGCCAGAGAATTTGTAGAAACAAAAGATAACAATTCATTCTACACAGTTTTCAGTTTTAGATCTAGTTTTACTCTTTTTAGGTTTCTCTCTCTAGGTTTTAGGATTTTTATTTTCAATTGGTCTTAGCATTGGAACATTGAGAAGAGTTATTTCCTCATCAAGACTTCGTCATTTTAGTTCGTTCTCTTAACTTGGTTTTATTCTTCCATGTTCTTCGCTTTTTTCAATCTTGTTATTTGAATACTTTCATGATTATTTAATACAAGGATTATTTCTTCTATTTTAATTTATTTTTCCATTCCAATAATCATGTCTTCTTTTAATTCCCTTTCATGTGTTATGGATTTATTATTTACAATGAGTGAGTAGTTCCCTCACTTGATGGGGAGTTGATTGAAAGGAACTCTTGAGTTGGAAGGATTGAAAGAAAATTTGTAATTGGGTTAACTGTTGGATTGTTATCTAATCACTAACACCAATCCCTTTGAACTAAGTGGGTTGCAACTCGTGAATAGATCTAGCATTCCAACTTGTTTGACTTTCCTTTACCTAGTAAAGGATAACTAAACAGAATAACCATTAATTATAAATTAATCTTGAGATCATTCCATCAATAATAGAGATTCCAACTAATCAACTCCCAGTCAAGGGTTTTATTCATATTATTTGAATTTTCTCAATTTAATTTTCCACCTACTTAACTCAACTTCTTGGAACATCTGATTAATAAAATAGCACACTTTTCTGCAACTCGTTGGGAGACGACCTGGGACTTAAACTCCCAGTAATTTTTAATTTAAACTCTCTGTGACATATTTCTAAATTGATAGGCAGATTTTCGGTGAGTTAAGAACTATACTTGCAACGTAACTATTTTAATAATTTTTAATTCACCAACTTCTGTGCCTCATCAATACCCTCTTGGATGTTTCTTTTATTAGACTTTGGATGTTTCTTTTGTTACACTTCTAAATGTTTCTGTTGTGAGATTTTAGGTTTTTTTTACACATCTGGATGTTCCGTTTGATACATTCTTGGATGTTTCTATTATTACTCTTTTATATGTTTCTTTTATTTGACTTTGGATGTTTCTTTGTAATACTTCTGGATGTATCTATTGATATACTACTAGATGTTTCTTTCATTACACTTTTGCATGTTTCTTTTGTGACATTTTTATAAACAAAAATAGATGACCATGTTATCTTGTCTCAAGGGTCTTGTACTTCAATTTTTCGTGCTGTTACAAACTACAAAATTAATATTTGTCTAAAATTGGTTGATTTTTTGCTTCAAAATATTTATTACATTGCAAATTACAATGCTTGCTTCACAGGAGTAAAAAAAATACAAAAACTAGATAAGCTGCATCACATGGCGAAACATCCAATTCTTGTTAATCTAAATTCATTATATCCAACTAAATAGTAAAACCACCAACATAAAACATATACAAGCCTTACTCAGAATATTCTAACTATTCCCAAACGAGCTTAGCAAAGACATGAATCCGTTATATTGTTGTGATTCATTCTATCTAACAGCTGCACCAAAATCTTTGTTTGTAATAGCTTTTACATCATTGTCTTTCCGAAAGTCAACAATGTCCTAAAAAAATCACCGCACAAGAAAACAACCATATGAGTCTCCACAACCTACCTCAACAAAGGTTCAAAAAATTGCACGAAATAATCATTCAAATATAACTAAGGCAGACACAATTGGGGGTGAATTTCTCTTCTTTTTTCACATAGATTTCTTGATTGATTTGTCTAGATCAACTCCAAACCTCTTAGTTTTTGGCCGACCCTTTATTGACACCCTTGAAGGGCCTCTCTACCAACCACACACTCGCTCTGTATGGCCATACTATTTAGAATAGCAGCAACACTTGTGAAGCACATATCGGCACGATAATTAGTGAGTTTAGTTCTTGCATCGTCAATAGCCGAGTGCAATATGACTGCTTTCTCATCATAAGTTATGAATTCTTGAGCCACATTATAGAAGTGTGAACACAATCCTCTAAATAAGTTATGACTTTGATCAAAACGATTCACATCATGACTATTTTTAATGTAAGTGTGCTTGTGCAACACCGTTTTGCTCTAGTGGGAATATAACATTCCGAATTTTAAAAAATTAAATAATTAAATAAAATTTTATGATTATTGATTTTTATAGTCTAAATTGATAGTTACAGTCTAAATTAATTTTTATTATTATTATTATTATTATTATTATTATTATTATTATTATTAAAGTTTACAAGAAAAAAAAAAGAAAATTAAAAAGAATGGCCGAAGCCATTAAATGGAACCAAAGAAAAAGGAAAGTTAAATCTGAATTGTTATATGCATGTATATATATATATATATAATAGGGACACATGCACTTTAATTAGTATATGAATCCCATTTCCTTTTCTTTCCTCCAACGAAACCAAGAGACAAAAGAAAAAGAAAGAAACATGCTTTTATATATATATATATATATATATATATATATATATATATATATGCATGACACCTAATCATTTCATTTAATAACTAATGACACCTAAACTTCTTCATATGTAATATTTTCTCCTAAAATCATGATTTAGCAATACCTATCATCCTTGCATGCTTTATTTTTCGGTAAGGCAGGAGAGAAAGAACCGAGAAAGAGAAAGTAGAAACCGTGAACTTTCTTAGAGCTTCTGAGTTCGATTTCTTGTAATTCGTAATCTCAATAAAAAATTTATTCCGATAACGTTCGTATTCTCTTTCTTTACACATTGGCGTTACTTTTGTTCGGTAGAAGTTAACAGTGACATAGTTCTTCTTCCCCTTGAGTTTGGCCAATTGGAGTTCTAAGGGGCACAGACGATTTCTGACGTTTTCCTCTTCAGCAATTCGATCAAAAAGCTTCCCCAGAGTTTTCGTTGATTCTGATTTCATATGGAGATAGGGGATTTTATTTTAAAATTAACAGTTTTCAATTTAAGGATGCCCAAAAGTATAGTAAATAATTACAAATGTGTTAATAATTATAATGTTATTGAGTTTAGATTTTTGGCTGTGAATGATTGGTTGTGTTTGTGACTGAGTTTTTGGCTATAAGAGTGAATAGAAATTGATTTCTTAATTAGAAGTAGTAATTTTGAGAGTTTATAAATGATTTTACAAGGATTGGAATCATAAGTTGATTATTGAGAAACTTATGTTTGAAAAGTGATGATAGAAGGCTGGTAAACTGTCGAGAAGTTATGGAAGTGAGGGAGCCCGTAAGCGTGGTGAAGTCGAGTCTTAAGGGGAGGTTTTGTTTGAGTTCTTGTAAAAATAAACAAAAAGGTGGTTTTGGTTAATGATTAATGTGAAAAGAACATGGTCGGAAGGTTTTGTAAAGTTTAAATGAACGTGCAATTTTTTTCTTTGGTTTTAATAGAAAAAGATTTGAAAGGGAGCTGAATTTTATTGAAATAGAAAGAGGCGTAGCTTTAAAGAAAATGATTTGATTATTGAAAACTTATTTAATAATTTGAATGGTGTGATTATTGAACATGATTTATTACTAGGGAATGTTGTGAAAAGGGTTTGAAAGATGGTTAGGTTGGGATCCTTGAAGGGTGACAAAGTCCGAATTTCTGAAAAAATACTATAGAAGCTTTTACAAAACTCCGAGGCTTTGATTAAAGCGTTATTTAAAAGAAAACTGGATTTAGAGTTCAAAATAGTTGATTTTTAAATTATCAAGAAAAGTACTATATTTTAAGTTTAATCTATTGAGAAAAGATTTTTGTTTTAGGTTATAATTTGAGTTCGATTTATTAAGAAAAAGAGTTTTTATTAAACGGTACGAAGTTTGATTATTTAGAAACTAATCAATTTAAGATTATAATAGATGAGTGAATAGGTGGTGATGCAGAGGTGTAATTGATTATTTGGTGATGCGGAGGAATGTGTAATTAAGAGGTGATGCGGAGGTACGTTTAATAATGTAGGTGATGCGGAGGTATGGGTATGTAATTGGTGATGTAGAGGCATAATAAAAAGAAAGATAATGAGAACTAATGAAGGAAATAGATACTTAAGAGGAAAAGAATGAGAAAGAATGAATAAGATAGATACTTGAAAAGTATATGTTAAATAGGTCTTGTGTCAAAGTGATAATACGGAAGTGCCCGCCTGACTGATAGCCTAAGATTGCTAATGCAGGAATGTCTGCCTAACTGATAGCAAATTGTATGTTGAATGGGCCTTTGTGCCAAACTGCTAATGCATAAGTGCCCGCCTAACGGATAGCTTGAGATTACTAATGCAGGAATGTTCGCCTAATTGATAGCACTGTTTCTTTCGGTGATGCACATTAAAATGTTATTATGATGAGGCCTAACTGACATAGTAAAGGAACCATATTCGGGGTTCACAACGAGTAACGTCGGGTTGCGGGTAGACAACCGACGCATGAGCTCATAGCCTGCGTAGGAAAGGCATGCATCATATTGTTTGCACATTTGCATTTGATTGTATTTGTTTATCTTGTTTATTTGTGATTGTGTTGTTGTCTTGGTGACTTGCTCGTATGCTTGATTGGACATTTTACTTGTGCTGTGGACTTAATAATGTGGTGGGAGCTGATGTTTGTGGCTTGAGTTTAGGTATATTATTTGCGATGCTGGCTTATTTAGATATTGCGATAATTGAGGAATGTTGTTAAGAGATGAGGAATTGTTAATATGATGGAGATTTTGTTTAAGCAATTTGATTTAAAGAAAGGGTTTTACACGGCTTTAGGTAAGACTTAAGAAGGATTTCAAGAGTTTAATAAAGAAAACTATTTTGGGTCATGAGTTAACTATTTATATATTATTCTGTATATTTTTACAGCATTCACTATCCCTACTGAGAACATGCGAGGACGACGTTCTCATCCCCTACAGATCTTTTGTTTTAGCGACAGGTTCAGGAAACCCTTGACAAGGAGCCACGACCGGTTCACAGAGTTTTATATATATATGTATTTCGTCTTTTCTGGACTTTGGTTTAATATTAGATTTTACTTTTCCCTCGTCATTTATTGTTCTGAAAATTTTCAGAGGGATAGGGCTTGTATTTGAGAATCCTGAGATAAGTCTATGTATATAATGTTATGCGAATATATGTATCTTTGTGATTAAGTGATTAAGAATAAGCCTTTCATTTTCATAATTAAAGTTTCCGTTCGTAGTCGCAAAGGCTCGATATTAAATAAAAATAGCATAAAATAAAAAGGGTTTAGAAGTAAGTGACACCTGAACTTTTAGCGCGATCATGAGGTGCTAAAAGCTAGGGTGTTACAGGGAACATAGCAGGATGCTACTTTGTTTACTCTGCAATGTGACAACACAGCAAGTTTGTGACAACAAAGTATACCTCTTGATTCAAACAATGCACTCACACTAAATAATTTTAGTCAAAGGGTCAAAAACAACGGCATAAGTACAGCAGAGAACCTTATCACAAACTAGTTTTTACTCTTCCACTTTCACACAAACCGAATAATCCTCTATGTCATCCATAGATACTACAATCACCTTTTTTTAATGAATTCCACTTAGATTTTTCTAAACATATTGCTGGTCTACTCATGTTGATAACTCCTTTAGAGTCAACAACATCGTCCTCCAGTTCCTTTTGCTCCTTGTTCCCAAGCACATTATCATACTCATGGATGAATTGAACCAAGCTACTCTTGTTGTGTAAAACTCTACCATAAAATTGGTGCATACTTTCACTCCTTTGCGTACTCCTCATACCAACTCAGAAATCTCCGTTGAAAAAGACTGGAACCTATATCCATCGATTGTCATAAAGTTCTACACAAAACAAAACACAAGAAGCATTATCAGACTGAGCTAGAGAACCACAGCGAAATATACAGCAAAAAAATCCAAAAAAATCGAAAAAAAACATCACAAAAGTAAGCAATAATTAAACTTGAACTAGGTTAATAGTAATGAACCTAATAACCATTTGTTGTGACCTAGATTATATGTTTCTATGAATTCGATCCAATCACTCTCGAATACGGCCACAAAATGAGCATTCTATATAATGCCACTCATGTTAGCATGTAATTCTTTATATCGAGAGTTACCTATTAGCTTCTGCGGTATCTTTTTCATGAGGTGCCATATGCACCATCGATGACGAGTATTTGGTAGGATCTTTTTAATGGCACTAAACATGGCCTTGCACTGGTTTGTGATGATACCCTGTGGTGCAGTTTCCATGCATTTCACCCATTGCATAAACACCCATTCAAAGCTTGGGATCTCCTCATTCACTAGTAAAGCAGAACTAAGAAGAGTAGACTTTCCATGGTGGTTAACATCGACCAAGGATGCAAATGGTAGTCCATGTCTGCGACAACACCAATCACGAGTAAGAATGTATGATAATTAGGGAACAAAAGTGCCTTAATGAATGATATATAAATACACATACTTATTTTTCCTGTATGTGGTATCAAATGAAACGACACCACATCACCATAATATTCATAAGATAACCTGCACCTTGCATCTACCCACAATACACTCCTAAACCTGTAACCCCCATCAACATCTATTACATAAAAGAAGTTTGAGTTTATCTTTTTCATTTGCATGAAATAATTTAACATCTCCTTAACATCCGCATTGTCATCAGTAGAATGGAGTTTGCTTGTAATGTAATTCACTCAAGAATCGTGGTAACCTTCTTGATTGTAATGAATCAATTGGTTAATTGGTATCTTTAATTCCTTCCTCGTCTTGTCAAAATTTGTGTTCCTAAATTTAGTTACGAAACCGACTTTCTTTGCATAATTCACATAAAATTCCTGTGCCCATTACAAAAAATCAAGATGCAATCCTACACTTGAGATTTTCTCGTCACGAATGCTAGTGTGATCGGGCAACTAGAAAGCAATTCAAAAGACAACATTCAATGCGACTAACACATAATACTGGTTTTCAATAACTCCTTAGTATTATCACAACAATAAATTATAACTCGCACCTCATGACTTAATTTTGTGTCATCGTTTCCCGAATCAATAACATCTGTAACTACTTCCACCTGGAATCGAAAGCAAACACATACAGCTAAGCGAACCAACAGAAAGCCACCAGATCATGACAGAAACATCCACAACTTAATACCCAAACAACTTTCCACCCTCACGCTACAAAAAATGGCATATAAAACACACACATAGAAAAATCTAACTTACATGTCCAAAAACCATCCATATTCTATATAATATAACATACACGGTTACATCTCACCTCCAAAATATTATACAAAATTTCTTTATGAAAAAAATACTAAGCTTTGAAAATCAATAATTAATCTCCTTATGATATATGAAAAGATCATCAAAGAAGAGACAAAAACATTTGTACCCCATTTATATGAATTTTGATTGGAATGACATCTAACTATATATATTTACAAAGGAAAAAATATTCTTAAAATCTGTCAAATGATTATTAGGTTTACTTTTGTACGAAATCATTCAAATTAATTTTTTGAAGTGATTAAATATCTATGTAGGATTATTCTATCTTAAAAATACATAGAAATTAGATTAATCAATCGTTGTGAACACATACCAAATATATCTGATTCTTTTTCAAAAGACAATGGAAGAAAAGGACGTGGATCACGATAGAAAAATCCACAACTCAATACCCAAACAAGTTTTCACCCCATGCTAAAAAGAACACTATATAAAGAAAAAAAGAAACATCTAACTTACAAGACCAAAAAACTATCTAGATTGCATATGATATAATATACACGTTTACACTTACACCTTACCCTTTCCAAGTTTAAACAACTTGAACAATATATCTAGTCATCATCTTCACTTCGAACACTACTCTCACACACACACTGTTGCCTTCAGTAGACTGATCACTCATAGAGAACACTGATACATTCGATCCTCCATCACCAAATGATGGATCCATTTGGCCTGCAAAACCATTTTTCATACCCAAACATTCCTCATTTATCACTACAAGAAACATCATTAAAATCGATGGCCAAATTGATGGCTAAGCCGTCGATAATATTAAAATTTGACGGCAAAATGGACGGCAGAGGTGGTCGCTATTAAGCTTGTTGATTTTTCAAAATTCTAATAAAATCGATGTCTTGCCTAGCCGTCGATAATAAATTAATAAAATCAACAGTGTTTCTGTCTATAATATGAGTTTGAGAATTTTACATTGTTACTAAAATCGACAACGTTGCCGTCGATATTATTATATAAAATCGACGTCATTTTTGTCGATATTTAATTCAATAAAGTTGACGATATTTTCGTCTATAATATGATTAATAAAATCGACACTGTTGCCGTCGACATTTGATTCAATAAAATCAACACAGTTGCCGTCGATTTAATTATTTAGATACCGAAAAATTCTTTGTCTATATTTTTTTTTCTTGTCTATTTTAATTTTAAAATGTGACAGCTTTACCGTCGATTTTAATAGTTATATGTTTTAATTATTTTTTATATTTGAAAATAGTAAACAATTAATGAAAATAAACTTTTAAATATAGAAATAAAATTTATACAAAATATTAGATAACAAGACAAATAAATTTTTAAATATAAAAATAAAATTTATACTAAATATTAGATAATGAGTTTACAAACTTAACAAAATAATAAATAATCCACTAATAATACAAAATATTCAAAGTAAAGTAATTAAATAACTTACTCATACTCGTCTAAATAATCATCCGAGTCATCAAGATCGTTAGAATCATCCTCCCTTTGAGAACTTTGTGGTTGTCCTAGTCACTGCAGAATAGGTGGGAATTTTCTACCTAGGGCTGGGATTGGAGCTGTGCTTTTTTGAGAGCTTGGAAAAGTAAAAGGAGGAGGTGGAGGAACATATGATCCAGAACTACTAGGACCCATGGCCCTCACATACTCAGTTAAGCTGCTCAATTGATGAGTAAACTGATCTATCTGTGAGTTATTGGTGTTGAGATCCTCACGCAAGGATTCAACAGTCTGTTGCCACTCTCTTTTATCCCGTTGGTAGCGGTCTTCAAACTCTCTATATTTAGCGGCATGTTGTTTAACTTTCCTATTGAGTATTATGATTCGTTCTCTAAGATCCAAAACATCAGTGCTAGTTGTCGTGGTTGGCCCATCAACTCGAGGTCGCACCATGAAAGAGTCCCTTACCTCACCCATGCTATATTCCCTACCTTTTCATTTTCTACCCACTGTCTCAATCCATATGCTTTCTTCAGAGACAGGTGGTGGATCAGTTACACCAGCCTCTATAGCAGCCTACCGCTCTTGCTCAGCCTGAAACATACGCTCTTGAAATATATCCTACAATGAGGAGAAATGATTGATAAACTACTATAAGTATCAATGTAAAAGCTAAGGGGATATGTGAAAAAAGTAAGTCCAACATTACAATGAAGCAAAGTTACCTTTGTCTTTCGGGAGTGTTCATCAACCCATTGAGTCCTATCCTCTTTGCAAGTATAAGTGTGCTAAAAAAACTCATCCATACGTGATGATCTTTCAAGTGAATGATTCTACATAATGTAATCAAATTATCAACAAATGAGTGTACATAAACGTCCCAGGTTCAATCATCTCCACAAATTGCTTGACTTTATACTCACTCAATACATCACAGGTTGAAAGAAATTGCAAGCCAACATAATAAAAATATATCAATTATTGATGGTTAATAAAGAAGTTGCCTTTTTCTTTTTTTTTTATTTTCTTGTTTGACTTTTCACTTTAGATACTACATATGTGCATAGGTATAATAATTCACCATTTATGGTTACATAATATGTACATGGTTTCCATCTCAGTTTTGACATCACCACACATAACAAAGTCATCCCAATTATATGTGAACCTTTTTAATCAATTGGAATAATAAACCATAATTCTCTTATTCAGCAAGTGTTAAAACAATTGTTATAGGTAGGTTAACATGTTCAATAATAAGCTCAACAACAAAAACATGTACAATACACACAGATGGAAGGGCTCAGAGGGTGGGTAAACTATAACTTCATCATTGAGCTCAATACCATTAGAACTTACTCAATCAACAAGTACTTCAATCAATCCTTAAAAGGCCACACACTCAAAGGCCACACAGTTCGAAGCTCTGGCATGTCTCATTGTCCTCATTAATTTCTGTAATTAATCCTTGTTGCAGCTGACTAATTATTGTTTATTTGAGGTTGTTTTATACTGCAAGCATCATTTTGATCAACTTTTTAACTGGCAGCTTGGACAAAAGCATTACTTTTTAATTTCACTAATTACTAACTACTTGTTTAATTCTTAATGCATAAGCACTACTTGGATTATTGTAATACACACTGAATTCATCTTATTATTGTAAGCACTACTTGAATTATTATATTTATCTCCTTTGATCTAATTATTTTTAAATTTAGGAGTTCCAAGCACTACAAATTTTGCAGGTACAAAACAATAGCAAGGTAGAGTACTAGGAAATTTCACTACATTTGAAGCCATGACCTGATTGCATGCGAAAACCATTAAGAACCAGATTTTTTATACTTGCTATTATTTGTTTATACTTTGGAAATATCTATCTATTTGAATTTGTGCAATGACGCTATTTATATATGATAAAGAATCATAAAAAGTGATAATATGTCCATTTAGAGGAATTATGATGGCAACTGATAGTATAAAGTAAAAGAAAGAGTTCTATAAGCAACTTACCAAGCGTAGCCTCGCTTCTGGAAAGGTGGTGCCTCCTACAGTGTGAAGGGAGGTATCTCGAGTCAATTTCTTGGCAGCTGTATTTCTCGCCTGTAATTGTCTATAGGCATCAGTGTCCCAACGTCTCATCAATTCACCAAGAACTTCTGGTGGGATCCAATATGGACGGGCACCTTTTTTGCGAATGGCATGGAGCATACCTCGCAAGCGCTTGGCAGCCCTAAACATCTTGTTATTATATAACATACTATGATACATAACATTGTAAAGTATGTAAAATAAGGTAGATAAAATTTATCCTCCACTCTGTCCACCATAATTTTTTGAGTATCATCATCTGCCTCATCAAAACTCAGCCAAAGCTTGTTGGAGTTTTCCTTAAAAACCTGAGAAATACGCTTCAAGCCAGGCTTAGGTGGGTGCCAACTACATCAAAAACCAAAAAACGATAAAGACATATTACTTAGTAAAAATAAGACATGCTATTCATAAAATTTAAAGCAAATAACAAACTATTTGGCACTATCATATCTAAGCTTGGGAGCACTTGTGCTGGAGTGACTAGTGGCAGCGGAAGTTCCTTGACCCTGAGTATCTTGGGTACCATTAGATATGGTTTGTCTTTCCCCACAAGATCCTGCTCGACTGGGAGCTACAATAACTGGATCACTCTGCACACCATGTGAGGCAGTGTTGGAAGGTTCATTGGCTTGTTGAGTGCATGATCTTGGAACACCTGGAGTAGGCACCATGTGTATCTGAGGCTCCTGACGAGAGGGGGTAGTAGTAGCAATAGGTGGCAGTCTCTCATTGGTCGGAGCATTCATGCTTGATGATGACCCAACAAGAGTGTATAGATCCGCATGCAAGTCAAGGGGTGACCAGTAGAAAGCCTAGGCCTCCCCTTTCGGCCTCGGCCTCAGCCACGGCCACGGCCACGACCACGACCACGGCCGTAATCTCCATCTCTACCAACCATATCCTGTACATATTTTATTAAAAGGTAAAACAGAAAATTAAAGAAAATTTATTAAAATGACATTCTTTAACAATTCATAATATATTCAGATACATACCTTAACTAAACTTGTTACATTTAACTAAACTCGTTGAAAGATTCTCTTTGTTATACATCCAAGTCTTTTCATGAAAATCAGAGCAATAGCTTGTATAATCGAACCGAACTGAACCAAGCCAAACCGATCCTAACAAGATAGTTACTAGAAGATAGAGGATGCAGAGAGGCTCAGAGAATAGAAATGAATGTTCTAAAGGGAAAACTAAAAAGATAAAGAAATGCCAGGTTGGTTACTCTTTAAGCTAAAAAGTTATAGCAATAGGATATTATAGCATGCATTACTTTCCTTTACCTCACACCTCACTTACCACCCTTTCTCTTCTTAGTCCTATATAATTTTTTTATTTATTTTTATTTTTTTATTGCTCCTTCCACGATAGATGCTTACATGGCACCAGGAGAACTAAGCCTCAGAATTTTTTTTTTCAGAAAAAGAAAAAAGAAAAAAAGCAAACTGTTTAAAATATTGAAATCATGTGTCTGCGACTTGCAGCATGATCACTGTGGTAGGGCCATGCTGCTTAAGACATACAAAGAATGAAACCACCACCACCCAGGTGATAATAGTTCACAATTTATTCCTTTCGGAATGTGATATTATTGTTTTTTTTATTTTAATAATTTTGGCTTTGATTTGGTATGATCTGTGTCTGATGTATTATATGGTAGTGAATCAGTAGCATGAATAAAATGAAACAGATGGTTCATTTTGGTGACTGTAATCACAAAGTTAGATTTTAATATAATTTACTCATTAGTAAAGATTCATGCATAAATGATTATATGTCATTATCTAACATTAATATTCAACTTTAATTAGAAAACAAGAATAGGTTGGCCAAACATCCAAAGATAGTGGCTACAATTTTCAAATAAGATTTTTCTTTTTTTTGATTATTTTAAAACAGAGTGAATATAACTAATAATGTTTCTGCCAGAAGTCAAATAAACATGAAAGACACTTTGCAGTCCTGATGCACGGAAAACTTGTCTCACAACAAATTTTCTTCGGCAAGTGTACCGAATTTGTCGTCAAGTAAAAACTCACAATAGAGTGAGGTCGAATCCCACAAGGATTGATTGATCAAGCAACTTTAATTAGAGGACTGTTCTAGTTGAGCGAATCCAGAATTTGAGTTGAGAATTGCAGAAAATAAAATGGCGTGAAGGTAATTGACAAGAAAGTAAATGCTAGAATTATAGATCTGAAAGTAAATGACTGAAGGTAAATTGCAGGATTGTAAATGGGAATGGGGGAATTGCTCATTAAATTAAATAACAGAAATTAAAGAGAATGGGTAAGATCAGAAATGGGGAGTTCATTGGGCTTAGGAGATGTTGCATTCTCCGGATCAATTTCATTTTCATCTCTTCCTCAATCAATGCACTCATTGATCTCCTTGGCAATCTTAAGTGATTGAATTACAATTTCTTTTAATTCAATCTCTCAAATCTTGATCAATAGCCAATTCCTTAGTCAATTGCTCATGAGAAGAGATGAAGTATGGTCACTGATTATACCACATGCATTTCCCAAACCAAGTGTTGAGAGGATTATAGTCACATATCCATCCAAATCCAATTTGGTCCAGCATGAGAAAGTATTTCTAGCTTGATCTCTTCATCCCTCTTTCAAGGTTCAGAAGAGATCCAAGTATGAATAGCTTCTTTTTCAAGATAACTACTCAATTGGATGAAGATCGAAAGCTTTCAAGTAAAATCAAGAGAAAAGATAGAAGAAGAATAATGAAAACTAGTATTGATCCATCAAATTACAACAGAGCTCCCTAACCCAATGACAGGGGTTTAGTTGTTCATAGCTTTGGAAAATGAAAACAAAGATGGAGAATACATGATGAAAACTTAGAAGTGCAGAGAAAGTAAATACAGAGAGTAGTTCCTATGCTAAGAGTCTCCCTATAATTTCCAACTCTCTAAAATATTTCAAAGCTACTCCTATATATACTACTCTTCTGTTCTTCTAGTTGATTCTTCAAGTCTTGGGCCTTTGGATCTTGAGTTTGAAGCAGTTCTCTTCTTCATTGGGCTTAGCTTTTACTTGCAGAGAGAAAGTATGAAGTGGGCAGGGGCTTTGGCTCAGGAAGTTAGTGGTGTTAACGTTCAGTGAAAATATGGGTTCGAGAACGTTAGTGACAATCACCTTTTTCACTAACGTTCCTCACCAAAGTTAAAAGCCACGTTAACCTCAACGTTAGTGGCACAAACGTTGCCACTAACGTTTCCACTATGTCCTTTGCACACGTTATTGGGACTCAACTTTTCCAATAACGTTGAGAAGCCTCCCCCTTCCCTACGTTAGAGTCCACGTTAACTTAGTTAACGTGGCTCTTTTAACGTAGGCTTGCCATCCTTCGAGAACGTTAGTGACACTTACCATTGTCACTAACGTTCCAAATTGCCCCTATTTTCCACGTTAGAGTCCATGTTAACTAGGTTAACGTGGCTTCTAACGTGGCCTTGCTAGCCATCTCCAACGTTAGTGACAAAGTTGAGTGTCACTAACGTTGGCTCATCTTTCCCTTATTCACGTTAGCTTCCACGTTAACTTAGTTAACGTGGGAGTTAACGTGGCTCATGGTGGCATGTGTGGCTCCTTCCAACGTTAGTGACAATGTTGGATGTCACTAACGTTGGCGATCACCTTCTTTCTTCACGTTAGCTTCCACGTTAACTAGGTTAACGTGGGAGTCAACGTGGCTCATTGGGGGCTTGTGTTCTTCCAACGTTAGTGACAATGTTGGGTGTCACTAACGTTGTCGACCACTTTGTTCCTTCACGTTAGCTTCCACGTTAACTAGGTTAACGTGGGAGTTAACGTGGCTTAATGTGCTTTGGCCAACGTTAGTGACAATGTTGAGTGTCACTAATGTTGGCTCCTCCCCTTTCTTCTTAACGTTAGAGGCCATGTTAACTAAGTTAATGTGGACTCTAACGTGGCCACTCATGATCTTGGTCCAACGTTAGTGATAATGTTAAGTGTCACTAACGTTGGCTCCATTTCTTTACTTCCACGTTAGAGTTCACGTTAACTTAGTTAACATGACTCTTAACGTGGGCAATGATGGCTTCGAGAGCGTTATTGGCAATCTCTTTTCTCATTAACTTTGCAAGTTACTCCCATTCCACGTCAGTGTTAACGTTAGTGTAACTAACGTAGCCACTAATGTGGTTCTTCTTTGCTTCCTTTGTCCTGAAATCAAGCAATAACGTGCATCAAAGTTCTAGTCCAAGTCATGGAAAATGCAACATCTAATTTTGTCCTTAAATTCATGCAAAATCCTCATGAAATCATGCAAAGTGCACAATGTATGCTTGAATCAAGATGTAAGTGAATATCTACCCAAAACTAGCTTATTTCCTAAGGAAATGCATGAAACTACCCTAAAAATAGTAAAGAAAAGGTCAGTAAAACTGGTCAAAATGCCCTGGCATCAAGTCCATGCTACAAATAGACTTATGTTATAAGTTTTAAACTGAAAGGATATATGTTTCTATCCTTTTTATAACATGAAAGTAAAAGGACTTACCAAAGGAGTTAAATTAGAATGTCAAATCTAACATTTTGAGCAAACCAAAGAGTAGAATATAAGAAACCAGAAAGCATTATTTTAAGTAGTCAACCAATTCATGCTTTTTGAAAGATCAATGATATCATCATAAAACAATCATAAACTTAACACCTTCAGAATATGGCTGTTGTCGGTTGTAGTAGTGAGTGTGACACGACCTTGGAGCACAAAGATTAATCTAATATAATAAAACATGCAAATGGCAAAAAAAGCATATAAAAAATGCATTTAGAGCCAGAAGCAATGTCAGAAAAGTTTGGTGCATTACAGAATAAGGAGTGCTAAAGTTTAAAATTTGAAAGCTGAAATCCCAGATTAAAAATCTCTCAACACCATGCGGGGGTAATGCTGATCTAGAATTCTTTGAAAAAGGGATAAAGCATATAGATCAGAAGCATACTAAAAAAAATCACCGTTGAGGATATAATGGTTAAGTGAAGTTGTGAAGAGAGTGTCAGAAAGCCTTTTATAAAGGGCAATTGCAATCCAATTGCATCACCATTCCTAAAAATAAAAGCTAACAAATGTGTATCATTGCGGAATATTTTTAAAAGTAAGCAAACACAAGAGATTGAACATTTATTTTGTATGCTTTTTATAGATGAAACTGATGAGCGGATAATTTATACGCTTTTTGGCATTATTTTTAGGTAGTTTTAGTATATTTTATTCACTTTTTATTATATTTTTATTAGTTTTTATTCAAAATTCACATTTCTGGACTTTACTATGAGTTTGTGTGTTTTTTTTTGTGATTTCAGGTATTTTCTGGCTGAAATTGAGGGACCTAAGCAAAAACTGATTCAGAGGCTGAAAAAGGACTGCAGATGCTGTTGGATTCTGACCATCCTACACTCAAAATAGATTTTCTGGAGCTACAGATATCCAAATGGCGCGCTCTTAATTGCGTTGGAAAGTAGACATCCTGGGCTTTCTGATGAGCGGATATTTTATACGCTTTTTGGGGATAATTTCATATAGTTTAGAGTATGTTTTAGTTAGTTTTTAGTCTATTTCTAGTAGTTTTTAGGAAAAATTCATATTTCTGGACTTTACTATGAGTTGTGTATTTTTCTGTAATTTCAGGTATTTTTCTGGCTGAAATTGAAGGAGCTGAGCAAAAATCTGATTCAGGCTGAAAAAGGACTGCTGATGCTGTTGGATTCTGACCTCCCTGCACTCAAAGTGGATTTTCTGGAGCTACAGAACTTGAAATGGCCTGCTTCCAATTGCGTTGGAAAGTAGACATCCAGGGCTTTCCAGCAATATATAATAGTCCATACTTTGCATAAGGATAGACGACGTAAACTGGCGTTCAACGCCAGTTCTCTGCCCAATTCTGGCATCCAGCGCCAGAAAAGGATCAAAAACTGGAGTTGAACGCCCAAACTGGCACAAAAACTGGCGTTCAACTCCACAAATGGCCTCTGCACGTAAATTGCTTAAAATCTCAGCCCCAGCACACACCAAGTGGGCCCCAGCACACCAGGTGGGCCCCAGAAGTGGATCTCTGCATCATCCATCATAGTCCACTCATATTTTGTAACCCTAGGCTACTAGTTTAGTATTTAAACAACTTTTAGAGACTTATTTTGTATCTCATGACATTTCAGATCTAAACTTTGTATTCTCTGACGGCATGAGTCTCTAAACCCCATTGTTGGGGGTGAGGAGTTCTGCTGTGTCTCGATGAATTAATGCAAGTATTTCTGTTTTCCATTCAAACACGCTTGTTCCTATCTAAGATGTTCATTCGCGCTTAACTGTGATGAAGGTGATGATCTGTGACATTCATCACCTTCCTCAACCCACGAACGTGTGCTTGACAACCACCTCCGTTCTATATCCGATTGAATGAGTGTCTCTTAGATTCCTTAATCAGAATCTCCCTGGTATAAGCTAGAACTGATGGCGGCATTCATGAGAATCCGGAAAGTCTAAACCTTGTCTGTGGTATTCTGAGTAGGATTCAAGGATTGAATGACTGCGACGAGCTTCAAACTCCTGAAGGCTGGGCGTTAGTGACAGACGAAAAAGGATAGTAAATCCTATTCCAACCGGATCGAGAACCAACCGGTGATTAGCCGTGCTGTGACAGAGCGCGTGAGCGTAGTTTTCACTGGAAGGATGGAAGGTAGCCATTGACAATGGTGATCCACCAACACACAGCTTGCCATAGGGGGACGTGCGTGCATGAACAAGAAGACAGAGGAAAGCAGAGATTCAGAAGACAAAGCATCTCCAAAACTCCAACATATTCTCCATTACTGCACAACAAGTAATTTTTAATTTATGCTCTACTGGTTACTCACAATTCAATTGATAAACATAATTGACTTCCTGACTAAGATTTACAAGATAACCATAGATTGCTTCAAACCAACAATCTCCGTGGGATTCGACCCTTACTCACGTAAGGTATTACTTGGACGACCCAGTGCACTTGCTGGTTAGTGGTATGCGTTGTGAAAAGTGTGATTCGCAATTCGTGCTACCAAGTTTTTGGCGCCGTTGCCGGGGATTGTTCGTGTTTGAACAACTGACGGATTATTTTGTTGCTTAGATTAGGAAAAATCTTTCTTTTTTGGTTTAGAGTCTTTTATTATTTATCCCTTGTTAAAATACTTTAAACTTATAGCTCAGTTATTTAGAACGTGGTGTTTATGTTCATGATAATTGGCTATCATATTTAAAAAAAAAAAAAAACCTTTTTCAAAAATAATTTTTCTATCAAATCCTGTGCCAAACTTTAAGTTTGGTGTTTTCAAAAATAATTTTTCTTAAAATTTTTGAAGGTCCCATAACTCATTTGGCTAGAACATTAATTTGATTGGGTTAGACTCTTTTATACTCTTTTCAAAACCTTCTTTTTCAAAAATATTTTTTTTCTCTTAAATCTTGTGCCAAACGTTAAGTTTGGTGTTTTCTTGTTGATTCCCCTTTGATTTTCGAAAATTTTGGTTTGGTTTTCTAAAAATTTTAAGTTTGGTGTTCTTCCTTCATGTTCTTGTGTTCTTGTGAGTCTTCAAAGTGTTCTTGAGTTTCCTTGTGTCTTGATCTTAAAATTTTTAAGTTTGGTGTTCCTTGGTGTTTTCCCTCCAAAATTTTCAAAAACTAGGAGCATTAGATCTAAAAAAAAAAAAAAATTTTAAATTTTGTACTATCTTATTGTTTTTCTCTCTCCTCACTAAATTCAAAAATATCTTTTCAAAATATCTTTTCTAACTTCCTATCCTTTCAAAATTTGTTTCAACTAACTAACCAACTTTTTGTTTATTTCTTAAGTTTTTCAAAACTACCTAACTAACTCTCTCTCTCTCAAATTTTCGAAAATATCTCCCCTCTTTTTCAAAAATTTCAGTTTTTTTTTACTAATTATTTTTAATTGTTTTTTACGAAAAAAAAATTTATTATTTCAAAATTCAAATTCTTTTTAGTTATTTTATTTTATTTAAGTATTTACTTCTTATAAAATAAAATAAATAAAAAGGTAAATCAGTCCAAGTTATATCCATATATCCATCATGGACATAAGTGGAGATGGACAGTCCAGGAGGACTTTGGGGTCATATTCTAACCCCTCTACTGCTTCGTATGGGAGTAGCATATGCATACCCTCCATTGGAGTTAGTAGCTTTGAGTTGAATCCTCAGCTCATTATCATGGTGCAGCAAAGTTGCCAGTATTCCGGTCTTCCACAGGAAGAACCTACAGAGTTTCTGGCACAATTTTTACAAATTGCTGACACAGTACATGATAAGGAAATAGATCAGGATGTCTACAGACTATTACTGTTTCCATTTGCTGTAAAAGATCAAGCCAAGAGGTGGTTAAATAACCAACCTAAGGCCAGCATAAGAACATGGAAACAGCTGACAGAAAAATTCCTGAATCAATATTTCCCTCCAAAAAGGATGACACAGCTAAGACTGGACATCCAAGGCTTTAAACAAGGAGATAATGAATCTCTTTATGATGCCTGGGAGAGATACAGAGAGATGCTACGAAAATGCCCCTCTGAAATATTTTCAGAGTGGGTTCAGTTAGACATCTTCTACTATGGGCTTGCAGAAGGAGCTCAGATGTCTTTAGATTACTCAGCTGGTGGATCTATCCATATGAGAAAGACAATTGAAGAGGCTCAAGAGCTCATTGATACAGTTGCCAGGAATCAGCATCTGTATCTAAGCAGCAACCCTTCCATGAATGAAGAGGTTAAAACAGTAACTGCTGAATTCAGTACTGTAAAACAAGCTGCTGAATTCAATCAGCAATTAGATTTTCTAACAAAGCAGCTAGCTGAATTCAAAGACAGGTTACAGGAGACAAGGATAGCTAATATACATATGGAAGAACAGTTTAAGCAAACAAAGCAGCAGCTATCAAAGCAAATAGCAGAAGAATGCCAAGCAGTTCAATTAAGAAGTGGGAAAACATTAAATACCCCACCTCAAGGCATCAAAAATTCAAGAAATAAGCAACCCACCAAAGATTCCCCTGAGGACAGTAAGAGCCTAGGGAAAAATAATTCTGGCACTAAAACGCCAGAAAATGGGTGAAAGGCTGGCGCTGAACGCCCAGACCATGCCCAAAACTAGCGTTCAGCGCCAGAAACAAGGCAGGATTGGCGTTCAACGCCAGAAATGGGCAAGAATCTGGCGTTGAACGCCCAACAGGGGCACATTTCTGGCGTTCAGGCGCCAGGAACAGACAGTGAGTTGGCGTCTAACGTCACTCCAGCTTCTAACTCTGGTACGCAATTGCTAGTGAGGGATCAGACACACATAAGTGCTGATAACAACCCCTCTAAAAAGGCTTCTTTAACCACTAAGGTTGAGGAATATAAAGCCAAGATACCTTATCCTCAAAAACTCCGGAAAGAGGAGCAGGATAAGCAATTTGCTCGCTTTGCAGATTATCTAAGGACTCTTGAAATAAAGATTCCATTTGCAGAGGCACTTGAGCAAATACCTTCTTATGCCAAGTTCATGAAAGAGATCTTGAGTCATAAAAAGGAGTGGAGAGAAACAGAAAGAGTTCTCCTCACTGAAGAATGCAGGGCAGTCATTCTGAAAAGCTTTCCTGAAAAGCTTAAAGACCCTGGGAGTTTTCTGATACCATGCATATTAGAAGGTGATTGCACCAAGACAGCTTTATGCGATCTTGGGGCAAGCATCAACCTAATACCTGCATCCACTATCAGGAAGCTTGGCTTAACTGAAGAAGTTAAACCAACCCGGATATGTCTCCAACTTGCTGATGGTTCCACTAAATACCCATCAGGCGTGATTGAGGACATGATTGTCAGAGTTGGGCCATTCGCCTTTCCCACTGACTTTGTTGTGCTGGAAATGGAGGAGCACAAGAGTGCCACTCTCATTCTAGGAAGACCCTTCCTAGCAACTGGACGATCCCTCATTGACGTCCAACAGGGGGAAATAACCCTTAGAGTCAACGATGACGAGTTCAAGTTGAACGCTGTCAAAGCCATGCAGCATCCAGACACATCAACAGACTGCATGAAAGTTGACCTTATTGACTCTTTGGTAGAAGAGATCAACATGGCTGAGAGTCTCGAATCAGAGTTGGAAGACATCTTTAAAGATGTTCAGCCTGATTTGGAGGATTCAGGGGACATGAAAGAGCCTCTGAACTTTCTTCTGAAAGAGGAAAAACCTCCTAAACCAGAGCTCAAGCCACTGCCGCCATCCTTGAAATATGCATTTCTAGGAGAAGGTGACACCTTTCCAGTGATCATAAGCTCTGCTTTAAATTCACAGGAAGAGGAAGCACTTATTCAAGTGCTAAGGACACACAAGACAGCTCTTGGGTGGTCCATAGGTGACCTTAAGGGCATAAGCCCAGCTAGATGCATGCACAAAATCCTACTGGAGGATAATGCCAAACCAGTGGTTCAACCACAGAGGCGGCTAAATCCAGCCATGAAGGAAGTGGTGCAGAAAGAGGTCACCAAATTACTAGAGGCTGGGATTATTTATCCCATTTCTGATAGCCCCTGGGTGAGCCCTGTTCAAGTCGTCCCAAAAAAGGGAGGCATGACAGTGATTCATAATGAAAAAAATGAACTGATTCCTACAAGAACAGTTACAGGGTGGCGCATGTGTATTGACTACAGAAGGCTCAATACAGCCACCAGAAAGGATCATTTTCCTTTACCATTCATAGACCAGATGCTAGAGAGACTAGCAGGTCATGATTATTACTGCTTTTTGGATGGCTACTCAGGCTATAACCAGATTGCAGTAGATCCCTAGGATAAAGAGAAAACAGCATTCACATGTCCATCCGGAGTGTTTGCTTATAGAAGGATGCCCTTTGGGCTATGCAATGCACCTGCAACCTTCCAGAGATGCATGCTCTCTATTTTGTCTGATATGGTGGAAAAATTTCTGGAAGTCTTCATGGATGACTTCTCAGTATATGGAGACTCATTCAGCTCCTGCCTTGATCACCTGAAACTTGTTCTGAAAAGATGCCAAGAAACCAACCTAGTTTTAAACTGGGAAAAGTGTCACTTCATGGTGACTGAAGGAATTGTTCTTGGGCATAAAATCTCAAACAAGGGAATAGAGGTGGATCAAGCAAAAATAGAGGTAATTGAAAAATTACCACCACCTGCCAATGTTAAGGCAATCAGAAGCTTTTTGGGGCATGCAGGATTCTATAGGAGGTTTATAAAGGATTTTTCAAAAATCACAAAACCTCTAAGCAATCTGCTAGCTGCTGACACGCCATTTGTGTTTGACACAACATGCCTGCAGGCGTTTGAAACGCTGAAAGCTAAGCTGGTCACAGCACCAGTTATTTCTGCACCAGACTGGACATTGCCATTTGAGTTAATGTGTGATGCCAATGATCATGCCATTGGTGCAGTATTGGGACAGAGGCATGACAAGCTTCTGCATGTCATTTATTATGCCAGTCGCGTTCTAAATGATGCCCAGAAAAATTACACAACCACAGAAAAAGAACTACTTGCAGTGGTTTACGCCATTGACAAGTTCAGATCATACTTAGTAGGATCAAAAGTGATTGTGTATACTGACCATGCTGCTCTTAAATATCTACTCACAAAGCAGGATTCAAAACCCAGGCTCATCAGATGGGTATTGCTTCTGCAAGAGTTTGATATAGAAATAAGAGACAGAAAAGGGACAGAGAACCAAGTGGCTGATCATCTGTCCCGGATAGAGCCAGTGGAAGGGACGTCCCTCCCCTTCCTTGAGATCTCTGAGACGTTCCCTGATGAGCATCTATTTGCCATTCAGGAAGCACCATGGTTTGCCGATATTGCAAACTATAAAGCTGCAAGGTTCATACCCAAGGAGTACAATAGAATACAAAAAAAGAAACTAATTACTGATGCAAAGTACTACTTGTGGGATGAGCCCTATCTCTTTAAGAGATGTGCAGACGGAATTATCCGTAGGTGTGTCCCCAGAGAGGAAGCACAGAGAATCCTATGGCATTGCCATGGATCTCAATATGGAGGCCATTTCGGAGGTGAGCGAACAGCTACCAAGGTCCTCCAATGTGGCTTCTATTGGCCCACACTCTATAAAGATTCCCGAGAGTTTGTACGTAATTGTGACAGTTGCCAAAGAGCTGGTAACCTGCCTCATGGTTACGCCATGCCTCAACAAGGGATCTTGGAAATAGAGTTGTTTGATGTATGGGGAATTGACTTCATGGGACCTTTCCCACCATCATACTCAAACACTTATATTCTGGTGGCAGTTGACTATGTATCAAAATGGGTTGAGGCTATCGCCACACCCTCCAATGATACTAAAACAGTGCTGAAATTCCTCCAGAAACATATCTTTAGCAGGTTTGGTGTCCCTAGAGTGTTAATCAGCGATGGGGGCACTCACTTCTGCAATAAACAGCTTTACTCTGCCATGGTTCGGTATGGAATTCGTCACAAAGTGGCCACTCCATATCATCCACAAACCAACGGGCAAGCTGAAGTCTCTAACAGAGAATTAAAGAGAATCCTAGAACGGACAGTAAATACCCGTAGAAAGGATTGGGCAAGGAGCTTGGATGATGCTCTGTGGGCTTACAGAACAGCATTCAAGACCCCTATAAGGACCTCTCCATACCAACTCGTGTATGGTAAGGCATGCCACTTGCCCGTGGAACTGGAACATAAGGCCTACTGGGCAACCAGATTCCTAAACTTAGATGCCAAATTAGCAGGAGAAAAACGATTGCTCCAGCTAAATGAGCTAGAGGAATTCAGATTCACAGCTTTCGAAAATGCCAAGCTTTATAAAGAAAAATAAAAAAAATGGCATGACAGAAAGCTGTCATCTAGAATCTTTGAACCAGGACAAAAAGTCCTGTTGTTTAACTCTAGACTCAGGCTATTCCCCGGGAAACTGAAATCCCGGTGGAGGGGACCATACGTGATTACAAGTGTGTCACCATATGGTTATGTGGAGCTTCAAGATATTGATTCTGATAAGAAGTTCATTGTCAATGGACAGAGAATCAAGCATTATCTTGAAGGCAACACTGAGCAAGAATGCTCAAGGCTGAAGCTAGATTAAAAGCTCAGCAAGGTCCAGCTAAAGACAATAAAGAAGCGCTTGCTGGGAGGCAACCCAGCCCTGGGGCAACAATCCTCTAAGCATTTTTGCCCTATTTTTATTTTTATTTGTTTATATAAAGTTCACTGACACTAAGGTAAAGAATCATTTGCATAAGTTTACAGGGTTACAGAAGGAATCTACACACAAAACAGAGATAGGGAGCTTACTGGCAAGAAAACGCCAGTGAAGGCCATTTTGGGCGTTCAGCGCCCAAAATGGGCATCCAGTGGGCGCTGAACGCCAGTAAGGATAGCTATCTGGCGTTCAACGCCAGAAAAGGGCAACAACTGGGCGTTGAACGCCCAGGAGAGCAACATTTGGGCGTTGAACGCCTAAAACAGGCAGTGTTTGGGCGTTCAAATGCCAGGATGGTGGGAAGGAGCTCTCCTTCTACCCATCTCCTTCTTTTTCTTTTGCTTGAGGACAAGCAAAGCTCTAAGTTTGGTGTGCTTATCAGTGATCACTAAGATCATGGCCCCTAAAGGAAAACAACCCACTCCAAGAGGAGCAAGGGCATGATTTAAAGGAACTGAAGCGCCAGAAATTCTCTCTTGAAGGACCAAGCACCTCACAGACTAGAGGAACATCCACTTCCCAAACCTCAAGGTTGTTGAGTTCTAATCTTAGCCTTAACTCTGTGATAACTGTTCTTATTTTAATTTTACCTTAGGAGTCATATAGTAGTAATTAGTATCTATTTTGATTTTATCTCCAATTAAGCTATAGTTTATTTTTCTCATCATCAGCAAACATGAATAAAGTAGTAGATCTTTTGAATAAGAAGCAATAAAATTTCGAGTTTTAATAAGAGAAATTCTAATTAGTTAAATGTGGTGGCAATGCTTTCTGTCTTCTGAATGAATGCTTGAACAGTGCATATATCTTTTGAATTTGTTGTTTAAGACTGTTAAATATGTTGGCTCTTGAAAGAATGATGAACATGAGACATGTTATTGAGAATCTGAAAAATCATAAAAATGATTTTTGAAGCAAGAAAAAGCAGCAAAGAACAAAGCTTGCAGAAAAAAAAAAAGCAAGCAGAAAAAGCCAATAACCCTTAAAACCAAAAGGAAAGGGCAATTAAAAAGGATCCCAAGGCTTTGAGCATCAGTGGATAGGAGGGCCTAAAGGACTGAAATCCTGGTCTAAGCGGCTAAACCAAGCTGTCCCTAACCATGTGCTTGTGGCGTGCAGGTGTCAAGTGAAAACTTGAGACTGAGCGGTTAAAGTCAAGGTCCGAAGCAAAACAAGAAGAGTGTACTTAAGAACTCTGGACACCTCTAATTGGGGACTTTAGCAAAGCTGAGTCACAATCTGAAAAGGTTCACCCAGTTATGTGTCTGTGGCATTTATGTATCCGGTAGTAATACTGGAAAACAAAGTGCTTAGGGCCACGGCCAAGACTCATAAAGAAGCTGTGTTCAAGAATCATCACACTGAACTAAGAGAATCAATAACACTATCTGAATTCTGAGTTCCTATAGATGCCAATCACTCTGAGCTTCAATGGATAAAGTGAGATGCCAAAACTGTTCAGAAGCAAAAAGCTACTAGTCCCGCTCATCTAATTAGGATCTGAGCTTCAATCAAAAACTCTGAGATATTATTGCTTCTCAACCTATTAGTCTTCTATTTTATTTGTCTAGTTGCTTGAGGACAAGCAACAGTTTAAGTTTGGTGTTGTGAAGAGCGGATATTTTATACGCTTTTTGGGGATAATTTCATATAGTTTAGAGTATGTTTTAGTTAGTTTTTAGTCTATTTCTAGTAGTTTTTAGGAAAAATTCATATTTCTGGACTTTACTATGAGTTGTGTGTTTTTCTGTAATTTCAGGTATTTTTCTGGCTGAAATTGAAGGAGCTGAGCAAAAATCTGATTCAGGCTGAAAAAGGACTGCTGATGCTGTTGGATTCTGACCTCCCTGCACTCAAAGTGGATTTTCTGGAGCTACAGAACTCGAAATGGCATGCTTCCAATTGCGTTGGAAAGTAGACATCCAGGGATTTCCAGCAATATATAATAGTCCATACTTTGCATAAGGATAGATGACGTAAACTGGCGTTCAACGCCAGTTCTCTGCCCAATTCTGGCGTCCAGCGCCAGAAAAGGATCAAAAACTGGAGTTGAACGCCCAAACTGGCACAAAAACTGGCGTTCAACTCCACAAATGGCCTCTGCACGTGAATTGCTTAAAATCTCAGCCCCAGCACACACCAAGTGGGCCCCAGCACACCAGGTGGGCCCCAGAAGTGGATCTCTGCATCATCCATCATAGTCCACTCATATTTTGTAACCCTAGGCTACTAGTTTAGTATTTAAACAACTTTTAGAGACTTATTTTGTATCTCATGACATTTCAGATCTAAACTTTGTATTCTCTGATGGCATGAGTCTCTAAACCCCATTGTTGGGGGTGAGGAGCTCTGCTGTGTCTCGATGAATTAATGCAAGTATTTCTGTTTTCCATTCAAACACGCTTGTTCCTATCTAAGATGTTCATTCGCGCTTAACTGTGATGAAGGTGATGATCTGTGACATTCATCACCTTCCTCAACCCACGAACGTGTGCTTGACAACCACCTCCGTTCTATATCCGATTGAATGAGTGTCTCTTAGATTCCTTAATCAGAATCTCCGTGGTATAAGCTAGAACTGATGGCGGCATTCATGAGAATCCGGAAAGTCTAAACCTTGTCTGTGGTATTCCGAGTAGGATTCAAGGATTGAATGACTGCGACGAGCTTCAAACTCCTGAAGGCTGGGCGTTAGTGACAGACGAAAAAGGATAGTAAATCCTATTCCAACCGGATCGAGAACCAACCGGTGATTAGCCGTGCTGTGACAGAGCGCGTGAGCGTAGTTTTCACTGGAAGGATGGAAGGTAGCCATTGACAACGGTGATCCACCAACACACAGCTTGCCATAGGGGGACGTGTGTGCGTGAACAAGAAGACAGAGGAAAGCAGAGATTCAGAAGACAAAGCATCTCCAAAACTCCAACATATTCTCCGTTACTGCACAACAAGTAATTTTTAATTTATGCTCTACTGGTTACTCACAATTCAATTGATAAACATAATTGACTTCCTGACTAAGATTTACAAGATAACCATAGATTGCTTCAAACCAACAATCTCCGTGGGATTCGACCCTTACTCACGTAAGGTATTACTTGGACGACCCAGTGCACTTGCTGGTTAGTGGTACGCGTTGTGAAATGTGTGATTCGCAATTCGTGCTACCACTTTCCAACAATATATAATAGTCCATACTTTGCCCGAGTTGAGATCACGCAAACTGGCGTTTAACGCCAACTTTCTACCCTATTCTAGCGTTAAACGCCAGAACTGGCATAAAAACTGGAGTTAAACGCCAGAAACAGGCAGCAACCTGGCGTTTAACTCCAAGAAAAAGTCTCTACACATGGAAGCTTCAATGCTCAGTCCAAGCACACACCAAGTGGGCCCCGGAAGTTGATTTCTGTACTATCTATCTTAGTTTACCTATTTTCTGTAAACCTAGGTTATTAGTTTAGTATAAAAACTATTTTTAGAGATTTATTTTGTACCTCATGACATTTTTACATCTGAATTTTTTATCTTCTACGGCATGAGTCTTTAAACTCCATGGTTGAGGGTGAGGAGCTCTACTGTGTCTTGATGAATTAATGCAATTACTACTGTTTTCCATTCAATCACGCTTGTTTCTATTCTAAGATATTCACTCGCACTTCAACCTGATGAATGTGATGATCCGTGACACTCATCATCATTCTCACCTATGAACGCGTGCCTGACAACCACCACCGTTCTATCTGCAATAGCTTGAGTGCATATCTCTTGGGTTTCTAATCTAAGATTAGAACCTTCGTGGTATAGGCTAGAATTATTGGCGACCATTCTTGAGATCCGGAAAGTCTAAACCTTGTTTGTAGTATTCCGAGTAGGATTTGGGAAGGGATGACTGTGACGAGCTTCAAACTTGCAAGTGTTGGGCGCAGTGCCAGACGCAAAAGGATCAATGGATCCTATTCCAACATGAGTGAGAACCGACAGATGATTAGCCGTGCGGTGACAGCGCATTTTGACCATTTTCACTAAGAGGACGGATGGTAGCCATTGACAACGGTGATCCACCAACATACAGCTTGCCATGGAAGGAACCTTGCGTGCGTGAAGAAGAAGACAGTAGGAAAGCAGAGATTCAGAAGACAAAGCATCTCCAAAACCTCAACCTGTTCTCCATTACTGCATAATAAGTATTATTTATTTTATGTTATTTATTTTTCATAAATATAAACACTCTTATCATTAATCTCCTGACTAATATTTACAAAATAACCATAGCTTGCTTCAAGCCAACAATCTCCGTGGGATCGACCCTTACTCACGTAAGGTATTACTTGGACGACCTAGTGCACTTGCTAGTTAGTTGTGCGGAGTTGTGAAAAGTGTAATCACAATTTTGTGCACCAAGTTTTTGGCGCCGTTGCCGGGGATTGTTTGAGTTTGGACAACTGACGGTTTATTTTGTTGCTTAGATTTGGAGAATTTGTCTTTTTGGTTTAGAGTCACTAACATTGAGTTTTCTATTATTGTTCTGGGTTAAATTTTTAAATCCTTATTTTATTTTTCTAAACTATTTTCGAAAATTTTTTTTTAAAAAAAACTAATAACTTCATAATTTAGTCTTCTGTGTGAGTTTAGTTTCATTTTTTAAGTTTGGTGTCAATTGCATGATTTTATTTTTCTTTCAATTTTCGAATTATATGTTCTTAGTTCTTTATTGATCTTCAAATTGTTCTTGATAATTTTCCTTATTTGATCTTTAAAATTTCTTTTTTGGTGATTGTTGCTGTTTATTTTACACATTTTCGAATTATTAGTTTCCAAAATATAAAATTTTTTAAGTTTGGTGTCCTTTGTATTTCTATTTTCTTAAAAATTTTTAAAAATTTGTTCTTGGTGTTCATCCTGATCTTCAAAGTGTTCCTGGAGTTCATTTTCACATTCAAAGTTTTCTTGTTTGTTTTCTTTATTTTATCTAAAAATTCTAAGTTTGGTGTCTTTTTATTGTTTTTCTCTTTCCTCATTAAATTCAAAATATCTTTTCCCTTTATTTTAATTGAATTTTCAATTTTGACTTTTAAAAATTTATATTTTTATTTTAAATTTTTTCTATCTTATCTTAGTTTTAAAATTTCAAAATTCAAATCTCTTTCAAAAAAAAATTATATCTTTTTTTTTCAAATATTCTCTTTATTTATTTATTTTTTTACAAGTATCTTTAATTTTAAGACATATCTTTTTCAAAACTCCCTAACCACTTTCTCTCTCTCTAATTTTCGAAAATTATATCCAAAATTTTTCAAATTTTTTTAATTAATTATCCATTTTAGTATTCGAATTTTTTTATTTATTTTAATCTATTTTATTTTATTTTCTTTTAGTTTTTAAAAACTTATTTTCTAGTTTCAATTATTTTATTTTATTTTCTTTTCTTTTGAATTCGGTTATCCTTAATTAAATAAAATAAAAATAAAAATATTTTGATTTTCCTTTACTTTATTTCTATTTTACAATCCACACCATCTCCCTTTCTCCATCATGGACCTAAGTGGAATTGAACAGTCCAGAAGGACTCTGGGGTTCTATGCTAACTCTACTAATGCTTCCTATGAGAGTAGTATCTGTATACCCCCATCAGAGCCAGCCATTTTAAGCTAAATCCTCAGCTCATTATCATGGTGCAGCAAAATTGTCAGTATTCCGGCCTTCCTTAGGAAGAGACTACTGAGTTTCTGGCACAATTCTTACAAATTGCTGACGCAGTACATGATAAGAAAGTGGATCAGGATGTCTACAGATTATTACTGTTTCCATTTGCTGTGAAAGATCAAGCTAAGTGGTGGTTAAATAACCAACCCACAGCAAGCATAAGAACATGGAAACAATTATCAGACAAATTCCTGAATCAATATTTCCCTCCAAAAAGGATGACACAGCTAAGGCTGGACATCCAAAGCTTTAAACAAGAGGATAATGAATCTCTTTATAATGCTTGGGAGAGGTATAGAGGGATGCTAAGAAAATGCCCCTCTGAAATATTTTCAGAATGGGTGCAGTTAGACATCTTTTACTATGGGCTTACAGAAAAGGCCCAGATGTCTCTAGACCACTCAGCTGGTGGATCTATACACATGAGGAAGACAATTGAAGAGGCTCAAGAGCTCATTGATACAGTTGCTAGAAATCAGCACTTGTACTTAAGTAGTGAGTCCTCCATGAAAGAAGAGGCTAAAGCAGTATCCACTGAACTTAGTCCTCCAGAACAAGTTGTTGAACTTAATCAGCAATTGCTTTTTATAACAAAATAGTTAGTAGAATTTAAAGGGATGCTACAAGACACTGAAAAGGCTAACAAGAATGTGGATGCACAATTGAATCAGACAAGACAGTAGTTATCTAAACAGATAACAGAAGAGTGCCAAGCTGTTCATTTAAGGAGTGAGAGACATTGAATGTCTCAACTCAAGGCAGCAGAAAGCCAAGAAAGAAACAGCTAACAGAAGATGACCAAACCACTGCCCAAAATCCCTCTGAAGACAGTAAAAGCCTAGAGAGAAAGGATTCTGGCGTTCAAACGCCAGAAAAGGGTAAGAAATTGGCATTAAACGCCCAGTGGATAGCCAAGTCTGGCGTCCAAACGCCAGAAAAAGGTGGCAATATGGCATTAAACTCCCATACAGCACCCAATTCTGGCATTCAAATGCCAATGGGGGATCAGACACCTACAAGTGTTGATAACAACCCCCTTAGGCAGGCTTCTCCAACCACTTCTATAGGAAATAAACCTGCAGCAACTAAGGTTAAAGAATACAAAGCCAAGATGCCTTATCCTCAGAAACTCCGCCAAGCAGAACATGATAAACAATTTGCCTGCTTTGCGGACTATCTCAGGACTCTTGAAATAAAGATCCCGTTTGCAGAGGCAGTTGAGCAAATACCCTCTTCTGCTAAGTTCATGAAAGAGATCTTAAGTCATAAGAAGGATTGGAGAGAAACTAAAAAGGTTTTCCTCACTGAAGAATGCAGTGCAGTCATTCTGAAAAGCTTACCAGAGAAGTTTAAAGATCTCAGAAGCTTTATGATACCATGCACATTAGAGGGTGCTTGTACCAAGACAGCTCTATGTGACCTTGGGGAAAGTATCAACCTAATCCCTACATCCACTATCAGAAAGCTTGGCTTGACTGAAGAGGTCAAACCAACCCAGATATGTCTTCAACTTGCTGATGGCTCCATTAAATATCCATCAGGCATAATTGAGGACATGATTGTTAAGGTTGGGCCATTTGCCTTTCCTACTGACTTTGTAGTGCTGGAAATGGAGGAGCACAAGAGTGCAACTCTGATTCAAGGAAGACCATTCCTAGCAACTGGACAAACCCTCATTGACGTCCAAAAAGGGGAGATAACCCTGAGAGTCAATGAGGATGAGTTTAAGTTGAATGTTGTCAAAGCTATTGATGAGCGGATAATTTATACGCTTTTTGGCATTTTTTCTAGGTAGTTTTTGATATGTTTAAATCACTTTTTATTATATTTTTATTAGTTTTTAAATAAAAATCACATTTCTGGACTTTGCTATGAGTTTGTGTGTTTTTCTGTGATTTCAGGTAATTTCTGGCTGAAATTGAGGGAGCTGAGCAAAAATCTGATTCAGGCTGAAAAAGGACTGCAGATGCTGTTGGATTCTGACCTCCCTGCACTCAAAGTGGATTTTCTGGAGCTACAGAAGTCCAAATGGTGCGCTCTCAATTGCATTGGAAAGTAGACATCCAGGGCTTTCTAGAAATATATAATAGTCCATACTTTGCGCAAGGATAAATGACGTAAACTCGCGTTCAACGCCAGTTTTATGTTGCATTCTAGCGTTAAACGCCAGAAACAAGTTACAAGTTGGATTTAAACGCCAGAAACAGGTTACAACCTGGCGTTTAACTCTGGAAACAGCCTAGACACGTGTATAGCTCAAGTCTCAGCCCCATCACACACCAAGTGGGCCCCAAAAGTGGATTTCTACACTATCTATCTTAGTTTACTCATTTTTTGTAAACCTAGGTTACTAGTTTAGTATTTAAACAACTTTTAGAGATTTATTTTGTAACTCATGACATTTTAGATCTGAACTTTGTACTCTTTGATGGCATGAGTCTCTGAACTCCATTGTTGGGGGTGAGGAGCTCTGCTGTGTTTCGATGAATTAATGCAACTATTTCTGTTTTCTATTCAAACACGCTTGTTTCTATCTAAGATGTTTATTCGCACTTCAATATGATGGATGTGATGATCCATGACACTCATCATCATCCTCAACCTATGAACGCGTGCCTGACAACCACCTCCATTCTACCTTCGATTGAATGAATATCTCTTGGATTCCTTAATCAGAATCTTCGTGGTATAAGCTAGAATCCATTGGCAGCATTCTTGAGAATCCAGAAATTCTAAACCTTGTCTGTGGTATTCCGAGTAGGATTCAGGGATTGAATGACTGTGAAGAGCTTCAAACTCACAAGGGCTGGGCGTAGTGACAGACGCAAAAGGATCAATGGATCCTATTTCAGCATGAGTGGGAACCGACAGATGATTATCCGTGCAGTGACACCGCACCTAGACCTTTTTCACTGAGAGGACGGATGGTAGCCATTGACAACGGTGATCCACCAACACACAGCTTGCCATAGGAGGAACCTTGAATGCGTGAAGAAGAAGACAAGGAGAAAGCAGAGATTCAGAAGACAAAGCATCTCCAAAACTCCAACATATTCTCCATTACTGCAGAACAAGTATTTAATTCATGCTCTTTTATTCTTTGCAATTCATACTGATAATTATAATTGATTTCCTGACTAAGATTTACAAGATAACCATAGATTGCTTCAAACCAACAATCTCCGTGGGATCGACCCTTACTCACGTAAGGTATTACTTGGACAACCCAGTGCACTTGCTGGTTAGTGGTACGAGTTGTGAAAAGTGTGATTCACAATTCGTGCACCAGCTATGCAGCATCCAGACACATCAAAAGACTGCTTGAGTGTTGATATTATTGACTCCCTGGTAGAAGAGTTCAATATGACTGAGAGTCTAGAATCAGAGCTAGAGGACATTTTTAAAGATGTTCAGCCTGATATGGAGGAACCAGAGAAAAGGGAAGAACCTCTGAAGACTCCTCAGGAAGAGGAGAAGCCTCCTAAACCCAAGCTCAAACCACTACCACCATCCCTGAAATATACATTTCTGGGAGAAGGTAACACTTTTCCGGTGATCATAAGCTCTGCTTTAAATCCACAGGAAGAGAACGCACTAATTCAGGTGCTAAGGACACACAAGACAGCTCTTGGGTGGTCCATAAGTGACCTTAAGGGCATTAGTCTAGCCAGATGCATGCACAAGATCCTATTGGAGGATGATGCTAAGCCAGTGGTTCAACCACAGAGGCGGTTAAATCCCGCCATGAAGGAGGTGGTGCAGAAAGAGGTCACTAAGTTACTAGAGGCCAGGATTATTTATCCTATTTCTGATAGCCCCTGGGTGAGCCCTGTCCATGTTGTCCCCAAGAAGGGAGGAATGACAGTGGTTCATAATGAAAAAAATGAACTGGTTCCTACAAGAATAGTTACAGGGTGGCGTATGTATATTGACTACAGAAAGCTCAATACAGCCACTAGGAAGGATCATTTTCCTTTACCATTCATAGACCAGATGCTAGAGAGACTAGCAGGCCATGAATACTACTGCTTTTTGGATGGCTATTCAGGTTACAACCAAATTGCAGTAGATCCTCAGGACCAAGAGAAAACAACATTCACATGTCCATCTGGAGTGTTTGCCTACAGAAGGATGCCATTTGGTCTGTGCAATGCACCTGCAACCTTTCAGAGGTGCATGCTCTCTATCTTCTCTGATATGGTAGAGAAATTTCTGGAAGTCTTCACGGATGACTTTTCAGTATTTGGAGACTCATTCAGCTCCTGTCTTGACCATCTAGCACTTGTTCTGAAAAGGTGCTAAGAGACTAACCTAGTTTTAAACTGGGAGAAATGTCACTTTATGGTGACTGAAGGAATTGTCCTTGGGCACAAAATTTCGAACAAGGGAATAGAGGTGGATCAAGCTAAGGTAGAGGTAATTGAAAAATTACCACTACCTGCCAATGTTAAGAAAATCAGAAGCTTTCTGGGGCATGCAGGATTCTATAGGAGGTTTATAAAGGATTTTTCAAAAATTGCAAAATCTCTAAGCAATTTGCTAACTGCTGACACGCCATTTGTCTTTGACACAGAGTGTCTGCAGGCGTTTGAGACTCTGAAAGCTAAGCTGGTCACTGCACCAGTCATTTCTGCACCAGACTGTACATTACCATTCGAACTAATGTGTGATGCCAGTGACCATGCCATTGGTATAGTATTGGGACAGAGGCATAACAAGCTTATGCACGTCATTTACTATGCTAGCCGTATTTTGAATGACGCACAGAAGAATTACACAACCACAGAAAAGGAGTTGCTTGCAGTGGTTTATGCCATTGACAAGTTCAGATCTTATTTAGTAGGATCAAAAGTGATTGTGTACACTGACCATGCTGCTCTAAAATATCTCCTCACAAAGCAGGATTCAAAACCCAGACTCATAAGATGGGTGTTGCTTCTGCAAGAGTTTGATATAGAAATAAGAGACAAAAAAGGGACAGAGAATCAAGTAGCTGATCACCTATCCAGGATAGAACCAGTAGCAGGAGCGTCCCTCCCTCCTACTGAGATCTCTGAAACCTTTTTGGATGAGCAATTGTTTGCTATTCAGGAAGCTCCGTGGTTTGCAGACATTGCAAACTATAAGGCTCAGTAATGTCAAGCTATTGACAGTAAAGAAGCGCTTATTGGGAGGCAACCCAATCTTATCTATCTATGTTAATTACTTTTTCATTTCATTTTCCATTGTTATTTTAGGTTTCTTTAGGTTGATGATCATGCGGAGTCATAAAAATAGCTGCAGAATTAAAGCAGAATCAAAAACAGCATCAAAAATAGCACACCCTAGAGGACAGACTTACTGGCATTTAAACGCCAGTAAGAGTAGCAGAATGGGCGTTAAACGCACAGTCTAGCACCATTCTGGGCATTTAACGCCAGAAAGAAGCAACAAGCTGGCGTTTAACACCAGAACAAAGCACCAAATTGGCGTTAAACGCCAGAAAGGGAAGAAAAGTTGGCTTTAAATGCCAGAAACAGGCTGCAACTTGGCGTTTAACGCCAGAATTGCACTGTAAGGGCGTTTTACACGTCTAAATGGAGTAGGGATGAGAAGTCCTTGACCCCTCAGGATATGTGGACCCCACAGGATCTCCACCAACCTCCATCTCCTCCACTTCTCCTTCTACTACCTTCTTTCTTCTTTTGCTCAAGGACGAGCAAACCTTTTAAGTTTGGTGTGGAAAAAAAGCGTTGCTTTTTGTTTTTCCATAACCATTTATGGCACCTAAGGCCGAAGAAACCTCTAGAAAGAGGAAAAAGAAGGCAGTTGCCTCCACCCCCGAGTCATGAGAGATGGAGAGGTTCATCTCAAGGGTCCATAGTTCAGTGGTAGAGCATTTGACTGCAGATCAAAGAGCCATGAGGGAGGAGCAACAAAGGCAAGGAAGAGACATAGAGGAGCTCAAGAGCACCATTAGTTCTTCAAGAGGAAGAAGATGCCACCCTCACTAAGGTGGACCCGTTCCTTAATCTCCTTGTCTATTTATTTTTCTATTTTCGGTTTTGAGCTTTATGTTTGACTATGTTTTGTGTCTTTACTACATGATCATTAGTGTCTAGTGTCTATGCCTTAAAGTTATGAATGTCCCATAAATCCTTCACCTTTCTTAAATGAAAAATGTTCCTAATTACAAAAGAACAAGAAGTACATGAATTTCAATTTTTATCTTGAAATTAGTTTAATTATATTGATGTGGTGGTAATACTTTTTGTTTTCTGAATGAATGCTTGAACAGTGCATATTTTTTATAGTGGAGTTTATGAATGTTAAATTTGTTGGCTCTTGAAAGAATGATGAAAAAGAGAAATGTTATTGAAAATCTGAAAAATTATAAAATTGATTCTTGAAGTAAGAAAAAGTAGTGAATAACAAAGCTTGCAAAAAAAAAAAAGGGTGGCGAAAATTAAAAAAAAGAAAAAGAAAAAGAAAAAGCAAGCAGAAAAAGCCAATAGCCCTTAAAACCAAAAGGCAAGGGCAAAAAGGATCCAAGGCTTTGAGCATTAATAGATAGGAGGGCCCAAGGAAATAAAATCCACGCCTAAGCGGCTAAATCAAGTTGTCCCTAACCATGTACTTGTGGCATGAAGGTACAAGTGAGAAGCTTGAGACTGAGTGGTTAAAGTCGTGATCCAAAGCAAAAAGAGTGTGCTTAAGAACTCTGGACACCTCTAACTGGGGACTTTAGCAAAGCTAAGTCACAATTTGAAAAGGTTCACCCAGTTATGTGTTTGTGGCATTTATGTATCCGGTGGTAATACTGGAAAACAAAGTGCTTAGGGCCATGGCCAGGACTCATAAAGTAGTTGTGTTCAAGAATCAACATACTAAACTAAGAGAATCAATAACAATATTTTAATTCTGAGTTCCTATAGATGCCAATCATTCTGAACTTCAAAGGATAAAGTGAGATGCCAAAACTGTTCAGAAACAAAAAGCTACAAGCCCCGCTCATCTAATTAGAACTAAGCTTCATTGATATTGTGGGATTTATAGAATATTCTCTTCTTTTTATCCTATTTTGTTTTCAGTTGCTTGGGGACAAGTAACAATTTAAGTTTGGTGTTGTGATGAGCAGATAATTTATACGCTTTTTGGCATTGTTTTTAGGTAGTTTTTAGTATATTTTATTCACTTTTTATTATATTTTTATTAGTTTTATTCAAAATTCACATTTCTGGACTTTACTATGAGTTTGTGTGTTTTTTCTGTGATTTCAGGTATTTTCTGGCTGAAATTGAGGGACCTGAGCAAAAATCTGATTTAGAGGCTGAAAAAGGACTGCAGATGCTGTTGGATTCTGACCTCCCTGCACTCGAAATGGATTTTCTGGAGCTACAGATACCCAATTGGTGCAATCTTAATTGCGTTTGAAAGTAGACATCCTGGGCTTTCCAGCAATATATAATAGTCCATACTTTGCCCGAGTTGAGATCACGCAAACTGGCGTTTAACGCCAACTTTCTACCCTATTCTGGCATTAAACGCCAGAACTGGCATAAAAACTGGAGTTAAACGCCAGAAACAGGAAGCAACCTGGTGTTTAACTCCAAGAAAAGTCTCTACACATGGAAGCTTCAATGCTCAGCACAAGCACACACCAGGTGGGCCTCGGAAGTAGATTTCTGTACTATCTATCTTAGTTTACCTATTTTCTGTAAACCTAGGTTATTAGTTTAGTATAAAAACTACTTTTAGAGATTTATTTTGTACCTCATGACATTTTTACATTTGAATTTTGTATCTTCTACGACATGAGTCTCTAAACTCCATGGTTGGGGGTGAGGAGCTCTGCTGTGTCTTGATGAATTAATGCAACTACTACTATTTTCCATTCAATCACGCTTGTTTCTATTCTAAGATATTCACTTGCACTTCAACCCGATGAATGTGATGATTCATGACACTCATCATCATTCTCACCTATGAACGCGTGCCTGACAACCACCTCCGTTCTATCTGCAATAGCTTGAATGCATATCTCTTGGGTTTCTAATCTAAGATTAGAACCTTCGTGGTATAGGCTAGAATTATTGGCGGCCATTCTTGAGATCCGAAAAGTCTAAACCTTGTCTGTGGTATTCCGAGTAGGATCTGGGAAGGGATGACTGTGACGAGCTTCAAACTCGCAATTGTTGGGCGTAGTGACAGACACAAAAAGATCAATGGATCCTATTCCAACATGAATGAGAACCGACAGATGATTAGTCGTGTGGTGACAGCGCATTTGGACCATTTTCACTGAGAAAACGGATGGTAGCCATTGACAACGGTGATCCACCAACATACAGCTTGCGTGCGTGAAGAAGAAGACAGTAGGAAAGCAGAGATTCAGAAGACAAAGCATCTCCAAAACCTCAACCTGTTCTCCATTACTGCATAACAAGTATTATTTATTTTATGTTATTTATTTTTCATAAATATAAACACTCTTATCATTAATCTCCTGACTAATATTTACAAAATAACCATAGCTTGCTTCAAGCCAACAATCTCCGTGGGATCGATCTTTACTCACGTAAGGTATTACTTGGACGACCCAGTGCACTTGCTGGTTAGTTGTGCGGAGTTGTGAAAAGTGTAATCACAATTTCGTGCACCAGAAACGAAAGAAAAATAAAGAAAGGGAAGGAATGGCGCCAACCTCATGAATGGAATCCCGGGAATGAAAGTGGCGGGATTATAACAGAACTAGAAATACTGAGATCATAGCCTAAATGCTGCCAGTACGTTCTATAGAATGATCCATTTCTCCATTGGTCATTTCAGCAATTATCTATTGAGCAATATTAACATCTTAGTCTTTCTTCCCTAAAAATATAAATAATTAAGCAGAAAAACTTAGAATGATCCTCTTGTATAGGTTTGTTATGATCTTTTGGGTTCACAAATTTATTAACCCGAAACTTCTTAACTGCCAGCAATAGTAAATGAGAAAATACCATCAATAAGTGAATACAATTTGTAGATTTAGGAATTTTCTCACATTAATATAGGCAGAGAATATTAATCAAGATTCAAGAGCACTTAAATATATAAAGATGAATCTAAAATCTAAAAACTTCAATTCAATAGCAAAGTCAATAATTAAAATTGAATAATAGCGGAGAAACATGTGAGTTGAAGGTTAGCTACTACTCTTAATTTGTTGAATGCAATTCATAAGTAATTCACTTTAAAACAATATGGTAAATTAACAAGGAAAACAACGTCAATTCAATTAATAATAACAAAAAAAAAAGGCTGAACATAGAGTGGAATAAATATAAAGGATTTGGTGTCTTGTAGCTTTTCGAAACAAATAACTTCAATTATAAATCCGTAAATCACACTAGTTCTTAAAATCAGTAGTCATAAAGCACTTCTCTTTCAGGCCAATATGCCTAGAAGAATCCACACGTGACCGAGAAGAATAAACAAGCTACCAATTTCGCATAATCCGATATCACAGCAGCGTAAGACTTTGGAAGAAAATAGCTAAACCTAACAGATAATAAATCTAAAGAGTTATGAACTATCCTAAACGGATCTAACATAATAGGATAAGCGAATTAGCATGAAGCAGAAGCTGAAAACAAGAGAAAATCGAGGGTGAAAAGGGGAGTTTAGGGTTTGGGGGATACCTAAAGAGCAGAGGGGTCATCAGCGTGGAAAGGATCAAGGGGAATTTAGGAATTTCCAAATGAAACTGAAGTTGGCTTTGAAAAGAGTTAAGTAACAGTCAGAAAATGATACTTGGTTCTTGTGAGCTCCATTGAGAGAGAGCGGAGAAGGACCAAAGTAGGAGGAGCAACAGCGGAAATAGAGAGAAAGAGCGACGGTGGCACGGCAGCAGTGGAGCGAAGGCGGCGCGAGCAAGAGGAGCGACAGTGGTGGCGCGAGCAAACGGAGTGACGGCGGCGCAACCGTGACGTCGGTAGCAGAGAATGAGGGTTGGTGAGGAAATTAACAATATTGTCTCTAATACGCTCGAATGCAGAAAAGAGAAGGATAAAATTGTGTTTCTGAACTTGGAGCGGGAAGTGGGTGCGGGGTTGATGTTTTTAGCAATAAAAATCGATGGTATGTTTGTTGATTTTTATTTGAAAAAAGCAACGCCTTTAGTGTCTATTTTATACATTAAATCCACATCATTTATTTGATTTTAGAAAGCAATCTGGACGGTTCAATTTTATCGACGGAAAGGTTGTCGATATTTTAAATATAAAAATAGACGCCATGTCCGTCGATTTTAAAATAAAATTATTTTCAACCCCCAGTTCATTGACAATATGATGATAGTTAAAGGGATTTAATGCATTATCAAAAAATCGAAGATTAGGCTGTTGATTTTATTATCTTATTTTTAATTATCTTTTTTTAATATATCGACAACAAGCCGTCGAAAAATATCGACGGGAGAGATAGCCGTCAATTTTTTGCGTCGATAAATACGCTTTTTCTTGTAGTGTATTCCAGTAATGTGGAAAAATTATTCCAAAAATTAAATTGAATCTTGTAGTGTATTCCAGTAATGTGGAAAAATTGTTCCAAAAATTAGATTGAATAAATTAACACAACCTTATTGAGAATAGTTGCAGAGTTGACGACGTCGCTCCCTCCGACGGCCTCTAGTGTCAACGACGGTGCCAACACGAAGAACGGTGACACAACAAGAGGAGCTCCAACACAAACATATGGAGGATGGCCGCCCCAGCCAGCGCACTCCGCGACAATGAGAATCCGACACAGGTTGGCCCGGCGTGGCACACAAATGAGGTGCGGCAGAGGGCACAACTTTGTGCGACAGGTGGTCAATCCCCACAGACAGCGACATGATTAGAGCAGCGTAAACGATGATAGTTATGTTCACAAAGTTGTACGTGTGTTACCTAGTAAAAATAAGGTTACGTCATAATCATATTTTTAACAAATTCAAAAACCTAATTTTTAAAAAGTTGTTCAAGTTGGCTGGTAGGGTAGTTGGTTCCCTACACTTTCTCTTATTAAAAAGAACATGACATTAAATTATAATGTTATCTTTTTAAACATGTTTAATTATTTTTTAATATGTTTTTTATATAGTATTTTTTTAATACTATTAGTACTCTTTTTTAGTACGTTATAAGTTTTCACTATTGTCATTTATAATTAATTTTTTATTTAATTTGCTTTACATAATGAATCAATAATTCATATTATAAAAAGATAACAATAATAAACATAAGACTTATTTTGGTGAGCTTCTAAGAAAAGATCTTTTTTCGAGTTATCTACATTATTGTGAAAAAAGCATAAAAACATAATAAAGATAGAATTACTCAATAAGTGTGAAATCAATGGTAAGAAGACGGTTGAGGCTTTGGAGATGCTTCATTCTTCTAGATCAACCTTTCTTACTGTCTAATCCAACAGTGAGTAATTCATTCCATGGCAGGCCGTAAGTGATTAACACCAGGTCAGTGGTCATTAATCTCCTCTGCTTAGACCAAACGCCAGGGTTAGTGTGCACCCAATCTGAACGAGCGTGAAGCTCTTGCAGTCCATTCCCTTGATAATCCTACTTTAAATGCCACAGATAAGGTCGAATCTTCCAGATCAGAGAATGCTACTCCTTGGTTCTAGCCTATACCACAAAAGCCCTAATCACCCCGTACCTTGGCTGAACTGATGTCTCCAAGTCCCTAACAAAGTGTGGATTAGCCGTCTAAGAGATGTATAATCAAGCTTGTGGTTCAATACTATCCCGCCAAGGACTCGCATGAACCCATATAGAATGAGGATGATTGTCACAGATCATCCCATTCATAAGGTTGAAGAACGAAGATACATCTTTGAATAGAATCATACACGAATTGAAATAGAACAATAATATTATTAACCCATGAAAATCAGCAGAGCTCCTAACTTTAACCTAGGAGGTTTAGTTGCTCATAGCTTACAGAAAGTAATAGTGTAATTTGAAAATTGCTAGGAAAGATCTTAAACAAGGGTGATTTTCTCCTTTAAACACTAAACTAATAACTAAAGATTACAGAAATATGATAGACTAGACTTAGAGGTGCGAAAATTTACTTCTTGGGCCAACTTGGTGAGTGTTTGGGCTGAGCTTGGGGTGAATCTACGAGTTGGTACTCCCTTTTGGGCATTGAACGCCAGCTTGCTCCCTTTTGGGCGTCCAAACGCCACCCTGCTCCCTTTTGGGCGTTGAACGCCAAGAAGGGAGGTAGTTGTGGGCGTTTGACGCCCATTTTGGGCCTTCATTTCCAAAGACAAGTATGAATTATTATATATTGCTGGAAAGCCCTGAAAGTTAACGTTCCAACGCCGTTGAGAACGTGTTATTTGGACCTCCATAGCTCCAGAAATGCTTGCTTGAGTGTACGGAGGTCAGAATCTGACAGTATCTGCTACGCTTTCTTTGCCTCTGAATCAGACTTTGCTAAAACTCTTTGATTTCAGCCAGAAAATACCTAAAATCATCATAAAACACCACAACTCAAAGTAGAATCTAAAAATGTGAATTTTGCACTAAAATCTATGAAAATATAATAAAACTTAACTAAAACATAACAAAAACTATATAAAAATGATGCCAAAAACCGTATAAAATATCCGCTCATCAGGAGCCAGACTCTTAGGCTGGTGAACATAGATTTGTATAGCCAGATCCAGTCGGCAACTCAGGGGTGTTCATGTTTATATGGTAAATTCGTTCTTGGTCCCCGGGAACGAATGAATGATAATACTCCTCCTCGGGAGGGGTGGAAAAAGGCCAGATGGCCTGCTAGAGGCCTACAGCCTGGCCTGTGTTTGGCCTAACCTAGCCTGGTGATGCGTAAGCATCTTCTCTATCTTTTCCTAGTGAACTTGCATTCAAATTGTTGAGTTTTAATCAAGATTTAATTACCTTTAGCAACTATGAATGCTACTTTGAGTTGTTTGCAATTTCTATTTATTTCAGGTAGCATTCGGATGGATTTGACATAGTTTTGTAGCAAAAAACGAATAAAGCGAATGATGCTATCAACCCCGACCTCCTTGCATTCAAATAGGAATAACTTGAGTTACAGAGATTCAATTGATGTGATTCTAGCGGCATTGGAAAGCTAACTTCCAGAGCTTTCCAAAGATATATAATAGTATATCCTTTTCTTCCATTTCGCACGGCCACTTCCATGCCAAACTTGGATCCTTCCAAGTTTGGCGCCACCAAAAAGTCCCAAGGAAGAATACACACTGCCATCTCCACGCCGAACTTGAGTTTATTCAAGTTCGGCGCCAGCATCAACGCTCCAAGGGAAGTTCTACTGCCATCTCCATGCCGAACTTGAGTTTTCTCAAGTTCGGCGTGAACTCAAGAAAAGCAAGAGAAAGCAACGTTGCCTCCTACACGTCGAACTTGAAGTTCTTCAAGTTCGGCGTCAACCTTAATGAGTCAAGTGGTCCCCAATTCGTCTACAGGCATACGTGAATCAATTAAATTAATTTTGATTTAAACTTTTATTAGTTTTATAATTCGAAAAAGATATTATTTAGTTTTAGAAAATATATTTTATATTTATTAGGATTAAATATAAAAAGGAAAAGAATCAGCCCTTCGGGCTCTTTTCCTCTCTTCTACCTCATTCCGCAATTTACAGTTTTTCTTAATCCTTGTTTTCTTTCTGAACCATGAGCAACTAAACCTCCACTGTTAAGGTTAGGAGCTCTGTGTATTGTATGGATTGATAATATTACTTTTCTATTTTAATTCATGTACTGATTTATAATTCAAGAATTGTTTTCGTTCTTTATTTTATGAATCTGGGTGGAACAGAAGTATGACCTTGGTTTTAATTGAGTTCTTGTATAACTTGAAAAAGCTCTTTACTTGAATAACAGATTGAAAACAATTTCTCCTAAACTTCTAATTATCTGGACTTAACAGGATACATGACATATAATCCTCTTATATTTAGGTAATTAGGGTTTTTGTGGCATATAAACTAGAATTGAACTTCACCCTCTAATTGGAATTAAGTGACCAAGGAATTGGCAGTTGATGAAGTTTAGAGAAGACTAAAAAGGTCTAAGGAATTAGGGTTTAGTCACATATAGTTTGCTATGAATTAAATCTTGCATGATTAAAACAGTTAGTAAGAAAAGTCAATCCGGAAAATAGATATCTCTGAAGCCTTAACTGTTTCTCCATATATTATTCACATCAATGTTACTGCTTGCTTTCTGATATTCTGAAATTACTGTTTATGCTTTTGAACTCTCAAAACACCATTTTCTGTTTGTCTAACTAAGCAAATCACTTAACCATTGTTGCTTAATGTAAGACCCAGAACTTTTGAAAAATCTTATTATGAGCTGATTTCAAATTTACTTATTATTAGAGATTTTATTTTCAGAAATTATTTCATTAAGAATAATTAAATCAAGTTTTGATAATTAAAATGAATATTTTTCTTAATTCCATAATTATTGAGTTATTTTCTCTATTTAAATTATAACGCTAGTAGTTATGAAATAATAAGAATTTTATATGATTTGGACTAAATAATTAATATTTTAAAATATTAATACTACTATTTTGGAAAATAAAGAAATTAATTATATTATCTCTAATTCTTGGATTTGAACATTTTATTGAAAATAATTTGCAAAATTGATGAACAAATAGTATTTTTATACATTATTATTGTTGGATTTAAATTTATTTCTAATTACTATATGATTCCTATTTTTATTTGAAATTACAAAACTACCCTTAAACCTAATTTTACCTAAACCCTAATTTCCCCAATTCCTAACGTAACCTCCCTCACCACACTCAGCCGCACCCTACCCCATTCAACCCCTTCAACGAAAAGCTGCAGAAATAGAAAATTAGAAAGAAAAAGAAGCAGAAAGGAAGGAGAGGAAGAGGTCTGCAATCGAGAAAGAAGGGAAGGAGAGCGACGCAGCCACTGTGAGCTGGCCGCCGTGGAGCCCGTCACCCGCGCCGTTCGTCTTGATCGCCGCTAGCTGAAGAGAGATGCGATGGAGAGAGAGAGGGCCTGCGGAGGGAGGCATCGCCGTTCTGTATAGCCGCGCCATCTTCACCGTCCTTGGAAATCCATGAACAGAAGGCGCACGCACGGTGGTGGAGGACGGCGCTGCTGTCGCTACCGTTAGAGCCGTCGCCAGCTGCGTCGCCATCGTGCCTTAACTCGCCACCATTGACCTCGTCGCAGTCCACTACCACCGGAGCTCATGTCACCACCGATTAAGCACCACGAAGAACAGAGAGTGCGCTCGATGAGTGAGAAGGGGTGGAGGCTGGATTTTGTCGCTGTATTACTCTATTACTACCTCTACCGTACCCTGTTGAAGCTTCTGGAGCCGTTGTCGTCATTGCTGGAGCGGGCTGGAGCTCATCGCAGAAAGAGAGAGGCTAGGGCTGGCACCATTTTGGCTGGTAAGAACCTGCAATTGCTGCTGCTCTTGCCCTGTTCTGCTTTGTTCTGCCCTCTGTTTAATGGCTATTCTTGGTGCCTTTCTGTCTGCCAGAGCTGTTGCTATCGATTTAGAGTTTCCATAAACGCAGTTGTTTCCACTTTTAGTATTCATTCTTCTGATGGTTGGAGTTGCTGCGGAATGGGGCCACTAGAAGGGTGTTGCTGTTGCCGGAACCACCACCGGGACTACCGCTACATGGTTCAGTCACTTCTTCCTATTTGCGGTAAGCGTTTACATTCTAGTAACCCCTTTAATCGCTGTTCTGTTATATGTTGAGGTGTTGTGGCATTCATTATTATGAGGGTTAATCTCGGTTGTTATATGTCGTGATTAGAATTGCTGGGTTTACTGCGAAAGTGGCTTGGAGCTGAGGTTGTGGTTGCAGGTGATTTCAGGTTGAGAGAGGAGGTTCTTGTGATGCATTTGGGTTCTGGTTTCGACAAGTCAAGGTAGGGGCCTTTTCAGAAAACCACATTTTATGAATTGGAATTATTATATATGAATATTGATGTGAGAAATGTATCTTTAATTGATTGTATAAGTCTCATACAATTTTTGGTTGTCTTGGATGAATATGAATGCTTGTTTGGCTGGGTTATTGTTCGGTTTTGTGAAATGGACAGTTCTTGAAATGCTTCTTTAAAGTTAATTTGTAAAAGCTTTGAAATCGAGTTTATCCTGTTGGAAATTAATTTGAGTTTGAATTAATCTTCTTGAAATCTGAAAATGATGCACCTTGGAAACATCTTAATTTTGAATTGATTTGGTTTTGAACCCCTTGAAGAGGGTTGCGAAATAGTTTGGTTGGGACCCAAAAAGGGTGGCAAAGTCCAAGTTTTAGGGGAGATGCTGCCGAAATTCCTAGAATATCCGAGTCTTTATTTGGAAGTGTTATTTGGAAAATTATGAATTTAAGGCCTTTACCATTTTACTTGGGGAACTGTGAATTCAAGACTTTAATTATCTTCACTGAATCATTTATGAAAGTGATAAAATTATGCTTTGAAAAGAATCTTTGAAAAGAAGGTTATGCCTTAGCTTTGTTTCCTGAGAAAAGCATTATATTTTTGGGTGCAAGTCATTTGGAAGAGAATTATGTTTTAAAGCTGTTTAAAGGGTGGAAGGAGTTTATGTTTTTTTGGATTTGACTTAAACACGGTTTATGTTGTTGAATTTGACTTAAAGGTTTCAGTTATAGAAATTTTAGTGACTTTGAAAGAACTTGGATTTCGATTTACAAATTTCAATTTTTGACATTTTAGGGAAGGTTTAGAGTATTCTTTGAATTCTGGTTTAGCAAAACTAAAATGATCTCCGAGCCGCCGGAAACGTTTTAGATTTTATCATGGTGTTGGACTTGGTTTTGGTTTAAGTAAAAGAGATGGTTTTGGAAATGCGTTCAGAGTAGTTGATTATACGATTTGGTTTGGCTTAGATTCTATTTTTATTACTCAAATCGAGAAGCTAAGGTTTTAAAGACTTCAAACGAATTTGAGGAAGTGAGTTATGTTATTTGATGACTTGCATCATTTACCCTTTTTTGCCTAAAAAGGACTATAAAAGAGCATAATCTCATTTGAGCATTGTAATTCATGAACTAATTGATGAATATTATGGTACTTTGCTTTGAAATGGGTTTGTGCTGAATTTCAGGTGAAAAGAGCAACAAAAAGGGAAGAAAACAAAGCTGGGCTTGTGAAACTGGCGTGCCACTTGGAACAAATGCCATGAAATTGTGTGGGCGTGGCACGCCAGAAACTGGGCGGGGCACGCCAGTAATGATTTCCAGGGAAGCATGATTGAATCTTTTACATGGGCGTGGCACGCCAGGAGCTAGCCGTGGCACGCCAAGTCCATCACCCATTATGGGCGTGCCACTTGAACCATTCAATTCATCAATCCAGAAGGGACAACCACTTGGACGTGCCACTTGGTATCGAAGGCGTGGCATGCCAGCTTCAAACCATCACTTGGGCATGCCACTTGAAGACCCAGACGTGGCACACCAAGCTTAGGAGAGCCACATTAAAGTGGGCGTGCCACTTGAGTATCAAGGCGTAGCACGCCAGTAAAAGTTTCCAGAGAAGAGGTTGAGGGTCCAAGCACTTGGGCGTGCCACTTGGTGTCGAAGGCGTGGTACGCCAAGCTCTCATCCTCACTTGGGCGTAGCACTTGAAGACCCTGGCGTGGCACGCTAACACTAGAGAAAACCCAAGCAAAGCTGGGCATGCACTTGGTGTCGAAGGCGTGGCACGCCAAGCTCTCATCCTCACTTGGGCGTGCCACTTGAAGACCCAGGCATGGCACGCCAATGCTAGAAAAGGGCAAGCAAAGCTGGGCATCCCACTTGAGACTGAAGGCGTGGCACGCCAACTCTCATTACTCACCTGGGCGTGCCACTTGAATGCTGGGCGTGGCACGCCAGTTCTATTTCCCAGAGAAGTGAAGAAGGTTCTCAATGGGTGTGGCACGCCACACACTGGGCATGGCATGCCAGTTCTATTATCCAGAAAAGAGAGTGAAGCACATACAAGGGGCGTAGCACGCCAGACTGGTATGCGAAATTGTTACTCTGAGGTTGTAAAATTTATTGTTCGTTCTCTCCCTGGCAATGGCGCCAATAACTAGTGCACAATACCATGTTCCAAACATAACTTCACAACTTCGCACAACTAACCAGCAAGTGCACTGGGTCGTCCAAGTAATAAAACCTTACGTGAGTAAGGGTCGATCCCACGGAGATTGTTGGTATGAAGCAAGCTATGGTCACCTTGTAAATCTCAGTCAGGCAGATATCAATGGTTATAGAGTTTTCGAATAATAATAATAATAAATAAACAGAAAATAAAGATAGAAATACTTATGTATATCATTGGTGAGAATTTCAGATAAGCGTATAGAGATGCTTTCGTTCCTCTGACTCTCTGCTTTCCCGCTGTCTTCATCCAATCAATCTTAATCCTTTCCATGGCAAGCTTTCTGTAAGGGCATCACTGTTGTCAATGGCTACATCCCATCCTCTCTTGTGAAAATGGTCCAAATACTCTGTCACGGCATGGCTAATCATTTAGAGGTTCTCGATCATGCTGGAATAGGATTCATCCTCCTTTTACGTCTGTCACTACGCCCAGTACTCGCGAGTTTGAAGTTCGTCACAGCCATCCCTTCCCAGATCCTACTCAGAATACCACAGACAAGGTTTAAACTTTCCGGATCTCAGGAATGGCCATCCATGGGTTCTAACTTATACCACAAAGATTCTAATATCTCAGACTCGGTCCCCTGTATTAGATATCTAAGAGATATTCATTCTAGCTTGTTTGCATGTAGAATGGAAGTGTTTGTCAGGCACGCGTTCATGAGTGAGAATAATGATGAGCGTCACATAATCATCATATTCATCATGTTCTTGGGAGCGAATGGATATCTTAGAAGCGGAATAAGTTGAATTGAATAGAAAAACAGTAGTACTTTGCATTAAATCATGAGGAACAGCAGAGCTCCACACCTTAATCTATGGAGTGCAAAAACTCTACCGTTGAAAATACATAAGTAAAGAAGGTCCAGGCATGGCCGAATGGCCAGCCCCCAAGCGTGATCAATAGATGAAACTAAAGGTCATAAGATGTCTAATACAATAGTAAGAAGTCCTATTTATACTAAACTAGCTACTAGGGTTTACAGAAGTAAGTAATTGATGCATAAATCTACTTCCGAGGCCCACTTGGTGTGTGCTTGGGCTGAGCTTGAATGTTACACGTGCAGAGGCTTCTTCTGGAGTTGAACGCCAGTTTGTAACGTGTTTCTGGCGTTCAACTCTGGTTCGTGACGTGTTTCTGGCGTTTAACTCTAGACTGCAGCGTAGAACTGGCGTTCAACGTCCTTTTGCGTCGTCTAAACTAGGACAAAGTATGAACTATTATATATTTCTGGAAAGCCCTGGATGTCTACTTTCCAAAGCAATTAAAAACGCGCCATTTTGAGTTATGTAGCTCCAGAAAATCCACTTTGAGTGCAGGGAGGTCAGAATCCCACAGCATCAGCAGTCCTTCTTCTACCTCTGAATCTGATTTTTGCTCAAGTCCCTCAATTTCAGCCAGAAAATACCTGAAATCACAGAAAAACACACAAACTCATAGTAAAGTCCAGAAATGTAAATTTAACATAAAAACTAATGAAAATATCCCTAAAAGTAACTAGATCCTACTAAATTATCCGCTCATCACAACACCAAACTTAGATTGTTGCTTGTCCCCAAGCAACTGAAAATCAAATAGGATAAAAATAAGAGAATATACTATAAATTCCAAACTATCAATGAAACATAGCTCCAATCAGATGAGCGGGACTTGTAGCTTTTTGCCTCTTGAATAGTTTTGGCATCTCACTTTATCCATTGAGGTTCAGAATGATTGGTATCTATAGGAACTCAGAGTTCAGATAGTGTTATTGATTCTCCTAGTTCAGTATGTTGATTCTTGAACACAGCTACTTTATGAGTCTTGGCCGTGGCCCTAAGCACTTTGTTTTCCAGTACTACCACCTGATACATAAATGCCACAGACACATAATTGGGTGAACCTTTTCAGATTGTGACTCAGCTTTGCTAAAGTTCCCAATTAGAGGTGTCCAGGGTTCTTAAGCACACTCTTCTTTTGCTTTGGACCTTGACTTTAACCGCTCAGTCTCAAGTTTTCACTTGACACCTTCACGCCACAAGCACATGGTTAGGGACAGCTTGGTTCAGCCGCTTAGGCCAGGATTTTATTCCTTTAGGCCCTCCTATCCACTGATGCTCAAAGCCTTGGGATCCTTTTTATTACCCTTGCCTTTTGGTTTAAGGGTTATTGGCTTTTTGCTCTTGCCTCTTGGTTTTAAGAGCTTTTGGCTTTTTCTGCTTGCTTTTTCTCTTTTTTTTTTATTTCTTTTCGCTATATGTATATATTTTTTTGCAAGCTTTTGTATTCACTGCTTTTTCTTGTTTCAAGAATCATTTTTATGATTTTTCAGATTATCAAATAACATATCTCCTTGTCATCATTCTTTCAAGAGCCAACATATTTAACATTCTTAAACAACAACTTCAAAAGACATATACACTGTTCAAGCATTCATTCAGAAAACAAGAAGCATTGTCACCACATCAATATAATTAAACTAAGTTCAAGGATAAATTCGAAACTCATGTACTTCTTGTTCTTTTGAATTAAAACATTTTTCATTTAAGAGAGGTGATGGATTCATATTCACTACTTTAAGGCATAGACACTTAGACACTAATGATCATGTAATAAAGACACAAACATAGATAAATATTTAACATAAGAAAACGAAAAATAAAAAATTCAAGAACAAGGAATGAGTCCACCTTAGTGATGGTGGTGTTTCCTTCTTAAGGAACCAATGATGTCCTTGAGCTCTTCTATGTCTCTTCCTTGTCTTTGTTGCTCCTCCCTCATTGCTCTTTGATCTTCTCTAATTTCATGAAGGATAATGGAGTGCTCTTGATGTTCCACCCTTAATTGTCCCATGTTGGAACTTAATTCTCCTAGGGAGGTGTTGATTTTCTCCCAAAAATTCTGTGGAGGAAAGTGCATCCCTTGAGGTATCTCAGGGATTTCTTGATGGTGAGCTTCCTCATGCGTTTCTTGAGCTCCATGAGTGGGCTCTCTTGTGTTGCTCCATCCTTTTCTTAGTGATGGGCTTCTCTTCCTCAATGGGAATGTCTCCTTCTATGAAAGCTCCAGCTGAGTAACATAGATGGCAAATAAGATGAGGGAAAGCTAGCCTTGCCAAGGGGGAGGACTTTTCAGCTATTTTGTAGAGTTCAAGGGAGATGACTTCATGAACTTCTACTTCCTCACCAATCATGATGCTATGAATCATGATGGCCCGATCCACAGTAACTTCAGATCGGTTGCTAGTGGGGATGATGGAGCGTTGGATGAACTCCAACCATCCTCTAGCCACAGGCTTGAGGTCCAGTCTTCTAAGTTGAACCGGTTTGCCTTTTGAGTCAATCTTCCATTGAGCTCCTTCCACACATATGTCCGTGAGGACTTGGTCCAACCTTTGATCAAAATTGACCCTTCTAGTGTAGGGGCGTGCATCTCCTTGCATCATAGGCAAGTCAAACGCCAACCTCACATTTTCCGGACTAAAATCTAAGTATTTTCCCCGAACCATGGTGAGATACTTCTTTGGGTTCGAGTTTTTACTTTGATCATGGTTCTTAGTGATCCATGCATTGGCATAGAACTCTTGCACCATTCGGATGCCGACTTGTTGGATGGGGTTTGTTAGAACTTCCCAACCTCTTCTTTGGATTTCATATCGGATCTCTGGATACTCATTTCTCTTGAGCTTGAAAGGGACCTCGGGGATCACCTTCTTCTTGGCCACAACATCATAGAAGTGGTCTTGATAAGCTTTGGAGATGAATCTTTCCATCTCCCATGACTCGGAGGTGGAAGCTTTTGTCTTCCCTTTCCCTTTTCTAGAGGATTCTCCAGGGTGCCATCAATGGTAATGGAAAAACAAAAAGCTTATGCTTTTACCACACCAAACTTAGAATATTGCTCGCCCTCGAGCAAGAGAAGAAAGAATAGATGAAGAAGAAGAAGAAAATATAGAGGAGAGGAGGGAGAGGTGTATTCGGCCAAGAAGGGGAAGAGAAGGTTGTGTTGTGTGAAAATGAGGAAGAATGGAGGGCTTTATATAGGGAGGGGAGGGGGGTTTAGTTTCGGCCATATAGGGTGGGTTTAGGTGGGAAATTGATTTTGAATTTTGAAGGTAGGTGGAGTTTATGAGGTAGGTTTATGGGGAAGAGTGGATGGATGTGAGTGGTGAACTGGTGATAGGGAAGAGAGATTGAGGTGATTGGTGAAGAGTTTTAGGGAAGAGTGTTTATTGGGAAGAGAGGATGAACATTGAGAAGAGGAAGGAGAGTGAGTGGTGGTAGGTGGGGATCCTGTGGGGTCCACAGATGCTGAGTTGATCCTGTGGGATCCACAGATCCTGAGGTGTCAAGGATTTGCATCCCTGCACCAATTAGGCATGTAAAATGCCTTTGCATGCAATTCTAGCGTTTAAACGCCGAATTGATGCTTGTTCTAGGCGTTCAGCGCCCAGATGCAGTATATTTCTGGCGTTGAACGCCAGCCAGATGCTTGTTTCTGGCGTTCAGCGCCAGCTCTTCCTCAGTGTGCATTTCTGGCGTCTGAACGCCAGGATGCTGCTTGTTTCTGGCGTTCAACGCCAGATCCATGCTCTGTTCTGGCGTTGAACGCCAGCCAGATGCTCCTTACTGGCGTTTAAACGCCAGTAAGATCCTCCTCCAAGGTGTGATTTTTCTTCTGCTGTTTTTGATTCCGTTTTCAATTTTTATATTTATTTTGTGACTCCACATGATCATGAACCTAATAAAACATGAAATAACGATAAAAATAAATTAAAATTAGATAAATAAAAATTAGGTTGCCTTCCAACAAGCGCTTCTTTAATGTCAATAGCTTGACAGTGGGCTCATGGAGCCTCACAGATGTTCAGAGCATTGTTGAGACTTCCCAACACCAAACTTAGAGTTTGGATATGGGAGTTCAACACCAAACTTAGAGTTTGGTTGTGGCCTCCCAACACCAAACTTAGAGTTTGACTGTGGGGGCTCTGGTTGACTCTGTTTTGAGAGAAGCTTACTGTGCCTCTTTTCCATGTTTACAGAAGGATGACCTTGTGTTTTAAACACAAGGGATTCCTTATTCATTTGAATGACTAGTTCACCTCTGTCAACATCAATCACAGTTCTTGCTGTAGCTAGGAAGGGTCTTCCAAGGATGATGGATTCATCCTCATCCTTCCCAGTATCTAGGATTATGAAATCAACAGGGATGTGAAGGCCTTCAACCTTTACTAATATGTCCTCTACTTGTCCATAAGCCTGTTTTCTGGAATTGTCTGCCATCTCTAATGAGATTTTAGTAGCTTGTACCTCAAAGATTCCCAGTTTCTCCATTACAGAGAGTGGCATGAGGTTTATTCCTGACCCAAGGTCACATAGAGCCTTCTCAAAGGTCATGGTGCCTATGGTACAAGGTATTAGGAACTTTCCAGGATCCTGTTTCTTCTGAGGCAATCTCAGTTGATCCAATGCATTTAGTTCATTGGTGAACAGAGGAGGTTCATCTCCCCAAGTCTCATTACCAAATAAATTGGCATTCAGCTTCATGATTGCACCAAGAAACTTGGCAACTTGTTCTTCAGTGACATCCTCATTCTCTTCAGAAGAAGAATGCTCATCAGAACTCATGAATGGCATAAGGAGGTTTAATGGAATCTCTATGGTCTCTAGATGAGCCTCATAGTCCTTTGGTTCCTCAGAGGGAAACTCCTTATTGATCACTGGACGTCCCAGGAGGTCTTCCTCCTTGGGATTCACGTCCTTCTCTTCTCTTGTGGGTTCGGCCATGATGGTCAATTCAACGGCCTTGCACTCTCCTTTTGGATTTTCTTCTGTATTACTTGGGAGAGTACTTGGAGGGATTTCAGTGATCCTTTTACTCAACTGGCCCACTTATGCTTCCAAATTTCTAATGGAGGACCTTGTTTCATTCATGAAACTCACAGTGGCCTTAGATAGATCAGAGACTAAGTTTGCTAAATTAGAGGTATTTTGTTCAGAGTTCTCTGTCTGTTGCTGAGTGGATGATGGAAAAGGCTTGCTATTGCTAAACCTATTTCTTCCACCATTATTAAAGCCTTGTTGAGGCTTTTGTTGATCCTTCCATGAGAGATTTAGGTGATTTCTCCATGAGGGATTATAGGTGTTTCCATATGGTTCACCCATGTAATTCACCTCTGCTATTGCAGGGTTTTCAGGATCATAAGCCTCTTCTTCAGAAGATGCCTCTTGAGTACTATTGGATGCAACTTGCATTCCATTTAGACTCTGAGAAATCATATTGACTTGCTGAGTCAATATTTTGTTCTGAGCCAATATGGCATTTAGAGTATCAATTTCAAGAACTCCCTTCTTCTGAGGCGTCCCATTACTCACAGGATTCCTCTCAGAAGTGTACATGAACTGGTTATTAGCAACCATGTCAATAAGTTCTTGAGCTTCTGCAGGTGTTTTCGTTAGGTGAATGGATCCACCTGCAGAAGTATCCAATGACATCTTAGCTAATTCAGACAGACCATCATAGAATATATCCAGGATGGTCCATTCTGAAAGCATGTCAGAAGGACACTTTTTGGTCAGTTCCTTGTATCTCTCCCAAGCTTCATAGAGGGATTCACCTACTTTCTGTCTGAAGGTTTGAACATCCACTCTAAGCTTACTCAGCTTTTGAGGAAGAAAAAACTTGGCTAAGAAAGCCTTGACCAGCTTATCCCAAGAGTTCAGGCTATCTTTAGGTTGAGAATCCAACAATATTCTAGCTCTGTCTCTTACAACAAACGGGAAAAGCATGAGCCTGTAGACTTCAGGATCTACTCCATTAGTCTTAACAGTATCACAGATATGCAAGAATTCAGTTAAGAACTAAAAAGGATCTTCAGATGGAAGTCCATGAAACTTGCAGTTTTGTTGCATTAGAGAAACTAATTGAGGTTTCAGCTCAAAATTGTTTGCTCTAATGGTAGGAATGGAGATGCTTCTTCCATGTATATTGGAATTAGGTGCAGTAAAGTCACCAAGCATCCTCCTTGCATTATTATTATTTTCGGCTGCCATCTCTTCTTCCTGTTCGAAAATTCCTGTAAGGTTGTCTCTGAATTGTTGTATTTTAGCTTCTCTTAATTTCCTTTTCAGAGTCCTTTCAGGTTCAGGATCTGCTTCAACAAGAATGTTCTTGTCCTTGCTCCTGCTCATATGAAAGAGAAGGGAACAGAAAAATAATAATAGGGATCCTTTTTACCAGAGTATAGAGGTTCCCTTGTTGTTAGTAGAAGAAGAAAAGGGAATAAGAGTGAAGAAGAATGGATAATCCAAACACAAGGGTGAGGATAAGAGCAATGATTTGAGATGAAGAGAAGTGTTAGTAAATGAATAAATAAATAGAAGAGGATGAGAGAGAGAAGAGAATTTTCGAAAATAATTTTTGAAAAGGAGTTAATGATTTTCGAAAATTAAAGGAGAATTAAAATTAAAATTGAAATTTAAACAATTAATTAATTAAAAAGAATTTTTTGAAAAAGAGGGAGGTATTTTCGAAAATTAGAGAGGGAAGAGTAGTTAGGTGGTTTTGAAAAAGATAAGAAACAAACAAAAAGTCAATTAGTTAGTTGAAACAAATTTGAAAATCAATTTTGAGAAGATAAAAAGATAAGAAGTTAGAAAAGATATTTTAAAATCAAATTTTTGAAAAAGATATGTTTTAAAAAGATATGATTAACAAGATATGATTTTGAAAAAGATAAGATAAAAAGATATTTTTTGAAAAGATATGATTGAAATTAGTTTTGAAAAAGGTTTGATTTTTAAAATCACAATTAATGACTTGATTCACAAGAAATCACAAGATATGATTCTAGAACTTAAAGTTTGAATCTTTCTTAACAAGTAAGTAACAAACTTGAAATTTTTGAATCAAAACATTAATGTTGAAGATATTTTCGAAAATGACTAAGAAAAATGAAAAAGATATGATTTTTGAAAAAGATTTTGAAAAAGATAAGATTTTTAAATTGAAAATTTGATTTGACTCATAAGAAACAACTAAATTTTAAAAAGTTTTGAAAAAGTCAGCTCAAATTTTCGAAATTTATGAGAGAAAAAAGGAAAGATATTTTTTTTATTTTTGAATTTTTAATGATGAGAGAGAAAAACATGAAAAAGACTCAATGCATGAAAGTTATGGATCAAAACAATGAATGCATGCAAGAATGCTATGAATGTCCAGATGAACACCAAGAACACTTTGAAGGTCATGATGAACATCAAGAACATATTTTTGAAAAATTTTCAATGCAAAGGAAACATGCAAGACACCAAACTTAGAAACCTTTCATGTTCAGACACTATGAATGCAAAAATGCACATGAAAAATAAGAAAAGACACAAAACATAAAAAACATCAAGATCAAACAAGAAGACTTATCAAAAATAACTTGAAGATCATGAAGAACATTATGAATGCATGATTTTTTCGAAAAATGCAAGATGAACATGCAATTGACACCAAACTTAAAATCTGACTCAAGACTCAAACAAGAAACACAAAATATTTTTGATTTTTATGATTTTTTAAATTTTTTTTTTGGATTTTTCGAAAATTAATGTGAAAAAGAAAAATAAGGATTCCAAAATTTTTAATATGAATTCTAGGAATCTTGTGCTCTTTAGTCTAAAGCTCCAATCTGAGGGTTAGACATGGCTTAATAGCCAGCTAAGCTTTAGAAGATACAAATCAGTCATACAACAGCAGGTGGATTAGGAACAGCTAGCTTGCTCTTGTGATGATGGTTTGGAAGCCTTAGTCTAAATGAATTTAGACATGGCTCTACAGTCAGCCAGGCTTCTACATGCTTCATGAAACACTAGAATTCATTCTTAAAAATTCTGAAGAAAAATATATATATATATTTTTTTGAAAATATTTTTTTTTCAAATATTAATTGGGAAAAACAAAAAAGAAGGAAATATTTTTGAAAAATTTTTGAAAACTTTTTGAAAACAAAATAAGAAGAAAATTACCTAATCTGAGCAACAGGATGAACCGTCAGTTGTCCAAACTCGAACAATCCCCGGCAACGGCGCCAAAAACTTGGTATGCGAAATTATTACTCTGAGGTTGTAAAATTTGTTGTTCGTTCTCTCCCTGGCAATGGCGCCAATAACTGGTGCACAATACCATGTTCCAAAGATAACTTCACAACTTCGCACAACTAACCAGCAAGTGCACTGGGTCGTCCAAGTAATAAAACCTTACGTGAGTAAGGGTCGATCCCACGGAGATTGTTGGTATGAAGCAAGCTATGGTCACCTTGTAAATCTCAGTCAGGCGGATATCAATGGTTATAGAGTTTTCGAATAATAATAATAATAAATAAACAGAAAATAAAGATAGAAATACTTATGTATATCATTGGTGAGAATTTCAGATAAGCGTATAGAGATGCTTTCGTTCCTCTGACTCTCTGCTTTCCTGCTGTCTTCATCCAATCAATCTTAATCCTTTCCATGGCAAGCTTTCTGTAAGGGCATCATGATGAGCGAACTCTTGACGGTTTAGAATTTAACTAATGAAGTCTCGTTGTGAAGTATAGTTTCCAAACCAATCAAGAATCCTTTCAATCAAAAATTTTGGTTGTCACAAAGAACAAACCCCAAATAAGAAATAACCGGAGTATTTGGACTCCGGGTCGTCTCACGAAGAGTTACAATGAAATGTATGCTTATTGGCTATGAAGGATGTAAGGGGGGTTTTGGTTGATTAGAGGGGCAATAAAATAAAAAGACAAGAAAAGTAAATTGAGCAAGTAATTAAAGAAAGCAAGTAATAAAGAGAGACATTCATGGCAAGAATTGAGATCATAGGCTTTCTATCCTAGTCATGCATGATTAATTCGCCTTATTTAGTTAACTCACACATCGGGAGAATGTCAAACAAGACTAATTAATCATGTCACAAATATAAACAAGAATTTATCTCATTACGTCAACTCCAACAAATAGGGAGAAAGTCTAACGAGACTAGCTAATCTCAATCCAAAAGTCCTAACCAACTTACTAATTAAACTAGCAAAAGATTAGCGTCAATGAAAACAATATTCCATAAGTCCTAATCAACTCACTAATTAAATTAGCAAAAGATTAGCGTCAATGGAAACAATACTAGCTAACAACTCTAGATCACCAACATGAGTTGGGTTTTCATGACTCAAGATTGCCCAATTACTCTTTCCAAGCCAAGAATGCTCAAAAATCTACTCTAACATCCTTCCAAGCATTTTGTCAAACACTTGGAAGGCTTACATGGAAAGCATAATAAAATGTGCAAGAATAATAAAATCTACCAACTACCAATTGCAAGAAAAGTAAATCAACAACTCAAATCAACATCAAAAGAACATCAAACATCAAATCTCATTAAAGAAAAATCCAAATCCAACAAGAGTTCATAAACATAAAAGAGGACAAAATAAAGGAAATAACAAGTAAAAACTAGAAGAGTAGAGATGTAACAACAAGAAATTAAAAGGAGAAACTAAATCAAAACAAGAATTAAAACTTAGATTTAAGAAAATTAAACCTAAACTACCCTAAATTCTAGAGAGAAGGGAAAGCTTCTCTCTCTAGAATTCTACCCTAAAACATGATGAAAAAACTAAACTATGACTACTTGGTTCATTCCCCCCTCAATCCTTGGGTTCAATAGCATCAAAAATGGGTTGGATTGGGCCCAAAATGAGGTGCAAAATTGCTAGGGGCGATTTCAATAAAGTGGGCCACGGACAGTATCGGCGCGCGCGCGCAAAGTGCGCGTGCGCGCCCCTGAAAGCGAAGCAACATATGGCAAATTTTATATTATTTCGAAGCCCCAGATGTTAGCTTTCCAACGCAACTGAAACTGCCTCATTTGGACCTCTGTAGCTCAAGTTATGGTCGTTTGAGTGCGAAGAGGTCGGGCTTGACAGCTTTACGGTTCCTTCATTTCTTCATGAGTTCTCCCACTTTGCATGCTTTTCTCCTCATTTCTTCCATCCAATACTTGCCTTATGAACATGAAATTACTCAACAAACATATCAAGGCATCGAATGGAATTAAAGTGAATTAAATTTAGCTATTTTAGGGCCTAAAAAGCATGTTTTCACATTTAAGCACAAATCAAGGGAGAATTGCAAAACCATGCTATTTCATTGAATAAATGTGAGAAAAGGTGATAAAATCCCTCAAAATAAGCACAAGATAAACCACAAAATTGGGGTTTATCACATCACTGTTGTCAATGGCTACATCCCATCCTCTCTTGTGAAAATGGTCCAAATGCTCTGTCACGGCATGGCTAATCATCTGGAGGTTCTCGATCATGCTGGAATAGGATTCATCCTCCTTTTGCGTCTGTCACTACGCCCAGCACTCGCGAGTTTGAAGTTCGTCACAGCCATCCCTTCCCAGATCCTACTCGGTATACCACAGACAAGGTTTAGACTTTTCGGATCTCAGAAATGGCCATCCATGGGTTCTAACTTATACCACGAAGATTCTAATATCTCGGACTCGGTCCCCTGTATTAGATATCTAAGAGATATTCATTCTAGCTTGTTTGCATGTAGAACGGAAGTGTTTGTCAGGCACGCGTTCATGAGTGAGAATGATGATGAGCGTCACATAATCATCACATTCATCATGTTCTTGGGAGCGAATGGATATCTTAGAAGCGGAATAAGTTGAATTGAATAGAAAAACAGTAGTACTTTGCATTAAATCATGAGGAACAGTAGAGCTCCACACCTTAATCTATGGAGTGCAGAAACTCTACCGTTGAAAATACATAATTAAAGAAGGTCCAGGCATGGCCGAATGGCCAGCCCCCAAGCGTGATCAATAGATGAAACTAAAGGTCATAAGATGTCTAATACAATAGTAAGAAGTCCTATTTATACTAAACTAGCTACTAGGGTTTACAGAAGTAAGTAATTGATGCATAAATCCACTTCTGGGGCCCACTTGGTGTGTGCTTGGGCTGAGCTTGAATGTTACACGTGCAGAGGCTTCTTCTGGAGTTGAACGCCAGTTTGTAACGTGTTTCTGGCATTCAACTCTGGTTCGTGACGTGTTTCTGGCGTTTAACTCCAGACTGCAGCATAGAACTGGCGTTCAACGCTCTTTTGCGTCGTCTAAACTCAGCCAAAGTATGGACTATCATATATTTCTGGAAAGCCCTGGATGTCTACTTTCCAAAGCAATTAGAAGCGCGCCATTTTGAGTTCTGTAGCTCCAGAAAATCCACTTTAAGTGCAGGGAGGTCAGAATCCAACAGCATCAGCAGTCCTTCTTCTACCTCTGAATCTGATTTTTGCTCAAGTCCCTCAATTTCAGCCAGAAAATACCTGAAATCACAGAAAAAAACACAAAATCATAGTAAAGTCCAGAAATGTGAATTTAACATAAAAACTAATGAAAACATCCCTAAAAGTAACTAGATCCTACTAAAAACATACTAAAAACTATGCCAAAAAGCGTATAAATTATCCGCTCATCACAGACCCTAGGCGTGCCATGACAGTTCAACTTTCCAGAAAGGAGAAGAAGAAAGAAATGGTCTGGGTGTGCCACTTGGGCTCGAAGGCGTAGCACGCCAGGCCAACCAAAGCTTAAGAAGACCCTGGGCATGCCATTTGGGCTTGAAGGCATGGCACGCCAGGGACACAACACATGGGGCGTGCCACTTGAAGAGTTGGGCGTGGCGCGCCAAGCCAAATTGGAGGCTGGGCGTGGCACGCCACTTAAACGCCAATCACACGCCAAGCTGGAAGGTCACGTTTATTGAGTTTTCTTTTCCCTCCAAATTGTATTTTTCTTTTCTCTTTTGTATTTTCTTTATTCTAGTACTAGGAGTAGTATAAATAATCCCTGAAAGTACTGAGAAGGGGTTGTTGGGTAGTTGAGTAATAATTTTGTAAAAGTGTAGTTAGATTTACTTTTCACATCATCTTCTTCCATCTCTTGTACTTTTCTCTTGAGCTATGAGTAGCTAAATTCCCTCTCATTGAGAGAGGGAGCTCTATTGTACTTGATGGATTAATGATAGTGAATTTCTTCTTCTCTTCATCTTCTCTTTGATTTGCTAGAAGGAATTTCGTTTTAATGTTAGTGTTCAATCATCTTGGGAAAGAGGTTTAATGCAAAATGGGTTTCATGGAAACCTTGGAAAAGGAAACATGAAACCATGCTAGAAATCCCTTCTCACACTTGAGTAGGATCTGGGTTTTGGTGTTCGGATATGGTGACATATAATCCTCCCTCTACTTGGATCTATGATGATGTGTGGTATAATCAGGGACCAAGCATATCTCTCTTTATGAGCAATTAGACCAAGGAATTGGCTATTGATCAAGATCTGAGAGATTGAATCACCAAGGGATTGGGGTTCAATCAATCATGATTGCCAAGAGGTCAATGAGTCACATGATTAAAGATGAGATGAGCTGGATTTAATCCAAAGAGAACAACACCTCTTGATCCCAATGAATCTCCCTATTCTTATCTTCCACATTCTTTATAGCTTTCTTTACATTCTGTTATTCCCCATTCCCATTTATAATTAAGTCATTTATGTTTCTGCTCTTTACATTATTGCCATTTCCTTTCCTGCACTTTATTGCTTATCTTTACTTTTGAGTCATTTATATTTCTGCTCATTTAAAATTCTGCAATCACAATATATTTTGATTTGCTTGACTAATTCACCAATTGATTAAAATTGCTCGAATCTGCCAATCTCTGTGGATACGATCCCACTCCTGGTGGGTTATTACTTGACGATATTTTTGGTGCGCTTGCCAAAAGAATGGATTCACTATTTTTATATGGGGAGTGCATTCCGATCATCAAGTTTTATGGCGCCGTTGCCGGGGATTGGCTTGAATTTGACAATGAGTAAATTAATGGGTAGCTAGATTAAGCATTTTAATTGCTTTGTTAATTCTTTTTCTGTTCATTAATTTTCTCTGTTTCTATTTTATTCTACTTTTACTTTGATAATTTTTTTATTCATTGTTCATACTTCCATTTTTCTTACTACTCTATTAACTGTTTGATTAATTGCACCAACCAAACTAAGCACCAGTCTTAACAAGGAGTGATTCCTTCACTTCTCCTCTATCTGCTGTTTTTGAATGTATGATAGGTAGGAGAGGAGAAACTTCATCCTCTTTTGATAGTGAACCTGAGGGGACCTTTCTGAGGTTAAGGAGGGAAGCAAGAGGCAAAGGAATAGTTGGAGAGGAAGTAGTGGAGGAAGATCTGAGAGCTACTATGGAGGAAGAGGTGCAAAACCATGTTGGAGTAGATGTTAGCAATCATATTGGGCAAGAGAGGAGAGTCTTAGGCTCCTACATCAACCCAAATCCAAAAAACTGTGGCAGTAGCATTCTAAAGCCAACAATCCATGCTAACAACTTTGAGTTGAAACTTCAACTCATCAAACTTGTCCAGAATAATTGTTCATATGGAGGAGGTGCCCAAGAGGACCCAAACCAACATCTCACTACATTCTTGAGGATTTGTGACACTGTAAAGTCCAATGGTGTACATCCTGACACCTACAAACTACTTTTGTTCCCTTTCTCTCTCAGAGATAAGGTAGCAAAATGGTTGGAAGCATTTCCCAAGGAGAGCCTAACAACTTGGGATGAGGTTGTAAACAAATTTCTAGCAAGATTCTACCCTCCACAGAGAGTCAATAGACTGAGAGCTGAGGTGCAGACCTTCAGACAGCAAGATGGTGAAACACTTTATAAGGCCTTGGAGAGGTTCAAAGCCTTGACAAGGAAGTGCCCTCCGGATATGTTCAATGGATGGGTTCAACTCCACATCTTCTATGAAGGGTGACGTTAGGATTTTTGCCAGTAAAGAATTTTATAAAAACAGTCGCGTTGTAGATACAGTCTCTAAACCAACAGAAATCCCTTCGTACAAACGTTTGGTTGTCACAAGTAACAAACCCCTTTAAAATTGATAACCGAGTATTTAAACATCGGGTCGTCTTCTCAGGAATTGCAGGGAGGTATGTTCTTATTATTGGTTATGAGTTTGTAAATTGGGGGTTTTGAAAGTAAGGAAGCAGTATGTTGAACAATAAGAAAAATAGTAATAATAAAATAAACTCTTGGTAAGGTATTAGAAGTGGAAGTCCTATCCTGGTTATCCTTATCAATTGTAATGAGAATTGGATTCTTCTCCCACTTTGTTAACCTCTAACTATGAAGATAAGTTAAGTGGATGAATTAATTCTGATTCCTCAGGTCCTAGTCTTTCCTTGGGAAAGGCTAGAGTTATTGGAACTTGAATTAATTCTTGAAGAATTCCAATTTTCAATCAACAATGAGTTTGATAACTCAAGAGTCACCAATTATTTAACCCAAGCCAAAAGGGAAAATATCTAAATTAAATTAAAAGCATTCATATAAATAAAGCAAAGCAAAAATTAAATCTGAAAATACCTCAAATAATATTAATTAAGAAAATCACAACATGAATGTAGCATAAGCCAAATAGGCAACATAACTAATATAAGCATTAAAGTATCTGAAAGTAAGAGATAAATATAAAGTAAAAGAACATTGAACCTGGGATTGAGAGTCACTCCTAAAACTAAGAGAAATCCTAAATCCTAATCCTAAGAGAGAGGAGAGAACCTCTCTCTCTAAAACTACATCTAAATCCTAAAATTGTGAATATGAAAGCCTTTTTTTCTTCATGAATGAATGGATTCCCCCACTTTATAGCCTCTAATATGTGTTTTCTGGGCCGCAAACTGGGTCGAAAACAGCCCAGAAATCGCTGGAGAAGAAATCTGCCACGCTGGTTTTTCGCCACTGCGACGCGTCCACGTGTATCACGCGACCGCGTCACCTAGCGTCAGGGAAACTATGCTATATTATATATCAAATCGAAGCCCCGGACATTAGCTTTCTAACGCAATTGGAACTGCATCGTTTGAACCTCTGTAGCTCAAGTTATGACCATTTTAGTGTGAGAGGGTCAGGCTGACAACTTTGCAGTTCCTTTGACTTCTTGTATTCCTTCCACTTTTGCATGCTTCCTTTCCATCCTCCAAGCCATTCCTTGCCCTATAATCTCTGAAAACACTTAACACACATATCAAGGCATCTAATGGTGATAAGAGAGGATTAATATTAGCAATATAAAGGCCAAAGAAGTATGTTTTCAATCAAAGCACATATTTAGGAAGGCAAATGTAAAACCATGCAAATAGTATGAATAAGTGGGTAAAGAGTTGATAAAAACCACTCAATTGAGCACAAGATAAACCATAAAATAGTGGTTTATCAACCTCCCCACATTTAAACATTAGCATGTCCTCATGCTATGCTCAAGAGAAGCTATAAAGTAGTGAGGAGGAATGTATGTAATGCAACCTATCTGTATGAATGCAACTACATGCAAAATGTTTCTACCTACTTGGTTAAAAGTAAATAAACTCTTCAAGACAAACATAAATCAGATTTCACTAATTCAAATCATACAATAAAAAGCAAGTAAACTTGCAAGAAGATAGCTCATGAAAGCAGGGAACATAGAATCAAGCATTGAACCCTCACTGATAATGTATATGCACTCTAGTCTCTCAAGTGTATAGGGTAATCACTCTACTCTTCTCTAATCATGCCTTCTAAACTTTGTTCTTCACCTAACCAATCAACATTATTTAATGTACCAATGCAAACATCATGAGGTCTTTTCAAGGTTGTAATGGGGCTAAGGTAAGGGTGAGGATATATGTATGGTCAAGTGAGCTATAATATGAATCTTTAATTAACCTAAGCTCTCACCTATATACACATTCTATATACTTTTAAATTCATACTTAGCTACCCAAAATTCCCATACTCATGTACCAAATTTTCTTTAATTCTTATCGCATGTGCATTGATCTTTTATTAAACTTAATATTGGGGTAATTTTGTTCCCTCATTTATTTATTTATATATTTTTTTCTTTTTCTTTTCTCTTTTTTTTAATAATAAAAGCAAACATAACTTATCAATACACATGGATTTTTCATTATTTTTCTATTTTGGTTTTTCATGAGTAGGTTCCCAAATTTCCAATATTCAAATAAATTAAAAACATGATACATTCTCTTATTAACCCATGTTCCCACAGTTTTTCCACACTTAATTAACACACAAAATTCTATCTTAAGCTAACCAAAGATTCAATTTGGAATATATAATTATTTTTCCGCTTAAGGCTAGTAATGTGGTAAAATATAGAACAAATGGGATTTAGAGGCTCAAAGTGGCTAACAAAGGTCATTGGAATGGTAGGCTTTATTTGGATAAGTGAGCTAAACAAATAATGGCCTCAATCATATGCAAACATATAAATATAATAAACATTGGACATATAGGATGAAACAAAATATAGATTACAATCATAGAGAAGTAAACACACAAGAATAAAATAATTATGGTTAAATAATGTAACCATTCATAAAGGCTCAAATCTCACAGGTTGTGTGTTCTTTAGCTCAAAAATCATGTTCCAAATACAACTTCCAAACAAGTTTTAAAACATAGAAAAATTTTTAATTTTTTAAATTTAAATTAGTGAAATTTTTCAAAAATAGGGTCTTAAAAAGAAATTTATTACTTTAACCAAGTAGTAACTGAATGCATAAAATCAAACAAACATGCAATTAAACATGCAAATGCAATAATGAACAAACAAAGAAAATAAAATATTGGTGTTGAGAAGAAAATACTAACCCATGGAGATCGATATCAACCTCCCCACACTTAAAGATTGCACCGTCCTCGGTGCATGCTAAGATGTACAAGTAGATGGGTGGCTCCAACTGACGCTTTTCTCATCAAGGAATGTGCGTAGGAACTTGTGTGTCTCTCCCATGCAAACGTCTTCCGGTTCGCTTCCTGGTGGCCATCCTGAAAGAAAAAGGGAAGAAAAGTAACCCAAAGCAAAGATAAAAAACAAATAAAACATGGGTTGGTTAATGCCAAAAATGAGGGTCTCAATTACATGGTAGTTACAACATGCAAGTGAGAAAACAATAGAAGCACATGGCATATTAGTGGTGTAAAATTTTGTAACAATGAGGGAGAGTGTGGGTAAGGAGAGGTAATGTAAATTCATGTCAATGCAAAATTGATGCAGGAATAAAATATTGGCATTGTTTTAAATAATATTACCTAACCAGAATAAAACAAGTCTCTAAGCATATAAAATAATTCAAGAGAAGATGCAACAGTGAAATAAGAAAATTAACACCAAAGGAAAAAATAATGAATTTTAGAAAAGAAAATAAAAATATGCACAAAATTAAGATGCAATGTATGAAATATGCGAATAAATTAAGTAAAATAAAATAAAAGAGAAGAAGAATGAGAGGGGAAAGAACGGAAGAAGAAGTAAGTAAGAAAGGAGGTAGGAAAAATTAGGATTGGGAAGAAAAGATAAGATATTTGGCAAATTAGGATAAGCTGTGCGACGGAAGCGACGCGGACGCGTGGGGCATGTGGTCGCGCGACTTGCGCTTAAACTAATTGATGCGGTCGCGTCGGTCACGCGATCGCGTGACCCATTTTATGCTACTAGCTCGAGGGCAGCCTCGCACTCGCACAACTCTCTGTTCAAAATCATTAATTGCCAAATATTGGGTGACGCGATCGCATGGGGCATGCGATCGCGTGATTGGCCATTTATTGGGGTATGACGTGGATGCGTGGGGCACGCGGTCGCGTGAGAGGGACTGCGCGTCCAGCGCCAGTCCAGCACCACTCTAGCACAACTTTCGGATGTGCACCACTTTGACCTCGAAATCCTGGTCACGCGGCCGTGTGAGTGACGCGGTCGCGTGGGACGATTTGTGCCACTGGCACTTCTCCAGCCACGCTCTTGCGTGACTATCTGTTCGTTTTATTAGTCTCTCCCAACACCTGCGACGCGGACGCGTCAATGATGCGGTCGCGTCGCGTAAAATTTTTTTTTTTAAATGCAGTATGCAGAATACAATGCTAATATGAATTTTATGCAAAATTCCAGGTTCAATAAAATAAAACTCGAAAACAAATAAAACTAAATAAAAATGAAAAAGGAACGATCATACCATGGTGGGTTGTCTCCCACGTAGCACTTTTAGTTAAAGTCCTTAAGTTGGACATTTGGTGAGCTTTCTGTTATGGTGGCTTGTGCTTGAACTCATCCAGGAATCTCCACCAATGATTGTAATTCCAATGGCCTCCGGGGTCCCAAATCTTGTTTCTACACCCGTCTTCAAGTTGATTATCATGATTCCATCCGGGTGGTTCAGCTTTAGAATTCTCAATGAAGCGTCCAAACAACTTCCTAGACCCATTCAGTTGAGCTTTACACCAACCTTTGCATTTAAACTTTAAGTATGCAACCATGTTGAACTTTGCTTGACAACTCCAACCACTAACCATCTTCCTCTTACTCTTAATGCCACAAAGAGTTCTAAGTTGACCATCCGTCTCCAGTAGCCCATATTCAAGTGGAATTAGAAAGCTGAGGGATATGAATTTTACCCACTTGAATGTTGTGAAGGATGATGGTAACTTAGGGGGAGGTATTTCTAATGAAATTGCAAGCTCCACTCCCTTGTGCTCTTCTCTGACAACTTCCACCTCTTTGCAAGTTTCTTCAACATCAACCTCTTTCTCTTGGTAGCTTTCTTCCAATTCAATATCTTCTTCATTGCTTTCCAAGGACATGGGAGGCTATGCTTCTGCTTCTTTAATCTCCATCTCTTGATCAACCTCTACAAAGTCTTCAACCATGATCTGCCTTGGAGGTTGTACGCTCTCCTCAACATCAACATTAACATCAAACACCGTGGAAGGAGGCTCTGTGACTGGACTTTCCAATGGAGGTACAACATCTCTTAAGTTTGCAACCACTTCTTCCTTTTTAATAATTGCTACTTTGTCCAGTTGTTTAAGTATAAAATTATACTCATCCTCGATGATTTTCTTTCCATGACAACTCCTTTTAACTACTCCTTTATCTTCAAGGGTCTCTCCTACCTTTACCCGTAGGGCCTCCTCTAGCTCTTTATGAAGTATGGATTTACGAAGATGATTCCTTCTTTCCTGTTCCATATCAATAGCATAATTGGGATCATCTTGCTCTTGGATTGATGGATGTGGGTACTCTTCCATGGAGGGTGGTGATGGGATGAAAAGATCATTATGGGTTAAAAAGGAAGTGCACTAGAGCTTGAGGGTTGAATATTGGAGGTAGAGGGTTGGTTCATGCGGGATATAAGATTTTGGAGTGTAGAGGTGAGACCAATGATGTTAGAGATGAGTGTATTGTTATCCAATGGAGGTTGGGGTAGATCTATGTATGGTTCATTTGGTTCATAGGGTGGCTGGTATGGTGAATGTGGGTTAGGGTCATATGGAGGTAAATGGTGTAAAGGGGCTTGTGAGTATTGTGGTCCAAAGTCATGTTGAGGAAAGGGTTTATAGGCATATGGTGGTGGTTGTTGATAGTCCATTTGAGGTGGTTGTTGCCATGAGGGTTGATCAAATCCTTGTGGCTCCTCCCATCTTTGATTGTTCCAACCTTGATGCCTGTTCTCATTGTAATTTCTTCTTCCTGCAACATAATTGTAACCAGACTCATAGCGATGGGGGTGAGAACTCATGATAGCAAATAAAAATTTAAAAACAAAAAATAAAAAATTGAAATTAAAAGGTTATTGAAATTTAAATATTGAAATTTGATTTTTGAAATAAGATAAGATAAGATTTTGAAAAAGATATGATTTTTTTTTTGAAAAAATTTTTAATAACTAAATAAAAACCAATAACCTCTTAATTTACGAAAAGGCAAAAATAAAAACAAAAATAAAAACAAATAAACAAGCAAAAAACAAATATTTACAATAACCAATAATAAGGCACACGTTTGCAATTCCCCGGCAACGGCGCCATTTTGACGTTAGGATTTTTGCCAGTAAAGAATTTTATAAAAACAGTCGCATTGTAGATACAGTCTCTAAACCAACAGAAATCCCTTCGTACAAACGTTTGGTTGTCACAAGTAACAAACCCCTTTAAAATTGATAACCGAGTATTTAAACCTCGGGTCGTCTTCTCAAGGAATTGCAGGGAGGTATGTTCTTATTATTAGTTATGAGTTTGTAAATTAGGGGTTTTGAAAGTAAGGAAGCAGTATGTTGAACAATAAGAAAAATAGTAATAATAAAATAAACTCTTGGTAAGGTATTAGAAGTGGAAGTCCTATCCTGGTTATCCTTATCAATTGTAATGAGAATTGGATTCTTCTCCCACTTTGTTAACCTCTAACTATGAAGATAAGTTAAGTGGATGAATTAATTCTGATTCCTCAGGTCCTAGTCTTTCCTTGGGAAAGGCTAGAGTTATTGGAACTTGAATTAATTCTTGAAGAATTTCAATTTTCAATCAACAATGAGTTTGATAACTCAAGAGTCACCAATTATTTAACCCAAGCCAAAAGGGGAAATATCTAAATTAAATTAAAAGTATTCATATAAATAAAGCAAAGAAAAAATTAAATCTGAAAATACCTCAAATAATATTAATTAAGAAAATCACAACATGAATGTAGCATAAGCCAAATAGGCAACATAACTAATATAAGCATTAAAGTATCTAAAAGTAAGAGATAAATATAAAGTAAAAGAACATTGAACCTGGGATTGAGAGTCACTCCTAAAACTAAGAGAAATCCTAAATCCTAATCCTAAGAGAGAGGAGAGAACCTCTCTCTCTAAAACTACATCTAAATCCTAAAATTGTGAATATGAAAGCCTTTTTTTCTTCATGAACGAATGGATTCCCCCACTTTATAGCCTCTAATATGTGTTTTCTGGGCCGCAAACTGGGTCGAAAACAGCCCAGAAATCGCTGGAGAAGAAATCTGCCACGCTGGTTTTTCGCCACTGCGATGCGTCCGTGTGGATCACGCAACTGCGTCGTCTAGTATCAGGGCAACTATGGCGTATCATATATCAAATCGAAGCCCCGGATGTTAGCTTTCCGACACAACTGGAACCGCGTCGTTTAGATCTCTGTAGCTCAAGTTATGACCGTTTTAGTGCGAGAGGGTCAGGCTGACAGCTTTGCAGTTCCTTCGACTTCTTGTATTCCTTCCACTTTTGCATGCTTTCTTTCCATCCTCCAAGCCATTCCTTGCCCTATAATCTCTGAAAACACTTAACACACATATCAAGGTATCTAATGGTGATAAGAGAGGATTAATATTAGCAATATAAAGGCCAAAGAAGCATGTTTTCAATCAAAGCACATATTTAGGAAGGCAAATGTAAAACCATGCAAATAGTATGAATAAGTGGGTAAAGAGTTGATAAAAACCACTCAATTGAGCACAAGATAAACCATAAAATAGTGGTTTATCATAGGGCTATCATATGAAGCAAAGAAAGCTGTGGACCACTCTTCAGGGGGTTCACTCAACAAGAAGAAAACCATTGAAGAAGCCATAGATGTTATAGGGACTGTAGCTAAAAATGAGTACTTCCATGCTTCAGAAAGAGCTCAAAAGAAAGGAGTACTGGAGCTAAATTCTATGGATGCCTTGTTGGCACAAAACAAGATGATTACAGCACAACTAGCAGCCCTGACAAAGAAGATGGAGACTAGCCAAGTCTCAGCTGTCCAAGCTCAAGCACCACCACAAGAAGAAGATGCACCAGAAGCTGAATGCGAATGGCAGCAGGCAAATTATGTGAACAATTCCTCTAGACCACCACATGATCTAAACTCCAAGACATATAACCTAGGTTGGAAGAACCACCCAAATTTTGGGTGGAAAAACCAACAAAGCCACAACCAAGACCATAACAAACCATACCAATCCAACCAATACAACAACCACAACCCCAACCATCAATCAGGCAATAACAGACCCTACCACAATTCAAAAAATACATCATATCATTCCACCCAACAAACATACAACAAACACACAACAACCACCATCAAGATACATCAGCCTCAACCATGCAACCATGTGAAATCAAGAGCAATTTTGAAAAAGTGGAGGCTACAATAGCACAACTGTCATCACAGCTGACAAAAACTATTTCCAATATTTTAGAGAGACAACTACAGGCTGAAAGCAAGATAGATGCCAACCAAGAAGAGTTCAGATCAAACATAAGGAATCAAGGCACAACAATCTCAAAATTAGAAGCACAATTAGGGAGCTTATCTAAGCAAATACGAATGCTCACACATACATTTCCCAGTGATTCCATGGCCAACCCAAGAGGGGAATGCAAGGCCATCACACTGAGAAGTGGAAAAGTTGTAGAAGATGCATCCCCAAGTCAAAGCAAAAAAAAAAAGAAGCTGCAAAAGAGCCTGAAAACAAGAAAGAAGAAGAGACACATGCACCATCCTCATCAAAGCCAGTCTTAAAGCCTTATGTGCCACAGGCACCATATCCACAAAGGCTGAGGAAGGATGGAAAAGACAACCAGTTCTCTAGGTTCCTAGAAATCTTCAAGAAGCTCCAGATCAACATACCCTTTGCTGAGGCATTAGAGCAAATGCCACTCTATGCCAAATTTTTAAAGGAGCTCATGACAAGAAAGAGGAACTGGGGTGAAAAGGAAACCATAGTGCTAACTGAAGAGTGCAGTGCTATCATACAAAAGAAGCTCCCTCAAAAGATGAAAGATCCTGGGAGCTTCCAAATTCCCTGTATCATAGGGGATATCAACATTGAGAAAGCATTGTGCGACCTGGGGGCTAGCATCAATCTCATGTCCTTGGCTATGTTGAGAAGGATGAAGATTGAGGAAGCCAAACCAACAAAAATTGCACTCCAATTGGCTGACAGAACGTTCAAGTTTCCTCATGGGGTAGTGGAAGATTTGTTGGTGAAAGTATGAGAGTTTATTTTTTTAGATGACTTCGTTGTGCTGGATATGGAAGAAGAGGCCAACACATCAATCATCCTAGGCAGGCCATTCCTAGCTACTACTGGAGCCATTATTGATGTTCAAAATGGGGAACTAGTCTTGAGGTTATATGAAGAGAAGATGGTCTTCAATGTCTTCAAAGCAATGAGTTACCCCAAGGAATCCATAGGAGAGTGCATGATGGTAGATACCATAGAAAAGATAGTTCAAGGGGTTTTGGAAGAAGAACAATGTGAAGAAACTATGGAGCTGGAACAACAAGCAACAGGTGGAGAAATACCACAAGGAACCATGGAGAATTCGATCATGTTGAACCACATGGGCAACAAGGAAGTAGAGGCACCAAAACTAGAGCTGAAGACCCTACCTCCAAGCTTGAAGTATGTCTACTTGGGTGACAATAACACTTACCCAGTAATCATTAATTCCAGCTTGAGTAAGGGACAAGAAGAGGAGCTTATCCAAGTGCTGAAGCAACATAAGGATGCCATAGGATGGACACTTGTAGACTTGAAGGGTATTAGTCCTTCAATGTGCATGCACAAAATCCTACTTGAAGAGGGTGCTAAGCCCTTAAGACAGCAACAAAGAAGGCTAAACCCAACCATGAATGAAGTAGTCCAAAAAGAGGTGTTGAAATTGTGGCAAGTTGGGGTGATCTACCCAATCTCATACAACCCTTAGGTAAGCCCAGTGCAAGTAGTCCCTAAGAAGGGAAGGGTCACTGTTGTACCAAATGAGAAGAATGAGCTGATACCTACAAGAACAGTGACCGACTAGCGCATGTGCATTGATTATAGGAAGCTTAATGAAGCCACCAGGAAGGATCACTTTCCCCTACCTTTCATGGACAAGATGCTAGAAAGACTTGCGGGACATGAATATTATTGCTTCTTGGACGGTTACTCTGGTTACAACCAAATAGTTGTAGATCCTAAGGACCAAGAAAAGACCTAATTTACCTGTCCCTATGGTGTTTTTACTTATAGGAGAATGCCCTTTGGATTGTGCAATGCACCTGCAACATTCCAAAGGTGCATGCTCTCCATATTTTCAGACATGATTGAAAGATTTATTGAAGTGTTTATGGATGACTTCTCTGTGTTTGGTGATTCATATTCTAACTGCTTGCACCACTTAGCCTTGGTGCTAAAGAGATGCCAAGAAACCAACCTCATTTTGAATTGGAAAAAGTGCCACTTTATGGTTACAGAGGGGGTGGTTCTTGGCAACAAAATCTCAAAAAGAGGCATAGAGGTGGACAAGACCAAGGTGGAGGTGATTGAAAAGTTACCCCTACCTTGCAATGTCAAAGCAGTTAGAAGTTTTCTAGGACATGCTGGCTTCTATAGGAGGTTCATTAGAGACTTCTCAAAGGTTGCCAAATTTCTAAGAAACCTGCTTGTCTCCAATGTACCTTTTGTTTTTGATAAGGAATGCATGCTAGCCTTTGAAGAGCTTAAGAACAAACTTTCCTCTACACCTATCATAGCACTACCCTGTTGGGATCTACCCTTTGAATTGATGTGTGATGCATCTGACTTTGCTGTTGGTACTATTTTAGGACAGAGGAGGGACAAATTGGTGCATATTATTTATTATGCCAGCAAAGTCCTTAATGAGAATCAAAGGAACTATACCACTACAGAGAAGGAATTACTTTCCATTGTCTTTGCTTTTGACAAATTTAGATCATATCTTATTGGCTCTAAAGTAATTGTATTCACTGATCATGCAGCACTCAAATATTTGCTTACCAAACAAGAGTCCAAGCCCAGACTAATAAGGTGGATCCTGCTACTCCAAGAGTTTGACATTGAAATTAAAGATAGGAGTGGGGCAGAGAACAAAGTGGCTGACCACCTATCAAGGATCCCACAAAAAGAAGATGAAGCACACCAAATTGTAATGAATGAGAGCTTCCCTGATAAGCAGTTGATGATGATCCAAGAAGCTCCTTGGTTTTTAGACATAGCCAATTTCAAGGCTATTGGAGAACTACCAACTAACATAAACAAACACATGAGGAGAAAGCTAATCAAAGATGCTAAACACTACATTTGGAATGAGCCCCATTTGTTTAAAAAGTGTGCTAATGGGATCTTGAGAAGGTGTATTTCCCATGAGGAAGGGCAAGAAGTACTCTGGCAATGTCATGGATCTGCATATGGAGGCCATTTTAGTGGGGAAAGAACTGCATCCAAGGTGCTACAATGTGGGTTTTATTGGCCAACAATATTCAAGGATGCAAGGGACTTAGTAGCAAGATGCAATGAATGCTAAAGAGCTGGAAGTCTACCCAAGAAAAATGAGATGCCACAGAAATTTATAATGGAATTGGATTTGTTTGATGTGTGGGGAATTGATTTCATGGGGCCATTCCCCTCCTTATACTTAAACAACTATATATTGGTGGCTGTAGATTATGTGTCAAAATGGGTAGAAGTCATAGCCACAGCAACAAATGATAACAAGGTTGTGATGAACTTCTTGAGAAATAATATCTTTAGCCAATTTGGAGTTCCTAAAGCCCTTATTAGTGATGGAGGGACACACTTCTGCAATAGGCAACTTAAAGCACTCCTCCTTAAATATGGAGCAAAGCATAAAGTGGCAACTCTATACCATCCACAAACCAACGGGCAAGCTGAGATTTCAAACAGGGAACTCAAAAAAATTCTTGAAAAAACTGTTGGAAGCTCAAGAAAGGATTGGTCTAAGAAGCTGGATGATGCATTATGGGCCTATAGGACAGCCTTCAAAACAGCTATTGGGATGTCTCCATACCAATTAGTGTTTGGTAAGGCTTGTCACTTACCAGTTGAGCTTGAACATAGAACATTCTAGGCTCTAAAAATGTTGAATTTTGATGATCAAGCTGCTGGAGAAAGGAGGCTAATACAACTCAATGAGCTGGAGGAATTCAGAAATCAAGCTTATGAGAATGCAAAGATTTACAAGAAAAACACAAAGAGGTGGCATGATCAAAAGATAGCAAGGAGAGAGTTCACAGAAGGTCAGAAAGTGCTGCTGTACAACTCAAGGCTCAAGTTCTTCCCAGGGAAGCTTAAGTCTCGATGGTCTGGACCTTTCACCATCCTCAAGGTATTTCCCTATGGACATGTAGAGCTCATGGAGGACAAAACACAAAGAACTTTCACTGTAAATGGTCATAGACTCAAGCATTACTTAGGAGACTCTTTGGAGGAGCAAAGAGTGAGCTACAACCTTAATTAAGAAGGAAGGAACGTCAAGCTAATGACGCTAAAGAAGCGCTGGTTGGGAGGCACCCCAACACCCATATCCTTTTGATTTCATGCTTTCTAGAAGTAGCTTAAGATTGTTAATTTAGGTAGTTTTAGTTCCAGTTTAATTCTTTTAAATTCTTGCTCTCTAGAAGTATTTGTAAGTGGTAGATTAGGTAGTTTAAATATCAGTTTGATAGTTAGTGAATCTCCAAGTTATTTTTCTTTTTCTCTGAAAGTGCAATTTGATGAACACACTTACTGATGATGAGTAATTGGGCTGAGAACTAGCTAAAAAGCTAAGTTTGGTGTGGCCACTAACCCACTTAATCTAGGCTTACAACCATTTGAATAAATCAATTTTGAGAAGTAAGCCCAGATATTAAGATTGGTGTGGCCACCACCATATGAAGATCACATTGTAAGCCCAACATGATTCAAGTTTGAAAGCATTTAATAAATTGGTGGGTACATAAAGGTTGGTTTTAATGTGTTCGGAAGGGATTAGAAGTGAAGGAATGTGAAAGGATTGGAATTATTTCACTCTTATGAACACATTAAAAATCTAATGATGAACCCAGTTTATTAGATACAATGAAATTAAGTTTGGTGTCCCAAGGGACACTCATCAATTGCAATTTAAATGACTCATAATATAGGGAATGTGAAGGATTTCTTTTGCCATTACTGATTGGGGTTTCAGACTTTATTTTCAAGAGAGAGAATGGGGCCCACATGATTGATAGCTCATCAAGCAAGGTGTCAAAGTGTACTTGCACTTTGGAACTCAACACATGCAGGAAGCCAAGAGGGATAAGGATTGGCGCCTCTTCCCACGCTAGGCGCCACTTCCCAAGTGGGAAAACATTGAATTGCTTTCACCTCCCACTTCCCACCTTCCAGACTACACCTCTCACTCCTATAAAAGCCACTCACTTTTCCCACCACTCTCCACACTTCAAAACCCCACCCGTGAAAGAACCTCCTCACTCTCCCCATTCTTTCTTTTCTTTGTCTTTACTATCTTCTGTTTTCTTTACTTGATTAGGGACAATCAAGTCCTAAGTTTTGTGTTGTGGAGCAAACCCTTGCTTTTCTCTCCGTTCTCTACATCTTCTTCAACTTTCTTTAACCCTTCAAACACCTTTTCTCAACCCAATGGCACCACCAAGAGACTCATCATCAAAGAAAAAAAGACCAAGGAACCAACTTCAAGATCCTCAAGCTATAATGAATACAAGTTCCTCTCATCATTCAACCAAAACCAATTTTATGGTTGGGTGAGTGAGAGGCAAATCATTCCAGAGGTTGGCTTCCAATTGGGGAGGAATGAGCACTCTGAGATCAACAGGGAAATCAACAACAGAGGATGGACACTCTTGTGCAACCCACCAAGGAAAGTGGTGGAAAGCTTGGTTAGAGAATTCTATGCCAATGCAGTGCCCCAACCTGGGCAACCTTATGGTTATCTTAGCTATGTTAGGGGGAAGGCCATTGACTACAGCCCTTCCAACATAGACAGGATGTTAATGGTAAAGCAAACAAGCTCCACCCGGAGCTATGAAGAGAGGATAAAGCAACAAGACCCAGGATTTGATGAAATCCTCAATGAAATCTGTGTGTTGAATATACAGTGGATCAATGACAAAGATGGGAGACCCAACTAACTGAGAAGAAGAGATTTGAGCCTCCAAGCTAGAGGGTGGCTAGACTTTGTGAGAAGGTCTCTCAATCCTACCTCCAACACTTCTGAGGTGACATTAGAGAGGGCTGTGCTCATATACAGTATCATGAAAGGAGAAAATATGAATGTTGGGGAGATGATTACCAGCAACATCAACAGGGTGCTGAAAAGCACCAAGGATAGCTCAAGATTGGCATTCCCTAGCATCATTCAAAGGCTGTGTGATGAAGCAGGGGTTAAGAAGATCATTGACAAAGTGCTAGTAGATCAAGACAAGCCCATAACCTCCAAGAAAATGGCCAAAGTGGTGGCTGTCAACCTACTTGAGAGGAGGAGGGAGCACAGAGCTCATGTCCATGTACCACAAGGGCAACCACAACAAGAAGAAGGGGCTGAAGATCAACCACACTACCTTGCACTTTAACCACCACCATACCAACAATACCAATAATTTCCTGAAGGTTTCAATTGGGAGCAATTGCAAGGAGACATACATCAAATGAGGGGAGATATACACCAACTGAGAGAGGATGTCAACCAACTCAAGGGACAACAACAACAATGGAACCAAATGAATGAGAACATACAACAACTCCAAGGGAGTATGGAACACATGAAGGAGCAACTAGACCAGTTTGACTGGGGAGAGATGCAAGGTGCACTCAACAAAATAGTGGAGCAAAACAAATGGCAATAGAGGAACCTTGCTGAGTTTAGGCATCTTTATGATGCTAGAACCATTTCAAGAAGGCAATATGATATCAACACACAAGCGAAGCTGAATCACTTGTGTAATGCTGTGGCAGCCTTGAACCCCGGATAGCCAATTCATGCAAGGAATGGAGGAGTTAAGTGCAAGACAAGAAGAAATTCTGGCTAAGCACAAGGAGGATGAAAGAAATTACATGAGAAGGCTGAGATTTTGGAAGCCCGAAGACATAAAGGCACAAGAGGGATCTTCCAAAAAGGATGATGATGACTCCTCCCCCTCCAAAAAGAAAGACAAGGGAAAAGGGCCAATGAACTGAAGCTGCTCAAGGTTGTTGAGTTCCATGGTTGACACTCTTATATTTCTGAAACTCTGTTTAGTTTTCTTTATGTTTAAATTTCTGTTTAATAATAAGTTACAATGTTAGGGTAGTTTGTGTTTACTGCTTAGTTTCTTTATGTCCTGAAGTCTTTAATGAGTCCTTTACAAGAAAGAAAATGCAATGTTATTTGAAGTCTTATGAACATCAATAAAGATAGTTTGTTTCCATAAGAATCTATGGTGAGATGTGCAAAAACAAGAGTAAAAGAGACTAAGACCAAGTGAGACCATTCAAAAACTAAGAGATAAGGAACTAAGTGTAGAACCTTGAATGAACTTAAAAGAAAATGAGTCATGAAAAGCAACTAGGCTTGGAAGGTATGACAAGTAGAGGCTAAGGGGTGTTTGATGAGGGAAAAACGATTCCATACAAATTAACCGGCAAGTGAACCGGGTCGCATCAAGTACTAATAACTCACGGGAGTGAGGTCGATCCCACAGGGATTAATGGATTAAGCAATTTTAGTATGGTGATGAATTTAGTTAAGCTAATATTGGTGATTTGAGTGGAATTGAACTAACAGAGAATAAATTGCAAGAATTGTAAATTGCTGAAAGTAAATTGACTGAAACTTAAATGGCAAGAAACTTAAATTGCTGAATCTTAAAGTGCAAGAAATCTAAAAGAGCTGAAACTTAAATTGCAAGAAATGTAAATAATTGAATCTCAGGATGCAGGAAAGTAAAGTTGCAGAATCTAAATTGTGAAGAAACTTAAATTGCATGAATTATAAAGGGGATCGGGTGCAAAGATTCAAACAGCAAAACAATTCAATTGAAAAATTGAATCAGAAAAGTTTGAAATGAAGAAAATTATAGAAATGATTCATCAGGGATTGGAGATACTACAATCCTCCATCAATCAATTGGGTCTCAACTCCTTCCTCAATCATCTATGTAGATCTATGGTGGATTGAAATTGATTAGATCCCAATTCCTTGGCAATCCAATCTCTCTAATCACAATCAATATGCCAATTCCTTGATCTAATTGTCATGAGAAGAGTTAGAGCAAATTCTCTTATCCATTAGCCACACAAATTCTCAAAACCTCAATTCCTCCCGAATAGTGTTAGTAATGAGAATTGTGAATGATAGAGCTTCAGATCTAATGCAAGTGATTCCCCTTCCGAGGCTCACACAAGCATTCAATTGAATTCAACCCCCTTCCGAAGTGAAAAATTCTAAATCAAAACAGAAGGTATCCAATAGATACAAAAATGAATTGAGAAGAAGAAGAATTTCATTGATTCATTGGAATTATAATAGATCTCCTCCCCCTAATGAATTTGGGGTTTAGTTCCTCATTGCTCAAGTAAAACCAGAAACTAGAATTTGCAGAAAAGAGTACAGAAGGAAAAACTTGGAAAAAGAAATTTTATAAGATCCATTCTGCTAACTACCTCCCACTATAATTTCCTACTTCACTCCCCTTTTGAATCAAATTCTTCTCCATTTATACGCCTTTAATTGAGCCTTCAGAGCCTTAGATTGGGCCTCTTGATCCTTGTTGGGATTGATTGGGTTGGCGCCAAATGCAATTGAGGAGAAGAGTGTGCCAATTATATTTTTCTGGTATTGAAGTTGGAGTCAACGTTTTAGGCCCAACGTTGAGTCAAACGTTCCTATGAAAAATTGGATTCTGGTTCTGTCATTCATGTTTAACTCAATGTTGGAGGGCCAACGTTCACCTATCCACGCGTACGCGTGACTCATGCGTACGCGTGAAAGCTGTTGGTGCACGAATTGTAAATCACACTTTTTACACTCGTACCACTTACCAGCAAGTGCACTGGGTCGTCCAAGTAATACCTTACGTGAGTAAGGGTCGATCCCACGGAGATTGTTGGCTTGAAGCAATCTATGGTTATCTTGTAACTCTTAGTCAGGAAAACAATAAAATAATTCACTTATCAATTTTGATTGCAAGGAATAAAAGGGGCAGAACACAAATTATACTTGTATGCACTGATGGAGAATATGTTGGAGTTTTGGAGATGCTTTGTCTTCTGGAATTCTGCTTTCCTCTGTTTTCTGATTCACGCACACACGTCCTCCTATGGCAAACTGTGTGTTGGTGGATCACCGTTGTCAATGGCTACCATCCATCCTTCCAGTGAAAAGGGTCCAAATGCACTGTCACCGCACGGCTAATCATCTGCAGGTTCTCAATCGTACCGGAATAGGATTTACTATCCTTTTGCGTCTGTCACTACGCCCAGCACTCTCGAGTTTGAAGCTCGTCACAGTCATTCAATCCCTGAATCCTACTCGGAATACCACAGACAAGGTTTAGACTTTCCAGATTCTCTTGAATGCTGCCATCAATCTAGCTTATACCACGAGGATTCTGATTAAGAGATCCAAGAGATATTCGTTCATTCTATAGTGGAACGGAAGTGGTTGTCAGGCACGCGTTCGTGGGGGAATGATGATGATTGTCACGTTCATCATATTCACATTGAAGTGCGAATGGATATCTTAGATAGGAACACGCATGTTTGAATGGAAAACAGAATTACTTGCATTAATTCATTGAGACACAGTAGAGCTCCTCACCCCCAACAATGAAGTTTAGAGACTCATGCTGTCAAAAGGTACAAAGTTCAGATCTAAAATGTCATGAGTTACAAAACAAGTCTCTAAAAGTTGTTTAAATACTAGACTAGTAAACTAGGTTTACAGAAAATGAGTAAACTGAGATGGATGGTGCAAAAATCCACTTCTGGGGCCCACTTGGTGTGTGCTGGGGCTGAGACTTAAGCTAATCACGTGCATAGGGCTGTTTTGGGCGTTCAACGCCAGCTTTGGGTCCAATTCTGGCGTTGAACTCCAACTCCTAACTTGTTTCTGGCGCTGGACGCCAGACAGCAGCATGGAACTGGCGTTGAACGCCAGTTTACGTCGTCTATCCTTGAGAAAAGTATGGACTATTATATATTTCTGGAAAGCCCTGGATGTCTATTTTCCAACGCAATTGGAAGCGCGCCATTTGGAGTTCTGTAGCTCCAGAAAATCTACTTTGAGTGCAGAGAGGTCAGAATCCAACAGCATCAGCAGTCCTTTTTCAGCCTGAATCAGATATTTGCTCAGCTCCCTCGATTTCAGCCAGAAAATACCTGAAATCACAGAAAAACACACAAACTCATAGTAAAGTCCAGAAATATGAATTTTTCCTAAAAACTACTGAAAATAAACTAAAAACTAACTAAAACACACTAAAAACTATATGAAATTAACCCCAAAAAGCGTATAAAATATCCGCTCATCAGCTGTGTTTTTGCCTTTCGACGTGTACGCGTCATAGACGCATCCGCGTCGATTTCAGTTTCCTAACTCCAAATTCTGGGCTTCTCATCGTGGACGTTAGAGGTAGCGTTTTAGGCAATGTTGGACCTCCAACGTTCGTTATGTCACGTGTACGCATGACCCACGCGTACGCGTGGATTAAGAAATTTTCCACATTCATGCGTACGCATCTTCGACGCGTACGCGTCACCCAAAAATTTTTGGCTCCAGAATTGAAAATCATCGAAGACGTTGGAGGTAACATTGGACCCCCAACGTTCTCTCTAACGCCATACGAGCATTCTGCAGCTTCCGACGTTTGAGGCAACGTTGAATCACCAACGTTACCCTCAACGTTGGCACCCAATTCTTCTCTACAAAAATGTTGCCTTCAACGTTGGTGGATCAACGTTGCTACCAACGTTGCATCTTCCTCTCTTCTTCTATACTTTTTGCTCTATTTCTTCTTCTTCTTTTTGACCTCATTTCTCCTAAAATCAAGTAAACAATTTCATCAAAAGTTGGCTGTAATCATAGAGTATTTACATCATTCATAATATCTATTAAAAGTAGCTCAAAACCTTATGAAAAAGCACAATAACAACCATGTTTACTTAATTCAGGAGATGTATAAATTTTCAATCCAACTGCTTACTTGTTTCTCAAGAAAGTATGAAAACCTAATAAAAACAAGTGAAAAATGCTAGTAAAACTAGCATAAGATGACTTGTCATCACAACACCAAACTTAAAACTTGCTTGTTCCCAAGCAAGCACTAAAAACATGAGAGAAAGGAATGAATAAAGATAAGCATATGTGTCCTTATTAGCAGGTGATCGATTTTTGGATCATGGGGTTTTATGCAGACAGAGTGCAGCTCAATTATTACCAACTTCAAAGTGTGAAATGTCTTCTCTTTCATGTTAACTAAAGTTACTGATGTGAATCTTATTGCTTATTGATCCTTGTTAGATTTTTCTTTTCTTCCTTTTTTTTTTCAAAAATTTTTTCTTTCAATGTTTAGCCCAGTGTCAAGTGTTGCATCAGCTCTTTGGCATAATTTTCAATCAGCACCTCTTCACTACAGACACTTGGCTTACAATTCTTCTTAAGAGCATTATGCCCAGCATCTCTTTGGGTTACTAAATGTCTTGTAACTGGGTTGCCCTTGACAATAGACTTTTGGTTGATAATCCCGGGTTAGTTAACCCAAGTTACCAAGTATTGAAACACTCCTTAGAACCTAATCATCCAAGCAGATCCCAGTACAAAGACACCACAGGCATATGTCTTAAGGTCCGAGCTATTGGTGTCTAGCTTTTATTCTTTGTTTCTTTCATTTGTTTGTTGCCAATTCTTGGCTTGTCTTTCTTTCCTTCTTACTTTTCTTCTCTTCCAAGGATATTATTTGTAAAAGATTCATGATGAGCGGATAATTTATACCCTTTTTGGCATTATTTTTACATAATTTTTAGTATGTTTTAATTACTTGTTATTATATTTTTATTAGTTTTTATTCAAAATTCACATTTCTGGACTTTACTATGAGTTTGTGTATTTTTCTATGATTTCAGGTATTTTCTGGCTGAAATTGAGGGACCTGAGCAAAAATCTGATTCAGAGGCTGAAAAATGACTGCAGATGCTATTGGATTCTGACCTCCCTACACTCGAAGTGGATTTTCTGGAGCTACAGAAGCCCAATTGCGCTCTTAATTGCGTTGGAAAGTAGACATCCTGGGCTTTCCAGCAATATATAATAGTCTATACTTTGCCCAAGATTTGATGGCCCCAACTTGCGTTCAAAGTCAGCCCAAGGAATTCTGGCGTAAAACGCCCAAACTGGCACTAGAATTGGAGTTAAACGCCCAAACTGGCACCAAAGCTAGCATTTAACTCCAAGAACAGCCTAAGCACGAAAAAACATCAATGCTCAGCCCAAGCACACACCAAGTGGGCCCCGAAAGTGGATTTCTACACTATCTGCACTTAGTTACTCATTTTCTGTAAACCCTAGTTACTAGTTTAGTATAAAAACTACTTTTAGAGGTTTATTTAACATCTTTGGACGTTTAGTCCTGAGAGCTTTATGCCATTTAGTACACGTTTGGAGGCTGGCCTCACGGTCATGCCTAGACCTTTTTCACTTATGTATTTTCTACGGTGGAGTTTTTACACCCCATAGATTAAGGTGTGGAGCTCTGCTGTTCTTCATGAATTAATGCAATTACCACTGTTTTCTATTCAATTCATGACTACTTCTTCTCCAAGATATACTCTCGTACTTAATTCAGTTAAGTCAGAATGAAGGGGTGACCCGTGACAATCATCCAATCTTCGTTACTCGCTTAGCCAAGGTCGCGTGCCTGACAACAACAAAGCGATCTACATGATGTTCAACATAGTCATTGGACGCCAGCTGGAGTATATTCTCTTGGGTTTCTAATCTAAGATTAGAACCTTCGTGGTATAGGCTAGAATTGTTGGCAGCATTCTTGGGATCCGGAAAGTCTAAACCTTGTCTGTGGTATTCCGAGTAGGATCCAGGATCCGGAAAGTCTAAACCTTGTCTGTGGTATTTCGAGTAGGATCTGGGAAGGAATGACTGTGACGAGCTTCAAACCTGCGAATGTGGAGCACAAGTGACAGTGTGCAAAAGGACAATGGTCCTATTCTGACGCTAGCGGGAACCGACAGATGATTAGCCCTGCGGTGACAGCGCAGATAGATTTATTTTCATCCAAGAGGATCATACAGCTTGCCATGGAAGGAGGTAACGCATGGTTGGAAGAAGGAAATATGAAAACAGAGGTTCTGAAGCAACAAAGCATCTCCAGACGCTTATCTGAAATTCCTACCTATGAATTACATAAGTATTTCTATCCTATTTTATATTTTATTTATATTTTAATTATCAAAACCTTATAACCATTTGAATCCGCCTGACTGAGATTTACAAGGATGACCATAGCTTGCTTCAAGCCGACAATCTCCGTGGGATCCACCGTTACTCACGTAAGGTTTATTACTTGGACGACCCAGTGCACTTGCTGGTTAGTTGTGCGAAGTTGTGAAAAAGAGTTGAGACTACAATTGTGCGTACCACGTTGTTGGCACCATTGAGATCACAATTTCGTGCACCAAGTTTTTGGCGCCATTGCGGGGGATTGTTCGAGTTTGGACAACTGACGGTTCATCTTGTTGCTCAGATTAGGTAATTTTATTTTATGTTTAAGCTTTTTAATTTTTATTTATTTTCGAAAAAAATAATAATAAATAAATTATTCTATGCCTTCAGAATTTTTAAGAACGAACTCTAGAGTTTCAAATGATGCTTTTATCATCACAGGAGCTAGTTGATTCCCATCAATTTGGTTGTTGTATGTAATGTCTTGCTGAAGCTTGGCTAGCCATGTGTAATCTTTTTAGACTGAAGCTTTAGACTAACATTGCATGATTTCTGGAATTCGTATTAAAAATTTTGAATTTCTTTATTTTCTTTTTCAAAATAATTTTCGAAAAATACAAAAAAATTTAATAAAATCATAAAAACCAAAAATTTTGTGTTTCTTGTTTGAGTCTAGTGTCAAATTTTAAGTTTGGTGTCAATTGCATATTTTTAATTTTCACTAAAATTTTCGAAGAACACATGCATGGAACTGTTCTTCATGATCTTCAAGTTGTTCTTGATGATTGTCTTTGTTTGATCTTGTGTTTTTCTTATTTTGTGTCTTTCCTTGTTTTCTATATGCATTTTTGAATTCTTATTGTCTAAAGTATAAAAATTTTTAAGTTTGGTGTCTTGCATGTCTTTCTTTTCTTAAAAATTTTCAAAAATATGTTCTTGATGTTCATCATGATCTTCAAAGTGTTCTTGGTGTTCATCTTGACATTCAAAGTGTTCTTGCATAGTTTTCTTGTTTTGATTCATAATTTTTATGTCATGTTACATTTTGATGTTTTTCTCTTTCCTCATTAAAGTCAAAAATCAAAAAAATATCTTTCCCTTATTTCACTCATAAATTTCGAAATTTTGAATTGATTTAGTCAAAAAGTTTTAAAATTTGGTTGTTTCTTGTTAGTCAAGTCAAAATTTCAATTTAAAAATTTTATCTTTTTCAAATCTTTTTCAAAAATCAAATCTTTTTTCATTTTTTTCTTAATATTTTCGAAAACTTTAAAAATTTGATTTTCAAAATCTTTTTCTTATTTTTATTTCATATTTTCGAAATTGATGCTAATATTTAATGTTTAGATTCAAAAATTTTCAAGTTGTTACTTGCCTATTAAGAAAGGATCAATCTTTAAATTCTAAAATCATATCTTTTAGTTTCTTGTTAGTCAAGTAATCAACTTTAATTTCAAAAAAAATCAAATCTTTTTAATTTCCTTTTCAAATCTTTTTCAAAATAAGATTTCAATCATATATTTTTCAAAATCAATTTTAAAATCTTTTCTAACTTGTTATCTTTTCAAAATTTATTTTCAAATCTTTTTCAATTAACCACTTAACTTTTTGTTTGAGTTTAAAAGTTTATTATTTCAATCATATCTTTTTCAAAACCACCTAACTACTTTTCTCTCTCCAATTTTTGAAAATCACTAACCACTTTTTCAAAAATCTTTTTAATTAATTAATTTATTTAGTTTTCAAATTTTATTTTATTTCTTCCCTTAATTTTTGAATACTAACCAATAATTAAAATAAAAACAAAAATATTTTCCTTTTATTTTAATTTAAAATTCGAATTCTCTGTCTCATCTCTTTTTATTTATTTATTTATTTATTTACTAACACTTCTCTTCTTCTTATAATTCGAACCCTCTCCCCCTCTTTGTGTTCGAATTCCACATCTTCTCTCTTCTTCATTCTACTCTTCTATTCTTCTACTCACATAAAGGAATCTCTATACTGTGACATAGAGGATTCCTATTCTTTTCTGTTCTTTTCTTTTTCATATGAGCAGGAGCAAGGATAAGAACATTCTTGTTGAAGCTGATCAGGAACCTGAAAGGACTCTAAAGAGGAAGCTAAGAGAAGCTAAGACACAACATTCTGGAGAGGACCTGACAGAATTTTTCGAAAAAGAAGAAGAGATGGCTGAACCCAACAACAATGGTGGAGATGCAAGGAAGATGCTTGGTGACTTTATTGCACCCTCTTTTGACTTCTGTGGAAGGAGCATCTCAATTCCTGCAATTGGAGCAAACAACTTTGAGCTTAAGCCTCAATTAGTTTCTCTAATGCAGCATAATTGCAAGTTTCATGGACTTCCATTGGAAGATCCTCATCAGTTTTTAGCTGAATTTTTGCAAATATGTGACACTGTTAAGACCAATGGGGTTAATCCTGAGGTCTACAGACTTATGCTTTTCCCCTTTGCTGTAAGAGACAGAGCTAGGACATGGTTGGACTCACAACCTAAAGATAGCCTGAACTCTTGGAAAAAGTTGGTCAATGTCTTCTTGGCCAAATTCTTTCCACCTCAAAAGTTGAGTAAGCTTAGAGTGGAAGTCCAAACCTTCAGATAGAAGGAAGGTGAATCCCTCTATGAAGCTTAGGAAAGATACAAGTAATTGATCAGAAGGTGTCCTTCTGACATGTTTTCAGAATGGAGCATCATATGTATATTCTATGATGGTCTGTCTAAATTGTCCAAGATGTCATTAGATCACTCTGCTGGTGGATCTCTTCATCTGAAGAAAATGCCTGCAGAAGCCCAGGGACTCATTGAAATGGTTGCAAATAACCAGTTCATGTACACTTCTGAAAGGAATCCTGTAAATAATGGGACAACTCAGAAGAAATGAGTTCTTGAGATTGATACTCTGAATGCCATATTGGCTCAGAACAAAATATTAACTCAGTAAGTTAATATGATTTCTCAGAGCCTGTCTGGAATGCAAGCTACAACAGGCAGTACTAAGGAAGCTTCTTCTGAAGAAGAAGCTTATGATCTTGAGAATCCCGCAATGAAAGAGGTGAATTACATGGGAAAATCCTATGGAAACATCTATAATCCTTCACGGAGGAATCATCCTAATCTCTCATGGAAGAATCAACAGATGCCTAATCAAGGCTTCAATAATAATAATGGTGAGAGAGCATGGTTTGGCAATAGCAAACCTTTTCCATCATCTTCTCAGCAACATACAGAGAATTCTAAGCAGAGCCACTCTGACTTAGCAACTGTAGTCTCTGATCTATCTAATACCACTCTCAGTTTCATGACTGAAGCAAGGTCCTCCATTAGAAATTTAGAGGCACAAGTCGGTCAGCTGAGTAAAAGAGTTACTGAACTCCCTCCTAGTACTCTCCCAAGTAATACAAAAGAAAATACAAAAAGAGAGTACAAGACCATCAATATAACCACCATGGCCAAACCTGGAGAGGAGGGAAAGGCAGTGATTTCCAGTGAGGAAGACCTCAATGGACGTCTACTAGCCTCCAAGGAGTTCCCTAATGAGGAACCAAAGGAATCTGAGGCTCATATAGAGACCATAGAGATTCCACTGAACTTACTGTTGCCATTCATGAGCTCTGATGAGTATTCTTCCTCTGAAGAGGATGAAGATATTATTGAAGAGCAAGTTGCTCAATATCTAGGAGCAATCATGAAGCTGAATGCCAAGTTATTTGGTAATGAGACTTGGGAGGATGAACCACCATTGCTCATCAATGAACTAAATGATATGGTTCAACTAAAATTACCTCAGAAGAAACAGGATCCTAGAAAGTTCTTAATACCTTGTACCATAGGCACCATAACCTTTGAGAAAGCTCTGTGTGACCTGGGGTCAGGGATAAACCTCATGTCCCTCTCTGTAATTGAGAAACTAGGGATCTTTGAGGTGCAAGCTGCAAGAATCTCACTAGAGATGGTAGACAATTCAAGGAAATAGGTTTATGGACTTGTAAAGGATGTCTTAGTGAAGGTTGAAGGCTATTATAACCCTGCTGACTTCATAATCCTAGAGACTGGGAAGGATGAAGATGAATCTATCATCCTTGGAAGACCCTTCCTAGCCACAGCAAGAGTTGTGATTGATGTGGACAGAGGAGAGTTAGTCCTTCAACTGAATAAGGACTACCTTGTGTTTAAGGCTCAAGGATCTTTTTCTGTAACCATGGAGAGGAAGCATGAAAAGCTTCTCTCAATACAGAGTCAAACAGAGCCCCCACACTCAACTTCTAAGTTTGGTGTTGGGAGGCCAACATCAAGCTCTGAGTCTCTGTGAAGCTCTCTAAGAGCTCACTGTCAAGCTATTGACATTAAAGAAGCGCTTATTGGGAGGCAACCCAATGTTATTTAATTATTTTCCATTGTTATTTTATGTTTTCTTTAAGTTGATGATCATGTGAAGTCGCAAAAACAACTGAAAAATCAAAAATAGAATGAAAAACAGCATTAAAAATAGCACACCCTGGAGGACAGGCTTACTGGCGTTTAAATGCCAGTAAGGATAGCAGAATGAGCGTTTAATGCCCAGCCTAGCAGCATTCTGGGCGTTAAACACCAGAATGGGTAGCACTCTGGGCGTTTAATGCCAGAAAGGGCTGTCTGGCACAGGCTGGCGTTAAACGCCAGAAATAGGCATCTGGCTGGCGTTTAACGCCAGAAATGGGCAGCAGAGTGGCATTTAACGCCAGGAAAGGTAGCAGAGCTGGCGTTAAATGCCAGAATTGGCACAGAATGGGCGTTTAAACGCCAGAATAGTGCAGGGACTCAATTTCCTTGACACCTCAGGATCTGTGGACCCCACAGGATCCCCACCTACCCCACCTCTTCTTCTCTCCTCTTCACACATTTCCATAACACTCTTCCCCAAATACCCTTGCCCAATCCCATCATTAACTCTTCCCCAAATACCTCTCACCTATCAAATCTTACCCTCTTCTCTATACTCTCTTCACCACTCACATCCATCCATCATTAAACCCCACCTACCTTACCATGGCCGAACCACACACCCCCCTCCATCTCCTCCATTCCTTCTTCTTCTACTCCTTTCTTTCTTCTTTTGCTCGAGGACGAGCAATTCTTCTAAGTTTGGTGTGGGAAAAGCTAAAGCTTTTTGTTTTCCAAAACCACTAATGGCACCTAAGGCCGGAGAAACCTCTAGAAAGAGGAAAGGGAAGGCAATTGCTTCCACCTCTGAGTCATGGGAGATGGAGAGATTTATCTCAAAGGTCCATCAAGACCACTTCTATGAAGTTGTGGCCAAGAAGAAGGTGATTCCCAAAGTCCCTTTCAAGCTCAAAAAGAGTGAATATCCGGAGATCCGACATGAGATTCAAAGAAGAGGTTGGAAAACTCTCACCAACCCCATTCAACAAGTCGAGATCTTAATGGTTCAAGAGTTCTATGCCAATGCATGGATCCCTAGGAACCATGACCAAGGTGTGAACCCAAACCCCAAGAATTGACTCACAATGGTTTGGGGGAACTACTTGGATTTTAGTCTAGAAAATGTGAGGTTGGCATTCAACTTGCCTATGATGCAAGGAGATCCTCACCCTTTCACTAGAAGGATCAACTTTGATCAAAGGTTGGACCAAGTCCTTATGGACATTTGTGTCGAAGGTGCTCAATGGAAGAGAGATTCAAGAGGCAAGCCAGTCCAACTAAGAAGGCTTGACCTTAAACCAGTGGCTAGGGGATGGTTGGAGTTCATCCAACGCTCCATAATTCCTACTAGCAACCGGTCTGAAGTTACAATAGACCGGGCTATCATGATTCATAGTATCATGAATGGAGAAGAAGTAGAAGTTCATGAGATCATATCTCTAGAACTCTACAAGGTGGCGGACAAGTCTTCTACTTTGGCAAGGTTAGCCTTCCCTCATCTCATTTGTCACCTATGCAATTCAGTTGGAATTGTCATAGAGGAAGACATCCTCATTGATGAGGACAAGCCCATTACTAAGAAAAGAATGGAGCAAACAAGAGAGCCCACTCATGGACCTCAACAAGAGCATGAGGAAATCCCTCATCATGAAATCCCTGAGATGCCTCAAGGGATGCACTTTCCTCCACAAAATTATTGGGAGCAAATCAACACCTCCCTAGGAGAATTAAGTTCCAACATGGGACAACTAAGGGTGGAGCACCAAGAGCATTCCATCCTCCTCCATGAAATTAGAGAAGACCAAAGAGCCATGAGGGAGAAGCAACAAAGGCAAGGAAGAGACATAGAGGAGCTCAAGCACTCCATAAGATCCTCAAGAGGAAGAACTAGCCGCCATCACTAAGGTGGACCCGTTCTTTAATTTCTTTGTTCTTATTTTTCTGTTTTTCGTTTCCTATGCCTTATGTTTTATTTATGTTTGTGTCTTTATTACATGATCATTAGTGTCTAGTGTCTATGTCTTAAAGCTATGAATGTCCTATGAATCCATCACCTTTCTTAAATAAAAAATATTTTAAATTGCAAAAGAACAAGAAGTGCATGGTTTCGAATTTTATCTTGAAGTTAGCTTAATTATTTTGATGTGGTGGCAATACCTTTTGTTTTCTGAATGAAGGCTTGAACAATGCATATTTTTGAATTTGTTATTTATGAATGTTAAAATTGTTGGCTCTTGAAAGAATAATGAAAAAGGAAAAATGTTATTGATAATCTGAAAAATCATAAAATTGATTCTTGAAGCAAGAAAGAGCAGTGAACACAAAGCTTGCAGAAAAAAAAAGAAAAAAATGGGGAAAAAAAGAAAGAAAAAGAAAAAGCAAGCAAAAAAGCCAATAACCCTTTAAACTAAAAGGCAAGGGTAAAATAAAAAGGATCCAAGGCTTTGAGTATTAATGGATAGGAGGGCCCACGGGAATAAAATCCTGGCCTAAGTGGCTAAACCAATCTGTCCCTAACCATGTGCTTGTGGCGTGAAGGTGTCAAGTGAAAAGCTTGAGACTGAGCGGTTAAAGTCGTGGTCCAAAGCAAAAAGAGTGTGCTTAAGAGCTCTGGACACCTCTAATTGGGGACTCTAGCAAAGCTGAGTCACAATCTGAAAAGGTTCACCCAGTTATGTGTCTGTGGCATTTATGTATCCGGTGGTAATACTGGAAAACAAAATGCTTAGGGTCATGGCCAAGACTCATAAAGTAACTGTGTTCAAGAATCAACATACTGAACTAGGAGAATCAATAACACTATCTGAATTCTGAGTTCCTATAGATGCCAATCATTCTGAACTTCAAAGGATAAAGTGAGATGCCAAAACTGTTTAGAAGCAAAAAGGCTACAAGTCCCGCTCATCTAATTAAGGCTAATCTTCATTGATAAGTTTGGAATTCATTGTATATTCTCTTCTTTTTATCTTATTTTGTTTTTAGTTGCTTGGGGACAAGTAACAATTTAAGTTTGGCGTTGTGATGAGCGGATAATTTATACCCTTTTTGGCATTATTTTTACATAGTTTTTAGTATGTTTTAATTACTTTTTATTATATTTTTATTAGTTTTTATTCAAAATTCATATTTCTGGACTTTACTATGAGTTTGTGTGTTTTTCTGTAATTTCAGGTATTTTCTGACTGAAATTGAGGGACCTGAGCAAAAATCTGATTCAGAGGCTGAAAAAGGACTGCAGATGCTATTGGATTATGACTTCCCTGCACTCGAAGTGGATTTTCTGGAGCTACAGAAGCCCAATTGGCACACTCTTACTTGCGTTGGAAAGTAGACATCCTGGGCTTTCCAGCAATATATAATAGTTTATACTTTGCCCGAGATTTGATGTCCCCAACTGGCGTTCAAAGTCAGCCCAAGGAATTCTGGCGTAAAACGCCCAAACTGGCACCAGAATTGGAGTTAAACGCTGAAACTGGCACAAAAGCTGGCGTTTAACTCCAAGAACAGCCTAAGCACGAAAAAGCTTCAATGCTCAGCCCAAGCACACACCAAGTGGGCCCCGAAAGTGAATTTCTGCACTATCTGCACTTAGTTACTCATTTTCTGTAAACCCTAGTTACTAGTTTAGTATAAAAACTACTTTTAGAGGTTTATTTAACATCTTTGGACGTTTAGTCCTGAGAGCTTTATGCCATTTTGTACACGTTTGGAGGCTGGCCTCACGGTCATACCTAGACCTTTTTCACTTGTGTATTTTCTACGGTGGAGTTTCTACACCCCATAGATTAAGGTGTGGAGCTCTGCTGTTCTTCATGAATTAATGCAATTACTACTATTTTCCATTCAATTCACGCCTACTTCTTCTTCAAGATATACTTTCGTACTTAATTCAGTTAAGTCAGAATGAAGGGGTGACCCGTGACAATCACCCAATCTTCGATACTCGCTTAGCCAAGGTCGCGTGCCTGACAACTACAAAGCGATCTACATGATGTTCAACATAGTCATTGGACGCCAGCTGGAGTATATTCTCTTAGGTTTCTAATCTAAGATTAGAACCTTCGTGGTATAGGCTAGAATTGTTGGCAGCATTCCTAGGATTCGGAAAGTCTAAACCTTGTCTGTGGTATTCCGAGTAGGATCCAGGATCCGGAAAGTCTAAACCTTGTCTGTGGTATTCCGAGTAGGATCTGGAAAAGAATGACTGTGATGAGCTTCAAATCTGCAAATGTGGGGCACAAGTGACAGTGTGCAAAAGGACAATGGTCCTATTCCGACGCTAGCGGGAACTGACAGATGATTAGCCCTGCGGTGACAGTGCAGATGGATTTATTTTCATCCGAGAGGATCATACAGCTTGCCATGGAAGGAGGTAATGCATGGTTAGAAGAAGGAAATAGGAAAGCAGAGGTTCTGAAGCAACAAAGCATCTCCAGACGCTTATCTGAAATTCCTACCTATGAATTACATAAGTATTTCTATCCTATTTTATATTTTATTTATATTTTAATTATCAAAACCTTATAACCATTTGAATCCGCCTGACTGAGATTTACAAGGATGACCATAGCTTGCTTCAAGCTGACAATCTCCGTGGGATCGACCCTTACTCACGTAAGGTTTATTACTTGGACGACCCAGTGCACTTGCTGGTTAGTTGTGCGAAGTTGTAAAAAAGAGTTGAGATTACAATTGTGCATACCAAGTTGTTGGCGCCATTGAGATCACAATTTCGTGCACCAATTCACAACAGCACTTAAGCTTACACCAAAGGAGACATTTTATACTGTAGCTTTATTCTTGAACTTGCCAAACTAGTCAAGCAATTACCACCACTGATCCTTATTCTAATGTCTACCATGTTGGACAACTACTTTCTATTTCAACCCTTTTTCTCTTATTGACTCAAAAAGCAAAAGGGACAAGACATAACCTTTAAGTTGATGAGGATGAAAACAAGCACTTAAACCAGAACACTTTACAGACATCAAAATTTACACTAATGAAACTAATTAGCAGGGTACACATAAACTTCCAATCTAGAATATTTCAAAGCAAAGCGAATTAAGTGACAATACAACCTCTTGGTTGTATCTTCCAGCTTTCCTTTTGTCATCACCATTCATAACTTCTGCATTTCCTTTGGTGCATGATGTATGATTCTTTCAAGAGGTCGAATACTTCCCTGCATAATCATTGGAAGTTGCTTGTCCTCCAAGCACTTGAGAGATGGTTAGAATGCATGTATGCTTGTGATTTTCTGAACATAAGTTGGTGTAGGGACACCAAACTTAGTTTTCTGCCTACTTCTATACGCAGTAGAATAAATACATGCATGAAACGTCAAGTACTTTATTATGAAAGTAAACCATGAACTAGAAAACAAACTAGGAACTAGAAACTAAACAACTGTTGAGTAGTTTCTCTGATTGTTTGGAGCTGAGAACTAGTCATGCTGAGGGTGTAATGTGATCTTAATGAAATCTATGGTGTAACACCAAACTTAGAATTACACATTCACCCTTAAATTTCTTTAGTGTGCAACACCAAACTTAGCTCCTTGCAATGCAGAGGAATCTACTAAACTTTCTTATTGAAACAGTAAAAGAAAAGAAAACTACCTTTGGTTGGGTTGCCTCCCAACAAGCGCTTGTTTATTGTCATTAGCTTGACGTCTTTCATCCTTGTTCATCCTAGTTCATGAATGCTTTCCTCTTTGTTCCAAGGTCCTCCCAGGTAGTGCTTGGCTCTGTGACCATTTGCTGTGAATGTGTCCTTTGTAGCTTCATTAAGAAGTTCAAGACTCCCATAAGGTAGGACCTTTGTCACCAAGTAGGGGCCAGTCCATTTGGACTTGAGTTTACCAGGAAAGACCTTGAGCCTAGAGTTATATAAGAGCACTTTTTGTCCTGGTTTGAAATCCTTTTTCAAGATTTTCTTGTCATGCCACTTTTTAGCTCTCTCCTTGTATATCTTAGCATTCTCATAAGCTTCCAATCTGAATTCTTCCAGTTCATTGAGTTGCAACAGCCTTCTCTCTCCTGCTGCTTAAAAATCAAGATTGAGAAGCTTAGTGGCCCAGAAAGCTTTGTGTTCAAGCTCCACAGGAAGGTGACAAGATTTGCCATAGATTAGCTGAAATGGTGACTTCCCAGTTGGAGTTTTGAATGCTATTCTATATGCCCACAGAGCATCATCCAATTTTCTTGCCCAGTCTTTCCTTGTGATCTTCACTGTCTTCTCTAGAATTTTCTTCAGCTCCCTATTTTCCAATTCAGCTTGGCCATTAGTCTGAGGATGATATGGTATGGCTACTTTGTGAATTACTCCATATTTGTGAAGCAGCTTTTCCATCTGTCTATTGCAAAAGTGGCTGCCACCATCACTAATAAGGCCTTTAGGTACTCCATATCTAGTGAAGATGTGTCTCTTAAGAAATTGAAGAATGATGAGCGGATAATTTATACGCTTTTTGGCATTGTTTTTAGTATGTTTTTAATAGGATCTAATCACTTTTAGGGATGTGTTCATTAGTTTTTATGTTAAATTCACATTTCTGGACTTTACTATGAGTTTGTGTGTTTTTCTGTGATTTCAGATATTTTCTGGCTGAAATTGAGGGACTTGAGCAGACATCAGATTCAGAGGTTGAAAAAGGACTGCTGATGCTGTTGGATTCTGACCTCCCTGCACTTAAAGTGGATTTTCTGGAGCTACAGAACTCGAAATGGCGCGCTTCTAATTGCGTTGGAAATTAGACATCCAGGGCTTTCCAGCAATATATAATAGTCCATACTTTGGCCAAGAATTGACGATGTAATCTGGCGTTCAACGCCAGCCTTCTGCCCAAATCTGGCGTCCAGCGCCAGAAAAGGATCCAAGACCAGAGTTGAACGCCCAAACTGGCACAGAAACTGGCGTTCAACTCCACAAATGGCCTCTGCACGTGCTACACTTAAGCTCAGCCCAAACACACACCAAGTGGGCCCCGGAAGTGGATTTATGCATCAATTACTTACTCATGTAAACCCTAGTAGCTAGTTTATTATAAATAGGACCTCTTACTAGTCTTTTTGACCATCTTTGGATTACCTTATGATCCTTTGATCATGTTTTGGGGGCTGGCCATCTCGGCCATGCCTGGACCTTCACTTATGTATTTTCATACGGTAGAGTTTCTACACTCCATAGATTAAGGTGTGGAGCTCTGCTGTTCCTCAAAGATTAATGCAAAGTACTACTGTTTTCTATTCAATTCTTCTTATTTCGCTTCTAAGATATCCATTCGCACCCAAGAACGTGATGAAGGTGATGATTATGTGTGACACTCATCATCCTTCTCCCTTATGAACGCGTGCCTGACAAACACTTCTGTTCTACATGAATTAAGCTAGAATGAGTATCTCTTAGATCTCCTAACCAGAATCTTCGTGGCGTAAGCTAGAATGATGGCAGCATTCAAGAGAATCTGGAAGGTCTAAACCTTGTCTGTGGTATTCTGAGTTGGATTCAATGATTGGATGACTGTGACGAGCTTCAAACTCGCGAGTGCTGGGCGTTAGTGACAGACGCAAAAGGAGGGTGAATCCTATTCCAGCATGATCGGGAACCGACAGATGAATAGCCGTGCCGTGACAGGGTGCGTGAGCATATTATTCACTGAGAGGAGGGGATGTAGCCACTGACAACGGTGATGCCCTTGCATAAAGCCAGCCATGGAAAGGAGTAGGACTGATTGGATGAAGATAGCAGGAAAGCAGAGGTTCAGAGGAACGAAAAGTATCTCCATTCGCTTATCTGAAATTCCTACCAATGATTTACATAAGTACCTCTATCCCTATGTTATTATATTAAATTCGAAAACACCATTATCACTTTATATCCGCCTAACTGAGATTTACAAGGTGACCATAGCTTGCTTCATACCAACAATCTCCGTGGGATTCGACCCTTACTCACGTAAGGTATTACTTGGACGACCCAGTGCACTTGCTGGTTAGTTGTATCGAAGTTGTGACAATTATGTATTGAGATCAGAGCACCAAGTTGCTCACGTTGCCGGGGATTGTTTGAGCCTGGACATCACAATTTCGTGCACCAAGTTTTTGGCGCCGTTGCCGGGGATTGTTCGAGTTTGGACAACTAACGGTTCATCTTGTTGCTCAGATTAGGTAATTTTCTTTTTATTTTATTTTCAAAAATTTTTCAAAAATATTTCTAAAATTTTCTCATCTGTTTTCGAAAAAAATAAAAATGTTTTCAAAAAAAAAATTTTTTTTCAAAAATCTCTCATCTGTTTTCGAAAAAAAATTAAAAAAATGTTTTCAAAAATTTTATTTAAGATTTTTAAGAATGAATTCTAGTGTTTCATGAAGCATGTGAAGCCTGGCTGGCTGTAAAGCCATGTCTAAATTTATTTGGATTGAGGCAGCAATTTGTTATCAAGAGCAAGCTAGTTGTTGCTAATCCACCTGCTACTGTTCCTGATCTACATGCTAAAGCTTGGCTGGCCATTGGCCATGTCTAGTGTTTTGGACTGAAGCTTTCATTGAAAGCTTGGCTGGCTAGTGAGCCATGTCTAATTCCTGGACTGAAGCTTTAGACTAACATGGCAAGATTCCTGGAATTCATATTAAAAATTTTGGAATCCTTATTTTTTCTTTTTCACATTATTTTCGAAAAAATCCAAAAAAAATTAGAAAATCATAAAAATCAAAAATATTTTTGTGTTTCTTGTTTGAGTCTTGAGTCACATTATAAGTTTGGTGTCACCTGCATATGCATCCTGCATTTTTTTGAAAATATCATGCATTCATAGTGTTCTTCATGATCTTCAAGTTGTTCTTGGTAAGTCTTCTTGTTTGATCTTGATGAACTTTTGTTTTGTGTCTTTTCATGTTTATCATATGCATTCTTGAATTCTTAGTGCGTAAGCATTAAAGAATTCTAAGTTTGGTGTCTTGCATGTTTTCTTTGCATTAAAAATTTTTCAAAATTGTATCTTGATGTTCATCATGACATTCAAAGTGTTCTTGGTGTTTATCTTGACATTCATAGCATTCTTGCATGCATTCATTGTTTTGATCTAAAAATTTCATGCATTGCATAATTTTCATGTTTTTCATAAAAATTCAAAAATCAAAAAAATATCTTTCCCTTTTTCTCTCCTCAAAATTCGAAAATTTGGATTGACTTTTTCAAAAATTTTTAAAATCAAGTTGTTTCTTATGAGTCAAATCAAATTTTCAATTTGAAAATCTTATCTTTTTCAAAATCTTTTTCAAAAATCAAATCTCTTTCAAAATTCTTAGTTATTTTCGAAAATTCAAAAAATATTTTTCAAAAATCTTTTTCTTAATTTTTTTCACAAATTTTCGAAAATAACATAATCAATTAATGTTTTGATTCAAAAATTTGAAGTTTGTTACTTGCTTGTTAAGAAGGATTCAAACTTTAAGTTCTAGAATCATATCTTGTGATTTCTTATGAATCAAGTCATTAATTGTGATTTTAAAAATCAAATCTTTTTCAAAACTAATTTCAATCATATCTTTTCAAAAATATCTTCTCATCTTATCTTTTTCAAAAATATCTTTTCAAAATATCTTTTCTAACTTCCTAACTTCTTATCCTTTTCAAAATTTGTTTCAACCAACTAACTAACTTTTTATTTGTTTCTTAACTTTTTCAAAACTACCTAACTAACTCTCTCTCTCTAATTTTCGAAAATATCTCCCCCTTTTTTCAAAAATTTCTTTTTAATTAACTAATTATTTTTATTTTTATTTCAAAAATTTTCGAAAAAAAAAAAATTCTAACATTTTTCAAAAACCATTTTTCAAAAATCACTAACTCTTTTTCAAACTAATTTTCGAAAATTATCCCTCCCCCATCCTATTCTATTTATTCATTCATATCCTAACATCTCATTTTACCTCTCTTCCATCCTCACAGATGTGTTTCTTCCATTATATTACATTCTTTGTCTCCCCATCTTCTTCCACTCACACAGGAATCCCTATACTGTGGTATAAAGGATCTCCATTATTATTATTATTTTTCTGTGCCTTCTTCTTTGTCATATGAGCAGGAGCAAGGATAAGAACATTCTTGTGGAAGCAGATCCAGAACCTGAAAGGACTCTGAAGAGAAAATTAAGAGAAGCTAAAATACAACAATCCAGAGATAGCCTTTTTGAAATTTTCGAACAGGCAGAGGAGATGGCAGCCGAAAATAATAATAATGTAAGGAAGATGCTTGGTGACTTTACTGCACCTAATTCCAATTTACATGGAAGAAGCATCTCCATTCCTGCCATTGGAGCAAACAACTTTGAGCTGAAACCTCAATTAGTTTCTCTGATGCAGCAGAACTGCAAGTTTCATGGACTTCCATCTGAAGATCCTTTCCAGTTCTTAACTGAATTCTTGCAGATATGTGATACTGTTAAGACTAATGGAGTAGATCCTGAAGTCTACAGGCTCATGCTTTTCCCTTTTGCTGTAAGAGACAGAGCTAGATTATGGTTGGATTCTCAACCTAAAGACAGCCTGAACTCTTGGGATAAGCTGGTCACGGCTTTCTTAGCCAAGTACTTTCCTCCTCAAAAGCTGAGCAAGCTTAGAGCTGATGTTCAAACCTTCAGACAGAAAGAAGGTGAATCTCTCTATGAAGCTTGGGAAAGATACAAACAGTTGACCAAAAAGTGTCCTTCTGACATGCTTTCAGAATGGACCATCCTGGATATATTCTATGATGGTCTGTCTGAGCTATCAAAGATGTCACTGGACACTTCTGCAGGTGGATCCATTCACCTAAAGAAAACGCCTGCAGAAGCTCAAGAACTCATTGACATGGTTGCTAATAACCAGTTCATGTACACTTCTGAAAGGAATCCTATGAGTAATGGGACGCCTATGAAGAAGGGAGTTCTTGAAGTTGATACTCTGAATGCCATATTGGCTCAGAATAAAATATTGACTCAGCAAGTCAATATGATCTCTCAGAGTCTGCATGGAATGCAAGCTGCATCCAACAGTACTCAAGAGGCTTCTCCTGAAGAAGAAGCTTATGATCCTGAGAACCCTGCAATAGCAGAGGTAAATTACTTAGGTGAACCTTATGGAAACACCTATAACTCAACATGGAGAAATCATCCAAATTTCTCATGGAAGGATCAAAAGCCCCAACAAGGCTTTAATAATGGTGGAAGAAACAGGTTTAGCAATAGCAAGCCTTTTCCATCATCAACTCAGCAACAGACAGAGAACTCTGAACAAAATGCTTCTAATTTAGCAAATCTAGTCTCTGATCTATCTAAGGCCACTGTAAGTTTCATGAATGAAACAAGATCTTCCATTAGAAATCTGGAAGCACAAGTGGGCCAGCTGAGTAAAAGGATCACTGAAATCCCTCCTAGTACTCTCCCAAGCAATACAGAAGAGAACCCAAAAGGAGAGTGCAAGGCCATTGACATAAGTGCCATGGCCGAACCTGTAAGGGAAGGAGAGGACGTGAATCCCAAGGAGGAAGACCTCCTGGGACGTCCAGTGGTCAATAAGGAGCTTCCCTCTGAGGAACCAAAGGAATCTGAGACTCATCTAGAGATCATAGAGATTCCATTGAACCTCCTTATGCCCTTCATGAGCTCTGATGAGTATTCCTCTTCTGAAGAGAATGAGGATGTCACTGAAGAGCAAACTGCCAAGTTTCTTGGTGCAATCATGAAGCTGAATGCCAAATTGTTTGGCATTGATGCTTGGGAAGTTGAACCTCCCTTGTTCATCAATGAACTAAGTGATCTGGATCAACTGACATTGCCTCAGAAGAGACAGGATTCTGGAAAGTTCATATTACCTTGTACCATAGGCACCATGATCTTTAAAGCTCTGTGTGACCTTGGTTCAGGTATAAACCTCATGCCCCTCTCTGTAATAGAGAAACTGGGAATCTATGGGGTGCAAGCTGCTAAAATCTCACTAGAGATGGCAGACAGCTCAAGAAGACAGGCTTATGGATAAGTAGAAGATGTATTAGTAAAGGTTGAGGGCCTTTACATACCTACTGATTTCATAGTCCTGGATACTGGAAAGGAAGAGGATGAATCCATCATCCTAGGAAGACCTTTCCTGGCCACAGCAAGAGCTGTGATTGATGTTGACAGAGGTGAAATAGTCCTTCAATAGAATGAGAACTCCCTTGTATTCAAAACTCAAGGATCTCCCTCTGCAACCATGGAGAGGAAGCTTGAAAAGCTTCTCTCAAAGCAGAGTCAACCAGAGCCCCCACAATCAAACTCTAAGTTTGGTGTTGGGAGGCCACAACCAAACTCTAAGTTTGGTGTTGAACTCCCATATCCAAACTCTAAGTTTGGTGTTGGAGAGTCTCAACAAAGCTCTGCACATCTGTGAGGCTCCATGAGAGCCCACTGTCAAGCTATTGACATTAAAGAAGCGCTTGTTGGGAGGCAACCCAATGTTTATCTAATTCTTATTTTTATTGTTTTTCATGTTTTCTTAGGTTCATGATCATGTGGAGTCACAAAATAAACAAAAAAAATCAAAAACGGAATCAAAAACAGCAGAAGAAAAATCACACCCTGGAGGAGCATCTGTCTGGTGTTCAAACGCCAGAACAGAGCATAGTTCTGGCGCTGAACTCCCAGAATGGGAGCATCCTGGCGCTGAACGCCCAGAACAAGCATGGTTCTGGCGTTCAACGCCAGAAATGGTAGCAAAGGGGCGTTGAACGCCCAAAATGGGAACCAACCTGGCGCTGAACGCCCAGAGTTGTGTGCAAGGGCATTTTACATGCCTAAATTGGTGCAGGGATGTAAATGCCTTGACACCTCAGGATCTGTGGACCCCACAGGATCCCCACCTACCTTCACTCACTCTCTTCTCTCTTCTCAATCATCCTCTATTCCCAATAAACACTCATCCCTTCTGTCTTCCATTTACCACTCACACCCATACACCCACTACCTTCAAAAATTCAACATCTCTCTCCCACCCAATCCCACCCATATGGCCGAATACACACTCCCATCCATCTCCTCCATATCTTCTTCTTATTCTTCTATTCTTTCTTCTTTTGCTCGAGGGCGAGCAACATTCTAAGTTTGGTGTGGTAAAAGCATAGCTTTTTTGTTTTTTCCATAACCATTGATGGCACCTAAGGCCAGAGAAACCTCTAGAAAGAGGAAAGGGAAGACAAAAGCTTCCATCAAGAGTCTATAGCTCAGTGGTAGAACATTTGACTGCAAATCAAGAGATCCCTGAGATACCTCAGGGGATACATTTTCTTCCACACAATTATTGGAAGCAACTAAGGGTGGAACATCAAGAGCACTCCATCATCCTTCATGAAATCAGAGAAGATCTAAAACCAATGAAGGAGGAGCAACAAAGACAAGGAAGAGACATAGAAGAGCTCAAGGACATCATTGGTTCCTCAAGAAGGAAACGCCACAATCACTAAGGTGGATTCATTCCTTGTTCTTGCTTTCTCTGTTTTTCGTTTTCTATATTATGTGCTTATCTATGTTTGTGCCTTCATTACATGATCATTAGTAGTTAGTAACTTTGTCTTAAAGTTATGAATGTCCTATGAATCCATCACCTCTCTTAAATGAAAAATGTTTTAATTCAAAAGAACAAGAAGTACATGAGTTTCGAATTTATCCTTGAACTTAGCTTAATTATATTGATGTGGTGACAATGCTTCTTGTTTTCTGAATGAATGCTTGAACAGTGCATATGTCTTTTGAAGTTGTTGTTTAAGAATGTTAAATATGTTGGCTCTTGAAAGAATGATGACTAGGAGACATGTTATTTGATAATCTGAAAAATCATAAAAATGATTCTTGAAGCAAGAAAAAGCAGCAAAGAACAAAGCTTGCAGAAAAAAAAAAAGAGAAAAGCAAAAAAATATGCGAAAAAAAAAATAGAAAGAAAAAGAAAAAGCAAGCAGAAAAAGCCAATAACCCTTAAAACCAAAAGGCAAGGGCAAATAAAAAGGATCCCAAGGCTTTGAGCATCAGTGGATAGGAGGGCCTAAAGGAATAAAATCCTGGTCTAAGCGGCTAAATCAAGCTGTCCCTAACCATGTGCTTGTGGCATGTAGGTGTCAAGTGAAAACTTGAGACTGAGCGGTTAAAGTCAAGGTCCAAAGCAAAAACAAAGAGTGTGCTTAAGAACCCTGGACACCTCTAATTGGGGACTTTAGCAAAGCTGAGTCACAATCTGAAAAGGTTCACCCAATTATGTGTCTGTGGCATTTATGTATCCGGTGGTAATACTGGAAAACAAAGTGCTTAGGGCCACGGCCAAGACTCATAAAGAAGCTGTGTTCAAGAATCATCATACTGAACTAGAAGAGTCAATAACACTTCGAAATTTGAAGTTCCTATAGATGCCAATCATTCTGAACCTCAATGGATAAAGTGAGATGCCAAAACTATTCAAGAGGCAAAAAGCTATAAGTCCCGCTCATATGATTGAAGCTCTGTTTCATTGATAGTTTGGAATTTATAGTATATTCTCTTCTTTTTATCCTATTTGATTTTCAGTTGCTTGGGGACAAGCAACAATTTAAGTTTGGTGTTGTGATGAGCGGATAGTTTATACGCTTTTTGGCATTGTTTTTAGTATGTTTTTAATAGGATCTAATCACTTTTAGGGATGTTTTCATTAGTTTTTATGTTAAATTCACATTTCTGGACTTTACTATGAGTTTGTGTGTTTTTCTGTGATTTCAGGTATTTTCTGGTTGAAATTGAGGGACTTGAGCAGACATCAGATTCAGAGGTTGAAAAAGGACTGCTGATGCTGTTGGATTCTGACCTCCCTGCACTCAAAGTGGATTTTCTGGAGCTACAGAACTCGAAATGGCGCGCTTCCAATTGCGTTGGAAAGTAGATATCCAGGGCTTTCCAGCAATATATAATAGTCCATACTTTGGCCAAGAATTGACGACGTAAACTGGCGTTCAACGCCAGCCTTCTGCCCAAATCTGGCGTCCAGCGCCAGAAAAGGATCCAAGACCAGAGTTGAACGCCCAAACTGGCACAGAAACTGGCGTTCAACTCCACAAATGGCCTCTGCACGTGCTACACTTAAGCTCAGCCCAAACACACACCAAGTGGGCCCCGGAAGTGGATTTATGCATCAATTACTTACTCATGTAAACCCTAGTAGCTAGTTTATTATAAATAGGACCTCTTACTAGTCTTTTTGACCATCTTTGGATTACCTTATGATCCTTTGATCACGTTTTGGGGGCTGGCCATCTCGGCCATGCCTGGACCTTCACTTATATATTTTCATACGGTAGAGTTTCTACACTCCATAGATTAAGGTGTGGAGCTCTGCTGTTCCTCAAAGATTAATGCAAAGTACTACTGTTTTCTATTCAATTCTTCTTATTTCGCTTCTAAGATATCCATTCGCACCCAAGAACGTGATGAAGGTGATCATTATGTGTGACGCTCATCATCCTTCTCCCTTATGAACGCGTGCCTGACAAACACTTCTGTTCTACATGAATTAAGCTAGAATGAGTATCTCTTAGATCTCCTAACCAGAATTTTCGTGGCGTAAGCTAGAATGATGGCAGCATTCAAGAGAATCTGGAAGGTCTAAACCTTGTCTATGGTATTCTGAGTAGGATTCAATGATTGGATGACTGTGACGAGCTTCAAACTCGCGAGTGCTGGGCGTTAGTGACAGACGCAAAAAGAGGGTGAATCCTATTCCAGCATGATCGGGAACCGACAGATGAATAGCCGTGCCGTGACAGGGTGCGTGAGCATATTATTCACTGAGAGGAGGGGATGTAGCCACTGACAACGGTGATGCCCTTGCATAAAGCCAGCCATGGAAAGGAGTAGGACTGATTGGATGAAGATAGCAGGAAAGCAGAGGTTCAGAGGAACGAAAAGTATCTCCATTCGCTTATCTGAAATTCCTACCAATGATTTACATAAGTACCTCTATCCCTATGTTATTATATTAAATTCGAAAACACCATTATCACTTTATATCCGCCTAACTGAGATTTACAAGGTGACCATAGCTTGCTTCATACCAACAATCTCCGTGGGATTCGACCCTTACTCACGTAAGGTATTACTTGGACGACCCAGTGCACTTGCTGGTTAGTTGTATCGAAGTTGTGACAATTATGTATTGAGATCAGAGCACCAAGTTGCTCACGTTGCCAGGGATTGTTTGAGCCTGGACATCACAATTTCGTGCACCAAAGAACAATTGGTGCATCATAGGTAGTTGTTGCTATGGCTTCTACCCACTTAGAGACATATTCCACTGCTACCAGTATGTACTTGAAAGAGTATGATGGGGGAAAAGGTCCCATGAAATCTATACCCCAAAGATCAAACAGTTCTACTTCCAAAATGATGTTTTGAGGCATTTCATTCCTCTTTGTCAACCCTCCAGCTCTTTGACATTCATTGCATTGGTGTACAAACTCCCTGGCATCTTTGAATATAGTTGGCCAATAGAATCCACTTTGAAGCACTTTAGCTGCTGTTCTTTCTGGTCCAAAATGTCCATCATAAGGTGAACCATGACAGTGCCACAATATGTCTCTCATCTCATTTTCAGGGATACACCTTCTAATCATCCCATCTGGACACCTCTTGAACAAGAATGGCTCATCCCACAAGAATTTCTTGGCTTCATTGCACAGCTTCTTCACTTGTTGCTTGGTGAACTCTTGAGGAATCTTCCTTCCCACCTTGTAGTTTGCAATGTCAGCAAACCAAGGAGCTTGCTGTATTTAAAGAAGGTGTTCATCTGGGAACCTTTCATTCACTGGTTGTGGTATATTTTGGTTGGCTTCTTGTGGTAATCTTGACAAATGGTCTGCCACTTGGTTCTCATTTCCTTTCCTATCCTTCACTTCAATGTCAAATTCTTGTAGCAGCAACACCCACCTAATAAGCCTTGGCTTTGAATCCTGTTTAGATATAAGATACTTGAGAGCAGCATGATCAGTATATACTATAACTTTTGAACTAATTAAGTATTGTCTAAATTTATCAAATGCTTATACAATTTCCAAGAGCTCTTTCTCAGTGGTGGTATAATTCTTCTGTGCCTTATTCAACACCTTACTTGCATAGTATATAACATGATGCAACTTGTCTTTCTTTTGCCCCAATACAGCACCAATTGCAAAGTCACTTGCATCACACATGAGTTCAAAAGGTAATTCCCAATGTGAGGGTGTGATGATTGGTGCTGTAGTGAGTTTTCTTTTTAAAGTTTCAAAGGCATGCTTACAATTGCCATCAACGATGAAAGGATTGTCAATCACTAGCAAATTGCTTAGTGGTTTAGCTATTTTTGAAAAGTCTTTGATGAATCTCCTGTAAAAACCAACATGTCCAAGAAAACTTCTTACTGCTTTCATATTAATGGGTATAGGAAGCTTTTCTATGATCTCTATTTTAGCTTTATCAACTTCTATACCTTTGCTTGAAACTTTATGCCCAAGAACTATCCCTTTAGGAACCATGAAATGGCATTTCTCCCAATTTAAGACTAGATTAGTTTCTTGGCATCTTTTCAAGACAAGAGTTAAATGATGCAAGCAGGTATCAAATGAATTGCTAAAGACAGAAAAATTATCCATGAAGACTTCTAAAATTTTTTCCACCATGTCAGAAAATATAGAAAGCATACACCTTTGAAAAGTTGCAAGGGCGTTGCATAGCCCAAAGGGCATCCTTCTTTAGGCAAAGACTCTGAATGGACATGTGAAAGAGGTCTTCTCTTGATCCTTAGGATCTACCATTATTTGATTGTACCCAGAGTACCCGTCTAGGAAGCAATAATATGCATGGCCAGCCAATCTTTCCAGCATCTGGTCAATGAAGGGGAGAGGGAAATGATCCTTCCTTGTGGTATCATTCAGTCTCCTATAGTCAATGCACTTTCTCCACCCTGTCACTATCCTTGTGGGAATGAGTTCATTCTTCTCATTGAAGATGACGGTCATGCCACCTTTCTTTGCCACCACTTGAACTGGGCTTACCCAAGAACTGTCAGAGATTGGGTATATGATTCCAGTATTTCATAGTTTTATTACTTCTTTTTGAACCACCTCCTTCATGGTTGGGTTAAGTCTTCCTTGGGGTTGTACTACAGGCCTTGAATCCTCCTCCAGCAAAATCTTATGTATGCAGATGGCAGGGCTTATGCCTTATCATCTACGTTTAAGGAAGAATTGATGATTACTGGGAGGGTCTCTTCTTCTCCAAGAAATGCATACTTGAGATGTAGATGGAGAGGCTTTAGTTCTTGCTTTGGCATTTCCAATGTCTTGCCTTCAAAGGAGACTTCAGCTACTCTTCCTTCTATGATAGCTTGTTCTACTTCTATTTCCTCTTCTTGTCCCTCCTGGTTATTGGCTTCAAGTAACTCCCCTTCCACTTCTTCTATCATTTCCACCCTCATGTGCTTTTCCTTCTCAGGGGGATATTGCATGGCCTTAAAGACATTGATGATCATTTGCTCATTGTGCACTCTGAGGGTCATCTCCCCTTTTTTCACATCAATGATAGCTCTTGCGGTTGCTAAGAAAGGTCTACCCAAGATGATTGAGTTGTGTCCTTCTTCTTCCATGTTCAAAATGACAAAATCGGCAGAAAAGATGAATTCTCCAATCTTTACCAATAAGTTCTCCACAACCCCATTGGGTATTTTGAGTGATCTATCTGCCATTTGAAGTAACATTCTGGTGGATTTGACTTCTTCTATTGCAAGCTTTTTCATTAGTGAGAGAGGCATCAAATTGATGTTGTCACCTAAGTCACAGAGAGCTTTTTCTAAGGTCATACTGCCTATGGTGCATGATATGATGAAACTCCCAGGATCTTTGAGTTTTGGTGGGAGACCTTTCTGGATCACAGCACTGCACTCTTGGGTTAAGACCACAGTTTCCTTCTCATTCCAGCTTCTCTTCTTATTAATGAGTTCCTTGAGGAACTTTGCATAGAAGAGCATTTATTCCAATGCTTCCGCAAGGGGAATATTGATTTTCAGCTTCTTGAAAACCTCAAAAAACTTGGGAAACTATTGATCTTTGAGCTCTCTTTGCACTCTTTGAGGGTATGGTAGAGCAGGAGTGTAAGGTTTCACCTCCTTCCTCTGTTCTTGTGAATGCTTTTCCCTGAACTGCTTTCCCTCCTTTGAGGTTTGTGACTTTTCATCCTTCTTCTTGAGCTCTTCCTGGCCCTTCTCTTCAATTGCCACCTCCTTATTAATGCCAACCTTATCATCCTTCAATGTTTTGCCACTCCTGAGTTGAATTGCCTTGTACTCTTCTTTGGAATTTGGAATAGTATCACTTGGGAAAGTGTTGGTTGGTCTTTCTGGCTGTTTGGACAATTGGCCTATTTGTCTTTCCAGGTTTCTCAATGAGGCTTCATGGTTTTTATTAGCTAACTCTTGATGTTTCATCATCTTCTCCATCATCATCTCTAAATTGGAGATTCTTTGGGATTCTTGGGAAAGTTGTGGCTGAGTGTGAGATGAAGATGGTTAGTAGAAATTATTTTGGTTAGTTGATGGGTTGTGGGGTGGATAGAAGTTAGGAGTGGGGTAGTTGTTTTGTGATTTTTTGTATGGATTCTGGTTAGCTTGCTGATGATTCTGGTGGTTTATGTTACGGGAGTTGTTTTGGTTGGAGTTCCTCTGCCATGAATTTTGATTCTGGTTGTCTCTCCACCTTTGATTGGGATAGTTCCTCCAAGAGGAGTTGTAGGTGTCTCCATAAAATTCATTCTGTCCACCACTTTGGTTGTGCATGTAGTTCACTTGTTCTGGCTGCTGCTCTGACTTCTTCATTCTGCCCCCCATCCAGCTGATGGTTGATTTGTAGTCCTCACTACTTCTATTTGAAGATCATCAATCCTCTTAGCCATCATCACCATTTGCTGCTGGATTTGTTGATGCATCACTTTGTTTTGTTCCAAGATAGTGTCGACACCTTCCAGCTCCAACACACCTTTCCTTTGAGCTGGTTGGCGTCGCCTTTGATGACCATAGAAGTATTGGTTGTTGGTTACAGTGTCTATGAGATTTTGGGCTTCCTCAGCTGTCTTCATCAATTGTACTGACCCTCCTGCTGAATAATCAAGGGCTTCTTGAGCTTTCAGTGTTAATCCTTCATAGAAATTTTGAAGTCTATCCCATTCATTAAACATCTCTGGTGGACACTTCTTAATCAAGGCTTTGTATCTTTCCCAGGCATCATACAGTGATTCTCCATCTATTTGAGTGAATGTTTGCACTTCAGTCTTTAATCTAATGATCCTCGGAGGTGGTAGAATTTGGCTAGGAATTTGCTCACTAGATCTTCCCAATTGTTGATACTTTCTTTGAGGAATGACTCTAGCCATTGAGAAGCCTTATCCCTCAAGGAGAATGGGAATAGTAGCAGTTTGTAGATGTCTGGATACACTCCATTTGTTTTGACAGTTTCACAAATCCTCAGAAAGATGGATAGGTGTTGGTTTGGATCTTCAAGTGGACCTCCTCCATAGGAACAATTGTTCTGCACCAGAGTAATAAGTTGAGTTTTGAACTCAAAGTTGTTTGCATGAACATTGGGAGTGAGTATATTGCTCCCACAGTTTCTTGGATTGGGGAAAGTGTAAAAAGCTAGAACTCTTCTTTGAGGTGGGCCATTGGCCACTTCCTCTGGGGGATTAGGGAGATTTCCCTCCATCTCTTGGTCTTCCTCTTCTGACTATTCTTCTCCAATAACACCTTCCCCTCTTGCTTCTCTTCTTCTTCTAAAAAATATTCTCTCTGTCTCAGAATCGAAGGAGGTTAATTCACCTCTTCTTCCTCCTGGCATACAACACACACAAAACCAGAAACCAAAACAAAGCACTCTACTGCTAGAGTGAGGTTAATTGTTAGCTTAAAAAAAATCTCAAACAGTTAGTATGCTTAACAAAAACAAAGAAAAATGCTTAATCTAGATTATCACCTACTTGATCATTGTCAATCTAAATCAATCCCCAGCAACGGTGTCAAAAACTTAATGAGGGAAAAATAATTTCATACAAATTAACCGGCAAGTGAACCGGGTCGCATCAAGTAATAATAACTCACAGGAGTGAGGTCGATCCCACAGGGATTGATGGATTAAGCAACTTTAGTATGGTGATGAATTTAGTTAAGCTAATATTGGTGATTTGAGTAGAATTGAACTAACAGAGAGTAAATTGTAAGAAATGTAAATTGCTGAAAGTAAATTGACTGAAACTTAAATGGCAAGGAACTTAAATTGCTGAATCTTAAAGTGCAAAAAATCTAAAAGAGCTGAAACTTAAATTACAAGAAATGTAAACAACTAAATCTCAAGATGCAGGAAAGTAAATTTGTAGAATCTAAATTATGAAGAAACTTAAATTGCATGAATTATAAAGGGGATCGGGTGCATAGATTCAAACAGCAAAACAATTCAATTGAAAAATTGAATCAGAAAAGTTTGAAATGAAGAAAATTATAGAAATGATTCATCAGGGATTGGAGATACTACAATCCTCCATGAATCAATTTGGTCTCAACTCCTTTCTCAATTATCTATGTAGATCTATGACGGATTGAAATTGATTGGATCCTAATTCCTTGGCAATCCAATCTCTTTAATCACAATCAATATGCCAATTCCTTGATCTAATTGTCATGAGAAGAGTTAGAGCACATTCTCTTATCCATTAGCCACACAAATTCTCAAAACTTCAATTCCTCCTGAATAGTGTTGGTAATGAGAATTGTGAAGGATAGAGCTTCAGATCTAATTCAAGTGATTCTCCTTCCGAGGCTCACACAAGCATTCAATTGAATTCAACCCCCTTCCGAAGTGAAGAATTCTAGATCAAAATAGAAGGTATCCAATAGCTACAAAAATGAATTGAGAAGAAGAAGAATTTCATTGATTCATTGGAATTACAATAGAGCTCCTCCTCCTAATGAATTTGGGGTTTAGTTCCTTATTGCTCAAGTAAAACCAGAAACTAGAATTTACAGAAAAGAATATAGAAGGAAAAACTTGGAAAAAAAAATTTTACTAAGATCCACTCTGCTAACTACCTCCCACTACAATTTCCTACTTCACTCCCCTTTTGAATCAAATTCTTCTCCATTTATACGCCTTCAATTGAGCCTTCAGAGCCTTGGATTGGGACTCTTGATCCTTGTTGGGATTGATTGAGTTGGCGCCAAATACAATTGAGGAGAAGAGTGTGCCAATTATATTTTTCTGGTATTGAAGTTGGAGTCAACGTTTTAGGCCCAACGTTGAGTCAAATGTTCCTGTGAAAAATTGGTTTCTGGTTCTGTCATTCACATTTGACTCAACGTTGGAGGGCCAACGTTCGCCTATCCACGCATACGCGTGACTCATGCGTACGCGTGAAAGCTGTGATTTTGCCTTTCGACGCGTACGCGTACTCCATGCTTACGCGTGCATTGCTTTTTTTTTCCAATTTACGCGTACGCGTTATAGACGCGTGTGCGTCGATTTCAGTTTCCCAACTCCAAATTCTGGGCTTCTCATTGCGGACGTTGAAGGTAGCGTTTGAGGCAACATTGGACCTCCAACGTTCGTTATGTCACGCGTGCGCGTGAATGGTCAATTTTGCCATTTCAAACGTGCCGTTACTCATGCTTACGCGTGGATTAGGAAATTTTCCACTTTCACGTGTACGCGTCATCGATGCGTATGCGTCACCCAAAAATTTTCTGGCTCCAGAATTGAAAACCATCGAAGATGTTGGAGATAACGTTGGACCCCCAACGTTCTCTCCAACGCCATACCAGCATTCTGTAACTTCCCACGTTTGAGGCAACGTTGGATTACCAATGTTGCCCTCAATGTTGGCACCCAATTCTTCTCTACAAAAATGTTGCCTTCAATGTTGGTGGATCAACGTTGCATCTTCCTCTCTTCTTCTATACTCTTTGCTCTGTTTCTTCTTCTTCTTTTTGGCCTCATTCCTCCTTGATGCACGGAAAACTTGTCTCATAACAAATTTCCTTCGGCAAGTGTACCGAATTTGTCGTCAAGTAAAAACTCACAATAGAGTGAGGTCGAATCCCATAGGGATTGATTGATCAAGCAACTTTAATTAGAGGAATGTTCTAGTTGAGCGAATCAGAATTTGAGTTGAGAATTGCAGAAAATTAAATGGCAAAAAAGTAAATAACAGAAAAGTAAATGCTAGAAATAAGAGCTGAATGTAGATGACGGAAAGTAAATTGCGGAATCTTAAATGGGAATGGGGAAATTGCTCATAAAAGTAAATGACAGAAATTAAAGAGAATGGGTAAGATCAGAAATGGGGAGTTCATTGGGCTTAGGAGATGGTGCATTCTCCAGATCAATTTCATTTTCATCTCTTCCTCAATCAATGCACTCATTGATCTCCTTGGCAATCTTAAGTGATCGAATTACAATTTCTTGTAATTCAATCTCTCAAATCTTGATCAATAGCCAATTCCTTGGTCAATTGCTCATGAGAAGAGATGAAGTATGGTCACTGATTATACCACATGCATTTCCCAAATCAAGTGTTGAGAGGATTATAGTCACATATCCATCCAAACCCAATTTGGTCCAGCATGAGAAAGTATTTCTAGCATGATCTCTTCATTCCTCTTTCAAGGTTCAGAAGAGATCCAAGTATGAATAGCTTCTTTTCCAAGATAACTACCCAATTGGATGAAGATCGAAAGCTTTCAAGTAAAATCAAGAGAAGAGATAGAAGAAGAATAATGAAAACTAGTATTGATCCATCAAATTACAACATAGCTCCCTAACCCAATGAAAGGGGTTTAGTTGTTCGTAGCTCTGGAAAATGAAAACAAAGATGGAGAATACATGATGAAACTAGAAGTGTAGAGAAAGTGAAAAAATAGAGAGTAGTTCTATGCCAAGAGGCTCCCTATAATTTCCAACTCCTAATTTAATTCAAAGCTACTCCTATATATACTACTCTTATGTTCTTCTAGTTAGCTCTTCAAGTCTTGGGTATGGGCCTTTGGATCTTGAGTTTGAAGCACTTCTCTTCTTCATTGGGCTTGGCTTTACTTGCAGAGAGAAAGTGTGAAGTGGGCAGAGACTTTAGCTCAGGACGTTAGTGGTGTTAACGTTCAGTGAAAATATGGGTTCGAGAACATTAGTGACAATCACCTTTTTCACTAACGTTCCTCACCAAAGTAAGAGCCACTTAACTTCAACGTTAGTGGCACAAACGTTGCCACTAACGTTGCCTCTATGCCCTTTGCACACGTTACTGGGACTTACCTTTCCCAGTAATGTTGAGAAGTCTCCCCCTTCCTTACGTTAGAGTCCACGTTAACTTAGTTAACGTGGCTCTTTTAACGTAGGCTTGCCAACCTTCGAGAACGTTAGTGACACTTACCATTGTCACTAATGTTCCAATCTGCCCCTATTTCTCACGTTAGAGTCTACGTTAACTAGGTTAACGTGGCTTCTAACGTGGCCATGCTAGCCATCTCCAACGTTAGTGACAAAGTTGAGTGTCACTAACGTTGGCTCATCATTCCCTTATCCACGTTAGCTTCCACGTTAACTAAGTTAACGTGGGAATTAACGTGGCTCATAGTAGCTTGTGTGGGCTCATTCCAACGTTAGTGACAATGTTGGGTGTCACTAACGTTGGCGATCTCCTCCCTTCTTCATGTTAACTTCCACGTTAACTAAGTTAATGTGGGAGTTAACGTGGCTTATTGGGGCTTGTGTGGGTTCCTTCCAACGTTAGTGACAATGTTTGGTGTCACTAACGTTGTCGACCACCTTGTTTCTTCACGTTAGCTTCCACGTTAACTAGGTTAATGTGGGAGTTAACGTGGCTTATTGTGACTTGGCCAACGTTAGTGATAAAGTTGAATGTCACTAACGTTGGCTTCCCCTTTACTTCTTAACGTTAGAGGCCACGTTAACCAAGTTAACGTGGCAACTAACGTGGCCACTTATGAGCTTGGTCCAACGTTAGTGATAATGTTAAGTGTCACTAACGTTGGCTCCATTTCCTTTCTTCCACGTTAGAGTTCACGTTAACTTAGTTAACGTGACTCTTAACGTGGGCAATGATGGCTTCGAGAGCGTTATTGGCAATTACTTTTCTCATTAACTTTGCAAGTTACTCCCATTCCACGTTAGTGTTAACGTTAGTGTAACTAACGTAGCCACTAATGTGGTTCTTCTTTGCTTCCTTTGTCCTGAAATCAAGCAATAAAGTGTATCAAAGTTCTAATCCAAGTCATGGGAAATGAAACATCTAATTTGTCATTAAATTCATGCAAAATCCTCATGAAATCATGTAAGGTGCACAATGTATGCTCGAATCAAGATGTAAGTGAATATCTACCCCAAACTAGCTTATTTCCTAAGGAAATGCATGAAACTACCCTAAAAACAGTAAAGAAAAGGTCAGTGAAACTGGCCAAAATTCCCTGGCATCACAACACCAAACTTAAAGTTTGCTTGTCCCTAAGCAAGTACTGGAACAAGAGAATGATGAATGCCAAGAGAAATGAATCATTCTTGTGGAAGTCATGTCCCTGGTTTTATGGTGGTTTCATGCATAGCAACTTAGGTTCATTCCTGGCTTTCAGACCTTTATCATGTCCTATAATACTCACTGTGATTGCATCCCATGAGACTTTTATTCATTGATCCTTTTATTGTTATTTCAGGGCTTATTTTTGTTCTTAGGCTAAGTGCTCTGTAAGGGGGCAACTCTTTAAAATAAGTTTTCAGCCAACACTCCCGAACCAGTTGGTTCAAGGTGCTAAGTGTTGAAGCACCCCTAAGGACTTACTTGCTCAAGTCTCTCCCCCATACATACACACCACAGGCATATAGTTTATTTATTTTCTTTTCTTGAGACCTTGGTGTCCAGCACCTCTTTGGGTTAATAAATGCTCTGTAGTGAAGGTTACTCTTGATAGTAGACTTTCAGCTGATAATCCCGAGTTAGTTAACCCAAGTTACCAAGTGATAAGGCACCCCTAAGAGCTTATTCATCCAAGTAGATCCCTCATACAGGAGCACCACAGACACATGCCTCAAGATTAAAACCATTGGTGCCTAGCCTTATTGCTTACTCTTTTTCTTTTATTTTTCAACCTTTATTGTTCTTTCCCTTTTTCTTATTAGGATCTTCTTATTTAGCTAGTCTCATGAGGTGTATTCAAAGCATATGATTCAGGACAGATAGTTGTCTTCCCACCTTATGGTTGAACTAACTTAGCTAACTTATGACTATACCATAAACTTATGAACTTACTCCATAGTATGAACTCCTCTCTGGTCTTTTGAAACACTCATTCTCTTTTTCATTTGATTCAAAGGGACAAGCATACAAGTAAGTAAAGAGATGATGCAGTGACATAGAGACTAGCAAACATAGACCTATTCAAAAAAAAAAAAACTTTAAAAGACAGAATTGAAAAGGTTCAAACTATTATGGAAGCATGTTCTATTTCATACAAGATCTTCCTTATTCAAAGCATAGAAAAAGATGGACCAAAGAAGGAACTCCACCACCTTTTACTCATGTGGTTGCCCATGCTCTCCTCCTTGCTTGTCCTCCTTGTGTCCCTCTTGAGTGCTCGTACTCCCATTCCCTTTGTTTTTTCCAATCAACTTCTTCCAGAAACCACCATCTTCCATCTTCTTCTTGAGTGTTTCCTTCTACTGTTTCACCTTCCTTTCTTCTTGTTCTACAAAATCTTTTTGGACCTCATCATATGTAGGGATGGCATAGTGTAGATGATACATATTACTAGACATGTAGTTCAACTTGGCCTGAGTGTTTATGTTGAACTCCTCCCAATGTAGTTGCCGTCCTTCATTAAGTATAGTGAACTCATTGAATGCTTTCATTTGAGCTATTTACCGCTGATTGAGTTCTTGCAAGTGCTTATCTTGACGTTCTTGCCTCTCAGTAACTTGGTGGATGGCTTGAGTGAGCTGGGAGTATTGTTCCTGTTGCTGCTCTATTTGTTGTTTCTGCCATTCTTCTTGTCGGCTCATCCAGTTGGACTAAAGGTTTAGTATTTTCTCTTGTCCTTCCATCTGTCTCATCCCTAAATCTTCAATGGCTCTTAGAAGGTGGTTCATATTCAAGTCGGTTGGGTCATGATGCTCTTCTTGTTGATATTCTTCCTGATGATGCTCCTCTTGGTGAGCTCCTTCTTTCGCTTTTAGCTTTCCTATTTGTGGCCTTCTTTGTTGCTGAGCAGGTGTAGTATAGACCAGACGCTGGATAGTCATTAGCCTCCCAGGGTTCACCCAGTCTGGATTGCTATCCTCAAAGACCACCTTGGCCTTTATGCACAATCTGAGAATGGTGCTAGGGTACCAAAGTCTGGCACTTGAATCAGCCTTCTCAGCTGACTCTTGAATCCCCTCAGCTATGAGTTCATGCACATTGATTTCTCCACCCTGTACTAGGCAATGTACCATAGTTGCTCGATTAATATTGACCTCTGAATTATTTGCAGCTGGGAGGATTGACCTCCTTACGAGTTCAAACCACCCTTTGGCTTCCGGGCTAAGGTCTCCCCTCTTGATGAACCGGGGTCTTCCATCTGCATACCTCTCCCAATCAGCTGCTATGACACAGATGTCAGTCACGATTTCTGTGAGCTCATCATTGTCAGGGCTCTTACTTATCCTTGCATGATAACTGGGCTCATCAAAATGTGGTGATTTCAAGTGAAGAGTTCTTGTTATAGCATTTGGGCTGAAGTCTACCTCCTTTTCTCTTACATAGCTTTTGAAGGTTGGGGCCCTGGTTTTGTCTTCTCTAACCACATTTGCGTAGAACTCTTTGATGAGGTTTGTATTGATCTTCCCCTCTGGATTAGTGAGCCTTTGCCACCCTCTTTGTTCAATTTTCTCCCGAATCTGTGGGCACTCGTCTTCATTGATTTGGAAGGTTAACTCGGGCAGTATCTTTTTGAGCTTTATCCGCTCAAATTCTCGTTCATGGAAGGCAGTTTTGAATCTCTTCTCATCGAAAGGAATGTTCTCCATTGGTTCCTTCCTCTTTTGCCTCATGAAACTTGATGATGCCATAAATTTGAGTTGCTGTTTGAGGGGATTGGAAGGTAAGGATAGATGAGGAATTTGGTTGGTTGAGACGAGGTGTGATGAAGGGGTTTTGGATGTCGAAAGTGTGAAGTGTGGAGAGTGGGAATTTGAATGTGAGGGGTAAGCATGCACTAGGACTCATTTATATAGGGAGATTATGAGTGAGTGGATGGTGTAGATTGATGGAATGGTTGCTTGATGGACGGTTGGGGTTGTGCATGGAGAATGGACAAGGATCATCACTTTATGAGGGTTATTGGTTCGGTCTTCAAGAGTCTCCTCTCTTCAATGTTGCATGGCAACATTTTCCAATGCATTCCTTCTTGAGACAAGTGTGTAGTTTCTCTTCATGAAGTGGCCGAACCTTTCTCCTTTAATTGTCCAATCAATATCCTTCAATGCTCCTCTCCTTTTCCCTATAAAGATCAAATAAGAAAAGTAAAAAAAACAAGTTAAACTTTACGGCCAGAATAATAAAAAGAAGAAAAGATTTTGTTTATTCATGAACTCTAACTAACTAACTAACTGTGTATCCTTATATGCACATTGGTGGCACCATGGGGTGACACCAAACTTAGTTTGGAGCACTGTGATGAAAAGTTCTGTTCAAAGCTCCAAGACTAGCATGCTCTGAGTTGCATCCATGCTTTCTTGGCATGCTTTGAACACCAAACTTGTTCTTCACTATATACTGCATAACAAGGATTTCACCAAGTGTTTGTCGAGTTTGGGTTGGAACATGAATATTGACTTATTCACTATTAAAAGCATATAAAACATGGGTTGCCTCTCATGAAGCGCTTCTTTAGCGTCACTAGCTTGACGTTTCTCCTTCATCAGGGAGGTTGATAATGCTTCAAGTCCTCCCCTCTTGCCTTGGACTTATATCCATTGGTTGTATCAATGATCTCTACATGTTCAAAGGAGAAAACTCTGTTGATAGTGAAGACCTTAGGTAACTGAGATGGTACAGTGGGGAAATCAGGGGGGATATCTGGGAAGTAAGTTGAGATCACTTTATCCCCTGGAGAGAAGTCTTCCGTAGGGATCTTCTTGTTCCTCCACCCCCTTGGTACCTTCTTCTTTTTCCCTTTTGATGTTGCCTTGCTCTTGGTGACTTCTTCTTCTAAGGGAATTTTGTTGTTGTCTTCACATGTCTCTGGTGGTTTAGGTTCCTCCAGCTTTTCCTTGAGTTGTGACAACTGCTTATTTCCTTGTTCATCAACCAAGGGCTTTCCCAGATGGGCTGGTTGTGCTTCAGTGCTTGCTTCCTCTGTCAGCATCTCATTATGATCTTTGCTTGGTTCTTTGTTCTCTTGGTCTGATTCTTGTGAGAGTTTGAAGACATTAAAGCTGAGTCATTCATCATGGATCCTCAATATTAGCTCCCCTCGCTCCACATCTATGAGTGCTCTGGCTGTAGCTAGGAATGGTCTTCCCAATATGATTGGGTGAGTGTGACTTTCTTCCATGTCCAAGATGACAAAGTCTGTGGGAAGAAAGTACTTCCCAACCTTTACCAATACATTTTCCACCACTCCTATTGCTTGTTTTTGAGTTTTGTCTGCCAGCCTTATGACTACATCTGTGGGCATTATCTCATTGATCTTCAGCCTCTTCACCAGGGATAAGGGCATTAAGTTGATGCTTGCTCCCAAATCGCAGAGTGCTTTATCAAACATTGTTTCTCCTATGGCACAGGGGACATGAAAACTCCCTGGATCTTTTCTTTTCGTAGGCAACTGTGGTTGAATGAGGGCACTGCACTCCTTGTTCACCACTATAGTTTGGCCTCCCTTGAGTGAGCTTTTCCTGGGAAGCAGCTCCTTCATATACTTGATGTATACAGGCATTTGTTGAATAGTCTTGATGAATGGTATGTTGACATGCAGAGATGCAAACAAATCTAGAAACCTTGAGTATATTCTCTTCTCCACAGCACCATTGAGCAGTTGGGGAAAAGGTGCATAGAGTCTCAGTAGCTCCTGTTGTGAGATTTCTGGTTCTTGATGATCTTTTTCCTTCTTCTCTACTGAGGTATCTTCAGGTTGTTCTGACAGCTTGCTTGGCTTGTCCTCAGTCTCCTTATCACTTATAGTGACCATCTTGCAATCTTCCTATCTTACTTTCTTTGTTTCACCTCTCGGATTCTTCTCTGTGTCACTTGGGAATCCATCTGTGGGTTTGGGAATTTGCTCAGAGAGATACCCCACTTGAGATTCCAACCTCTTGATTGTGTCTCCCTGGTTCTTGAAACTGGCTCGCACTTCCTCCTTGAACACCTTGTTGTCTTGAATCTCCTTGCCTATGCCTTCAAGTAGATTCTCAATCCTTGAGAGTCTGTCATCAAATGATTGTAGATCGTGATTAGAGGTGGAAGGATGAGGTAAGTTATTTTGGTTTTGATGTGGATGTGGAGAGGTGTTGTTATTGGGGTGTTGATATGGTCTAGATGTGAAATGTTGGTGGCTTGCGTTGTTGGGATTTGGGCGTCTTTGATCAAGGCTTTGGTCTTGTTGATTTCCCTACCCAAAGTTTACGTGATTCCTCCATCCAGGGTTGTAGGTCTTGGAGTATGGATCATGATTTTGCCTAGGTGAATTCCCAATGTAGTTGACCTGCTCCTGACTTCCCTCTGCTTCTTCATTCACTCCTTCTTGGGTTGTTGATGAAGTGGAGATTGCTGCTACTTGGTTCCTCTCCATCTTCTTGGTGAGGTGAAGTGCGAATGAATATCTTAGAAGCGGAATAAGTTGAATTGAATAGAAAAACAGTAGTACTTTGCATTAATTCATGAGGAACAGCAGAGCTCCACACCTTAATCTATGGAGTGTAGAAACTCTACCGTTAAAAATACATAAGTGAAAAGTTCAGGCATGGCCGAGAGGCCAGCCCCCAAAACGTGATCAATAGATGAAACTACAGGTCATAAGATGTCTAATACAATAGTAAAAAGTCCTATTTATACTAAACTAGTTACTAGGGTTTACAGAGATAAGTAATTGATGCATAAATCCACTTCCGGGGCCCACTTGGTGTGTGCTTGGGTTGAGCTTGAATGTTACACGTGCAGAGGCTCTTTCTAGAGTTCAACGCCAAGTTGTAACGTATTTTTGGCGTTCAACTCTGGTTCGTGACGTGTTTCTGGCGTTTAACTCCAGACTGCAGCATAGAACTGGCGTTCAATGCCCTTTTGCGTCATCTAAACTCGGCCAAAGTATAGACTATTATATATTTCTGGAAAGTCCTGGATGTATACTTTCCAACGCAATTGGAAGCGCGCCATTTTGATTATGTAGCTCCAGAAAATCCACTTTGAGTGCAGGGAGGTCAGAATCCAACAGCATCAGCAGTCCTTCTTCTACCTCTGAATCTGATTTTTGCTCAAGTCCCTCAATTTCAGTCAGAAAATACCTAAAATCACAGAAAAACACACAAACTCATAGTAAAGTCCAGAAATGTGAATTTAACATAAAAACTAAAAAAAACATCCCTAAAAGTAACTAGATCCTACTAAAAACATACTAAAAACAATGCCAAAAAACGTATAAATTATCCGCTCATCACAACACCAAACTTAAATTGTTGCTTGTTCCCAAGCAACTAAAAATCAAATAGGATAAAAAGAAGAAAATATACTATAAATTCCAAACTATCAATGAAACATAGCTCCAATCAGATGAGCGGGACTTGTAGCTTTTTGCCTCTTGAATAGTTTTGGCATCTCACTTTATCCATTGAGGTTAAGAATGATTGGCATCTATAGAAACTCAGAGTTCAGATAGTGTTATTGATTCTCCTAGTTCAGTATGTTGATTCTTGAACACAGCTACTTTATGAGTCTTGGTCGTGGCCCTAAGCACTTTGTTTTCCAGTATTACCACCGGATACATAAATGCCACAGACACATAACTGAGTGAACCTTTTCAGATTGTGACTCAGCTTTGCTAAAGTCCCCAATTAGAGGTGTCCAGAGTTCTTAAGCACACTCTTTTTTTTTTCTTTGGACCTTGACTTTAACTGCTCAGTCTCAAGTTTTCACTTGACACCTTCACGCCACAAGCACATGGTTAGGGACAGCTTGGTTTAGCCGCTTAGGCCAGGATTTTATTCCTTTAGGCCCTCCTATCCATTGATGCTCAAAGCCTTGGGATCCTTTTTATTACCCTTGCCTTTTGGTTTTAAGGGTTACTGGCTTTTTGCTCTTGCCTCTTGGTTTTAAGAGCTTTTGGCTTTTTCTGCTTGCTTTTTCTTTTTCTATATTTTTTTTTCGCCATTTTTTTTCTTTCTTTTTTTTTTCTGCAAGCTTTTATATTAACTGCTTTTTCTTGCTTCAAGAATCATTTTTATGATTTTTCAGATTATCAAATAACATGTCTCCTTGTCATCATTCTTTCAAGAGCCAACATATTTAACATTCTTAAACAACAACTTCAAAAGACATATGCACTGTTCAGGCATTCATTCAGAAAACAAGAAGCTTTGTCACCACATCAATATAATTAAACTAAGTTCAAGGATAAATTCAAAACTCATGTACTTCTTGTTCTTTTGAATTAAAACATTTTTTCATTTAAGAGAGGTGATGAATTCATAAGACATTCATAACTTTAAGACATAGTTACTAAATACTAATGATCATGTAATAAGACACAAACATGGATAAGCACTTAACATAAAGAAAACGAAAAACAGAGAATTTAAGAACAAGGAATGAATCCACCTTAGTGATGGTGGCGTTTCCTTCTTGAGGAACCAATGATGTCCTTGAGCTCTTCTATGTCTCTTCCTTGTCTCTGTTGCTTGATCCCTAGTGATTTTGGTCTTCTCTAATTTCATGAAGGATGATGGAGTGATCTTGATGTTCCACCCTTAATTTTCCCATGTTGGAACTTAATTCTCCTAGGGAGGTGTTGATTTGCTCCCAATAGTTTTGTGGAGGAAAATGCATTTGAGGCATCTCTGGGATCTCATGGTGATGAGCTTCATGCGTCTCTTGAGCTCCATGAATGGGCTCTCTTGTTTACTCCATCCTTTTCTTAGTGATGGGCTTCTCTTCCTCAATGGGAATGTCTCCTTCTATGTCAATCCCAGCCGAATTGCATAGATGGCAAATGAGGTGAGGAAAAGCTAACCTTGCCATAGTGGAGGACTTGTCAGCCACCTTGTAGAGTTCTTGAGGTATAATCTCATGAACCTCCACCTCTTCTCCAATCATGATGCTATGGATCATGATGGCCCGGTCTATAGTAACTTCAGACCGGTTGCTAGTGGGAATGATTGAGCGTTGAATGAACTCCAACCATCCTCTAGCTACAGGCTTAAGGTCCAGTCTTCTCAGTTGAACCGGTTTGCCTTTTGAGTCAATCTTCCATTGAGCTCCTTCCACACATATGTCCATGAGAACTTGGTCCAACCTTTGATCAAAGTTGACTCTCCTTGTGTAGGGGCGTGCGTTCTCTTCCATAATTGGCAAGTTGAACGCCAACCTTACATTTTTCGGACTAAAATCTAAGTAATTCCCCCGAACCATGGTGAGATAATTCTTTGGGTTCAGGTTCTTACTTTGATCATGGTTCCTTGTGATCCATGCATTAGCATAGAACTCTTGAACCATTAGAGTTCTGACTTTTTGGATGGGATTTGTTAGAACTTCCCAACCTCTTCTATGGATCTCATGTCGGATCTCTGGATACTCATTTCTCTTGAGTTTGAAAGGGACCTCGGGGATCACCTTCTTCTTGGCCACAACATCATAGAAGTGGTCTTGATGAGCTTTGGAGATGAATATTTCCATCTCCCATGACTCGGAGGTAGAAGCTTTTGTCTTCCCTTTCCCTTTTCTAGAGGATTCTCCGGTCTTGGGTGCCATCAATGGTAATGAAAAAACAAAAAGCTTATGCTTTTACCACACCAAACTTAGAATATTGCTCTCCCTCGAGCAAGAGAAGAAAGAATAGATGAAGAAGAAGAAGAAAATATGGAGGAGAGGATGGAGAGGTGTATTCGGCCAAGAAGAGAAGAGAGGGTTGTGTTGTGTGAAAATGAGGAAGAATGGATGGCTATATATAGGGAAGGGAGGGGGGTAAGGTTCGGCCATAAGGGTGGGTTTTGGGTGGGAAATTGATCTTGAATTTTGAAGGTAGGTGGAGTTTATGAGGTAGGTTTATGGGGAAGAGTGGATGGATGTGAGTGGTGAAGTGGTGATAGGTAAGAGAGATTGAGGTGATTGGTGAAGAGTTTTGGGGAAGAGTGTTTATTGGGAAGAGAGGATGAACATTGAGAAGAGGGAAGAAAGTGAGTGGAGGTAGGTGGGGATCCTGTGGGGTCCACAGATCCTGAGGTGTCAAGGATTTGCATCCCTGCACCCATTAGGCATGTAAAATGCCTTTGCATGCAATTCTGGCATTTAAACGCCGAATTGATGCTTGTTCTGGGCGTTCAACGCCAGATGCTTGTTTCTGGTGTTCAGCGCCAGCTCTTCTTCACTGCGCATTTCTGGCGTCTGAACGCCAGGATGCTGCTTGTTTCTAGCGTTCAACGCCAGATCCATGCTCTGATCTGGCGTTGAACGCCAGCCAGATGCTCCTTACTGGCGTTTAAACGCCAGTAAGATCCTCCTCCAGGGTGTGATTTTTCTTCTGCTGTTTTTGATTCCGTTTTCAATTTTTATATTTATTTTGTGACTCCACATGATCATGAACCTAATAAAACATGAAATAACAATAAAATAAAATTAGAGAAATAAAAATTGGGTTGCCTCCCAACAAGCGCTTCTTTAATGTCAATAGCTTGACAGTGGGCTCTCATGGAGCCTCACAGATGTTCAGAGCATTGTTGAGACTCCCCAACACCAAACTTAGAGTTTGGATATGGGAGTTCAACACCAAACTTAGAGTTTGGTTGTGGCCTCCCAACACCAAACTTAGAGTTTGACTGTGGGGGCTCTGGTTGACTCTGTTTTGAGAGAAGCTTACTGTGCCTCTTTTCCATGTTTACAGAAGGGTGACCTTGAGTTTTAAACACAAGGGAGTCTTCATTCAATTGAAGGACTAGTTCGCCTCTGTCAACATCAATCACAGCTCTTGCTGTGGCTAGGAAGGGTCTTCCAAGGATGATGAATTCATCCTCATCCTTCTCAGTATCTAGGACTATGAAATTAGCAGGGATGTAAAGGCCTTCAACCTTTACTAACACATCCTCTACTTGTCCATAAGCCTGTTTTCTTGAATTGTCTGCCATCTCTAATGAGATTTTAGCAGATTGCACCCCAAAGATTCCCAGTTTCTCTATTACAGAGAGAGACATGAGGTTTATCCCTAAACCAAGGTCACACAGAGCCTTTTCAAAGATCATGGTGCCTATGGTACAAGGTATTAAGAACTTTCCAGGATCCTGTTTCTTCTGAGGCAATGTCAGTTGATCCAGATTACTTAGTTCATTGGTGAACAAGGGAGGTTCATCTTCCCAAGTCTCACCACCAAATAAATTGGCATTCAGCTTCATGATTGCACCAAGGAACTTGGCAACTTGCTCTTCAGTAACATCCTCATTCTCTTCAGAAGAAGAATACTCATCAGAGCTCATGAAGGGTGTAAGGAGGTTTAATGGAATCTCTATGGTCTCTAGATGAGTCTCAGATTCCTTTGGTTCCTCAGAGGGAAACTCCTTATTGATCACTGGACGTCCCAGGAGGTCTTCCTCACTGGGATTCACGTCCTCCCCTTCCTCTTTGGATTCGGCCATGATGGTTATATCAATGGCATTGCACTCTCCTTTTGGATTTTCTTCTGTATTGCTTGGGAGAGTACTAGGAGGGATTTCAGTGATCCTTTTACTCAGCTGGCCCACTTGTGCCTCCAAATTTCTAATGGAGGACCTTGTTTCATTCATGAAACTTACAGTGGCCTTAGATAGATTAGAGACTAAGTTTGCTAAATTAGAGGTATTTTGTTCAGAGTTCTCTGTCTGTTGCTGAGTGGATGATGGAAAAGGTTTACTATTGTTAAACCTATTTCTTCCACCATTATTAAAGCCTTGTTGAGGCTTTTGTTGATCCTTCCATGAGAGATTTGGGTGATTTCTCCATGAGGGATTATAGGTGTTTCCATATGGTTCACCCATGTAATTCACCTTTGCTATTGCAGGATTTTCAGGATCATAAGCTTCTTCTTCAGAAGATGCCTCTTGAGTACTGTTGGATGCAGCTTGCATTCCATTCAGACTCTGAGAAATCATATTGACTTGTTGAGTCAATATTTTGTTCTGAGCCAATATGGCATTCAGAGTATCAATTTCAAGAACTCCCTTCCTTATAGGCGTCCCATTATTCACAGGGTTCCTCTCAGAAGTGTACATGAACTGGTTATTAGCAACCATGTCAATGAGTTCTTGAGCTTCTGCAGGCGTTTTCTTTAGGTGAATGGATCCACCTGCAGAAGTATCCAATGACATCTTAGCTAATTCAGATAGACCATCATAGAATATATCCAGGATGGCCCATTCTGAAAGCATGTCAGAAGGACACTTTTTGGTCAGTTGCTTGTATCTCTCCCAAGCTTCATAGAGGGATTCACCTTCTTTCTGTCTGAAGGTTTGAACATCCACTCTAAGCTTGCTCAGCTTTTGAGGAGGAAAGAACTTGGCTAAGAAAGCCGTGACCAGCTTATCCCAAGAGTTCAGACTATCTTTGGGTTGAGAGTCCAACCACACTCTAGCTCTGTCTCTTACAGCAAAAGGGAAAAGTATGAGCCTGTAGACTTCAGGATCTACTCCATTAGTCTTAACAGTATCACAGATCTGCAAGAATTCAGTTAAGAACTGAAAAGAAGCTTCAGATGGAAGTCCATGAAACTTGCAGTTTTGTTGCATCAGAGAAACTAATTGAGGTTTCAACTCAAAATTGTTTGCTCCAATGGTAGGGATGGAGATGCTTCTTCCATGTAAATTGGAATTAGGTGCAGTAAAGTCACCAAGCATCCTCCTTGCATTATTATTATTTTTGGCTGCCATCTCCTCTTCCTGTTCGAAAATTTCTGTAAGGTTATCTTTGGATTGTTGTATTTTAGCTTCTCTTAGTTTCCTCTTCAGAGTCCTTTTAGGTTCAGGGTCTGCTTCAACAAGAATGTTCTTATCCTTGCTCCTGCTCATATGAAAAAGAGGGAACAAAAAAATAATAATAGGGATCCTTTTTACCACAGTATAGAGGTCCCTGTGTGAGTAGAAGAAAAGAAGAAGAAAAGAATGTAATGTAAGGAAAGAAACACAAGGGTGAGGAGAGCAGAGATGTGAGATGAAGAGAAGTTTTAGTAGATGAATAAATAAATAGAAGGAGATGAGAGAGAAAGAGAATTTTCGAAAATTATTTTTGAAAAATGGTTAGTGATTTTCGAAAATTAAAAGAAGAAATATTAAAATTGAATTTTGAAACAATTAGTTAATTAAAAAGAATTTTTGAAAAAGAGGGAGATATTTTCGAAAATTAGAGAGAGAGAGTTAGTTAGGTAGTTTTAAAAAAGATAAGAAACAAACAAAAAGTTAGTTAGTTAGTTGAAACAAATTTGAAAATCAATTTTGAAAAGATAAGAAGATAAGAAGTTAGATAAGATATTTTAAAATCAAATTTTTGAAAAAGATATGATTTTGAAAAAGATAAGATAAAAAGATATTTTTGAAAAGATATGATTGAAATTAGTTTTGAAGAAGATTTGATTTTTAAAACCACAATTAATGACTTGATTCACAAGAAATCACAAGATATGATTCTAGAACTTAAAGTTTGAATCTTTCTTAACAAGCAAGTAACAAGCTTGAAATTTTTGAATCAAAACATTAATTGATGATGTTATTTTCGGAAATTATGTGATAAAGATAAGAAAATAATTTTTGAAAAATATTTTTAAAATTTTCGAAAATAACTAAGAAAAATGAAAAAGATTTTGAAAAAGATAAGATTTTTAAATTGAAAATTTGATTTGACTCATAAGAAACAACTAAATTTTTAAAATTTTTTGAAATAGTCAACTCGAATTTTATGAGAGAAAAAAGGGAAAGATATTTTTTTGATTTTTTTGAATTTTTAATGATGAAAGAGAAAAACATGAAAAATGATGCAATGCATGAAAATTTTGGATCAAAGCATGTGATGAATGCAAGAACACTATGAATGTCAAGATGAACACCAAGAACACTTTGAAGATCATGATGAATATCAAGAACTTATTTTTGAAAATTTTATATGCAAAGAAAACATGTAAGACACCAAACTTAGAAATCTTTAATACTTAGACACTAAGAATTCAAGAATGCATATGAAAAACACCATACAACGCAAAACAATATAATATGAAGATCAATCAAGAAGGTTTATCAAGAACAACTTGAAGATCATGATGAATGCAATGCATGAATGCAATTTTCGAAAAATGCAAGATGAGTATGCAATTGACACCAAACTTAAAAATTGACTCAAGACTCAAACAAGAAACATGAAATATATATTTTTTTTATGATTTTATGATTTTTTTTGGATTTTTCGAAAATTAATGTGAAAAAGAAAAATAAGGATTCCTAAAATTTTTAATATGAATTCCAGAAATCTTTCAATGTTAGCCTAAAGCTCCAATCCAAGGGTTAGACATAGCTTAATAGCCAGCCAAGCTTCAGCAGTACAAGCAATTCCCTAACATGTGGAGGCCTTAGTCCAAAAGAATTTAGACATGGCTCTACAGCCAACCAGGCTTCAACATGCTTCATGAAACTCTAGAATTCATTCTTAAAAATTCTGAAGAAAAATATATTTTTGAAAAGATATATTTTTTCCACAACGCACTTGCCCCCATACAGAGATGAATTGATCGATCAGATGAAGCAAAGCATCCTGTTTAAGCATTTCATTCTTACCCCCCAGATCTCAGGTAATAGAATCTCACGATTAGAATGAGTTCTTGGTGATTGGTAAAGGCATGAAGAGTTCCAACAACAAGAGAAAAGGAAGCTACCTACATATCCTCTCTTCTCGAAGGGACCAGGCTAATATAATAGAAGAAGGGCAAGTCTTTGTGGGCTTGAAGGCCCTTATGTTTTTGGCGAGGGTCAAAGTGGTAGAAGAGCCAAAGGTTAGGCCAAGTCATGTCTAGTGGGAAGAAGGCCTAGGCTAGTGTCGTCGAAGAGGCTCGACGGGAGCGGGCTCGTGATCGTGTGGATCGCCTTCTTACACAACTGAAGGGACAGATTTCGAGCCCTTCTCTGGGTTGCTTAGGTTTTTTCACCTTTGATCCTCTCTGTAGCTACGCAGAGAGGTATGCCTTGTCATAAATGTCACTCATAGTAGTGCGCGAAAGAAAAGACTAAGTAAAGGCAAAGAAGCTAGCTGGACTATTTGCCCCAATCTTCTCCCCCTTCTCACTTAAAGAGCTACTATGCTTTTCAATTGAGTGGCATTTCGCTCTGTGCCGATTAGTCACTCTGATCGCTTATCCATGAGCAAGCGCTTTCATATAACTAATCCCTGGAGTTGGTTTGCTTTATTTATGTGAGGAGTCCCAGAAAGCTCCTATTCTTCCTAAGCCCTCTTTTCTACATACATTCCTGGGGTTGTTGGTTGCTTGGTTTGCTTAACAGCGGTTCGTTCCAAATCTCTATCGTCAAATAACATATCTAAGGGCTCTGACGATGTTCTCTTGTCCCTGATCTGCTCTGGGAATTGATGAGTCAAAGCAGCCAATTAAGTCTCCCAAATCCCATAGTTCAATCTATCGGACAAGCCTAAGTCAAGAAGACTGTCTATTGGCTAAGCCCTTAGGTCGGGAAGTTAGGAAGAAAGAGTTGCAAGCAGCTAATCGAATCGAAGGCAGAAAGAAAAGACTAGAGAATGAGCTGCCTAATCCTGCCTCTTCAAATTCACTGATCTGCAAAAGTCCCTTGGATTCACTTCCCAGATATGCACCGGAAGCCAGGATTGAAGAAAAGCAAGATCGGGCAATTTCATCTCCAGCTGAAGCAATCTCCTCAGATTAACTTGAAAACCTAGACTTTATCTTTAGGTGCAAGCCCTTCATCATCTAAGGTAGCCCCCTTACCCGAAGTTACTTATTAGGGATCTGAGATCAAAAGAAACTTAAGTCATAGTCCAACAGAATCCTAGGCTGCTTAGTTCCATATCCCTTTAATCTCATCCCCAAATGCTAGGAGAGGAAAGTATACGCATAGCTTGGCTTCCTCTCGATATCTTCTTGCTTGTTCTTACACGCCCGGGAAGAATGGCTAGTCAGTATGAAATGTGCCTTCCTTGAAGAGGCAAAAGAGCAAGCATCCTCTCATTCTAAAGACTTTAATATAGCGGAGGCAAATGCCTTATCATCAACTATAGGTGAGGCCGAAAGCCTGATCTTCTATTCCCTCTCTGATCTGGGATGAAGATCCTCTACAGTCGAAGTTGGACCTGACATTGGGAGTTTCCATAGCATAGGTTGTGGTTGTAGCCCGTCAGCAGGAATAGTTTGCGAGCCAGTTGAAGTGATAGTTGGAGTTGCTTTACTTGGTTAAGTCTAGCATTCCCATTCTTCGGCGGCTTTATTTGCGTAAATAAAGAAGGGCATATCCAAAGAAAGGGACGCCTTTTAAGTTAAGCTAGGAAAAAAGGAAATGGCAAAGGGTCTTTTTCGTATAGAATTTAGTTAGGATTAGACTTTTTAAGCATCGAAGGCGGGACTCTTTTCCTAGATAGGGATGGTCTAATTCAAATCACGCCAAGAGAGGTTTAATCTTCTCCCGTATCTATATAACATTTGAATTTCTCTTCTATTTCAGTCTGAAATAATACGGAATGTCCGAAGCTCTTTTGAACTGTTTGGTCGATATAACTTCCCACGTTTTGACTTTTATGGGGTTAACATACATTCCACTGGTTACTCTGATTATTTATCGTGCAGTGCGCCTCAGAGGCCTCAATGCAGAGAATATGGCCGACAGGCTTATGGATCTCTGCTTTGATACGCTTAGAGAGCAAATTGAGAAAGAAATTGATCGATGCCTAAAGCTTTATTTTGGTCCCGACTTTATTCTTCCGGAAGGGAAGACACTTAGAGACATATCCTTCTTTGTTAGTGATTACGAGAATTTCGACGAGCTTTTGGCTATTCTTCAGAATCTTTCAGAAAGAGGGATTAATAGTTTAGAATTTCTTCAGATTCTACAGCTTTTTTTTTATGGTTGAATTTGCCAGCGGTGTGAAAGGAATAGCGTTGAATCTTGAGAATGAGAATGTTAGAATTGGAAATCCCTTGACTTCGTTTATGCCCTTATGTTATGGCCCTTATGCAGTAAAGAAAGTGAGGCGGGCTAAGATTCCATTCGAAGTAACGTAACAGGATTCGATGTTGCACCATCTTCCACTCTTCTCGGGATCCGGAGTCTTTCGAGAAAAGGTCCCATCCTTCAATCTCATGATTGGGTTGACCTGGTCGAACTATCTAAAGTGGAGAAGGAAAGAAGAGCAAAAAAAAGGGGGCTTGAGTGGACAAAGCCTTCAACTTCCGTCCCACTTCTCTATCTGTCAAATCCCCTTTCTACCTAGGTGTAACCTTTGATAATCCGTCTTCCTAGAAATGCCTCAACCTTCGATCTAAAACCCTTCCACTTCTATCGGCCTAAGAGGGAGGATCGTGGTCTTATTATCCTCCCGTCTCTGGAACTATAGGAAGGCTACGCCCCTTTCTGGGTGAGCGCCTCTTGGCATATTCGACTTAACTCCGAAACCCCTCAACTCATGAACTGACAGCTGGCTTGAAGAAAAACCTTCCAGGAGCTCTACATTACCCTATATATGATATGGGATTGATTGAGCCGGCATTCATGCTAATTCAATGTGGGCATTCCTACGCACATACCATACATAGACAAATGAGCGGCTACCACATACGAAAGATTGAATAAAAGATCGCAGAGAAGGCCAATTTTAAGAAAGACCGACGACTTGTGTATTGATTTCCTACTATTAATTCCGCTCGGGATCCTATTCTGGGATCCCAGCGCTCCCTACGCTTACTAAAAGATCTCATTTCTTCATTCTCATACTCAAAAATGGCAACTCTAAGAACGACAGATACATTCTAAAAAGAAAGAACTCCATCCGATCCCTATCTTTTATGCCGATCTCAGCAAGCAGTACCGGAAAAAAAGGAGTGAAGGTTAGCAGACTTGGTTGCCGGCCACGGGCCCCTTTGAAACCAACTAAGTCAAGCTCAATTACACAAAGCTAAAGTCAAAAGAATAAGGATTAAGTTAGTGTTCAGTGAGCTCGAGATAGCTGCCTGACGAGAGGAAAGGACACCCGGTACAGTCTTTTTTTGCCTCATCCCCCAAAGCACACCACACCTAAAAAAACTGACTTTACTTACTATAGCTTGCTTATTGGTGAAATCCAAAATTTCGTAAGAAAACAAAGACCTGAGAAGGCGAAAGAAATAGAAAAAGCTGCCCAAGTCTTGTCTTGGTCTTGTGTTCATTAATGTCCCCCAATCCCATGTCTTTCTTGGTTGGACCAACCCAACCGGTGATTTATAATTCCAACAAGTCTCTCGTTTTTTGGGGGGAGCAGAGCACGTTTACAAACAAAGAAATATATCATGAATGAGCAGGCCTTAGTTCTCTATGGACATCCCTTTGTTAGGTAGGGCCAGTGATGTCCAATTTATGCTATCGGATACTATGTCTTTAGACAGTCTGTCAAGTACCTCTTCCACTAGGTCAGATGCTGAAAGCGCTCCACCTGACTTTGAGGGGGACTTAATCGAATCTCTAATGAATACATTAAGTGGGTGAGGAGAAGCGGGAGGCAATTACCTCCCGAATGGACGATGCCCGACCTTGTTCGGGCTGTTATTGGAGACGATCGGATTGCGCTCTGTATGCCGGGCTTTCTGACAAATGACTATTATGATGTCATGTTACATGGCCAAAATGCTTGGTTATGCGAACAGATTTTGAACTTTATAGATCTCATCAACTATGTCTTCTAGTTCCGAAAATGTGAAAAAAAAGTTTTTCGAGAAAAGGTCCCATCCTTCAATATCATGATTGGGTCGACCAGGCCAGATCATGAGTGAATAGAAAATCGAAAACGTACATAGCTGTTCCAGCTGAAATACTAGGAATAATTCTACCACTTCTACTAGGAGTAGCCTTTTTAGTGCTAGTGGAACGTAAAGTAATGGCTTTTGTGCAACGTTGAAAGGGTCCTGATGTAGTGGGATCGTTTGGATTGTTACAACCTCTAGCAGATGGTTTGAAATTGATTCTAAGAGAACCTATTTCACCAAGTAGTGCTAATTTCTCCCTTTTTAGAATGGCTCCAGTGGCTACATTTATGTTAAGTCTGGTCGCTCGGGCCGTTGTACCTTTTGATTATGGTATGGTATTGTCAGATTCGAACATAGGGCTACTTTATTTGTTTGCCATATCTTCGTTAGGTGTTTATGGAATTATTACAGCAGGTTGGTGTAGTAATTAGGAGGTGGCCGTTCGGTCGCCTATGAGACTAGGACCCATAGGTCAAAAATGGGTTAGTGCCGCAGGTGTTGAACGATCTACTCTACACAGGTGTGGGCTTACAGGGCTAATCATAAACCCTTTCTTTCATTCAAAAAGAGGCCCTGGCTTCTTAATACTACCAGCTTTCCGGGCCGGGATCGATAGATAAGTGGAAGTCATAAAAAAGAGATCTTTCTCTTCGCACCTAAGATCAAGAGGAAGGGTAGCTTGTCAAGCTGGCCTATATAAAATATATATTATTCTTATAATATCATATCTTATATATATTTTAAGATTCACTGTCTTTTAACCAGCTGTTCTTCTTTGTCAACGCTACTAAGGACCTATGGGTTAGCCTACTATACCCTACTAATATATTGTATAGTAGGGTGGGTATAGTAGGCGAGCGAGTTAGCGAAGACGCTTAGGCTAATAGATAAGAGAGCGATCACCCAGAAAGGGGCGTAGCCTTCATTCTACTACGCTACGCAAAGGTTACGAAGTCACTTAGCTCGACGTTAGGAGAGTAAAGGGGGAAGGCCATACCCACATAGAAGAACCGCTGTTCGCTTACTTTCTAAGGTCTAACCTTTCGCTCCCCTACTGAAAAGGGGCACAAAGCCGCTTTGCACCACTGATAGACTACTTAAGATTCAATTCAAAAGGCCCTACTTAGTTTCGCAAGCCTTTGCCATTGTAAGTCAACTAAGTAGGGCTTGAGGCCCCCTGCGAATCCGTAAATCTGAGGAGCATGCCGCAACACAACAAAAGGATGGTCACCGCTGCATTTCATTATTTCCGGAAGGGAAAAAAGACAAGTACCCCCATCATGGTGAACCTCTCCTTGTGATCGGGATGAGGTAGATGCCTCCCAGCTGGGGGGCGGATCGAATCGGAGTTTCCTTAGGTAGCCACCGACCCAAAATTATCCTTAAACTTCCGTGCTTGGTGGAGAAGAAGCGAACAAAGGTACGCTCGCTTGCTGTCTTGTTCTCTGCCGCGAACTGGGATCGCTCGCCAGCTAGGTCAGATTGGAGCAAGAATTTATGAGAACATATTACCCTTCCTCGGGGACAAGGGACGGAACGACCTCTCGATCTGTTTACTGCAGCCCAGGAAGAAAAACGTCGTCTAGGCATTCCTTGTTGCTCCGATCTCCCCGACGCCTAGGACGTTGTCTGGGCCAAGAGCCATAGTTAATTGCTGTTTCCATTTGGTTGTTTTTTTCTTGTTGATACCGGCAAGACCCAGCCAGATGATGTCTGCTGGTTGGTAGTAAGAGGACTCGTAGTACCCGCATACCCAAAAAAAAGGAGGCGCTGATTCCAAAAATTTCATTTGGTTTAGTTTCTTACTCCCCCTTAGCAGCGGGAAAGGGGTCTATCTATCTGCCTAGCTTTGGTAGATTTCCCCCAACGCAATCCATATAAATTCCACGAATCCCTTGGTAGATAAGTCCGACGACTCAGCAGCAGTGCGGAATTGAGTTTCTCGTCTGGTGGATCTGATCTTTAGGGGACAATACATACCAAAAGGTGCTTTAGTGATCTTTGATGATCTGAACAAGGAACTATTTGTGTGGATCCATCTTGTTCTTATTCGCATTGTTCACCTTGGTCGGAAATTAGGGTGGTTGTTCTGCGCTTTTATTATATTTAAAGCAAGCAGCTTCATCCTTGATGATGGCCTATGGTGGTGATGAATTCGTTCATCCTGACAATGCGGTACCAGTTTCTCTCACTCGGTCCGGTTACCCACGGATCATTCCGTCTCATCATAGGCGTATGATTCTGAAGAAGGATGAGAAAGCGGACATGCTGGTGAAGTTTTATTAAAAAAGATTCTCTCTGTCAAAGATCATTACTTTGGCAAAGAAGGTTGATAAATCAACGTTTTCTAGTAGAGTAGAACCCCACCCGATAATATTGACGAGGTGGTGGGGCTGGTTAGTTCGATTAAGGAGAACTTTAATCGACTTATCAGTCAGTCGCTATACTCCCTGGATAAATCGTATACCCCTTGAACAAGGGTTACGGTTTGAACCAACCCGGAAAGCCTTGCCGACACACTCATTGACGAAAAGGGTGTAGGTTGGGAGAAGGAAACTTCCTTATCGTAAGATTCGGAACTTTCGCTCTTCATTCACATCGTTTTCTCATGAGTTGGGCACTTTTCAATGGCTGTTGGTCGTTGGGCACTCACAGGGTACCCAATGGTCACATGCCTGCTTGTGGCCTCCCCGTATTCGTTACGCCTTTGATGTGAGGAATAAAACCTTCACACCCGAGGATTTGGATTGGTTTGAGCGCCGTATAAGATAAGGCCCTTTCTACCATCCTGCGACGATATGGGGATCCCCGCCATCCCCCTTGTTGGAACAGGATGGCAAACCCCACCAGTCAGCCATAGACTAAACTCCCTTAAATAACTACCTAATGGAGCTCTATCCCACATCTTATCGGTACCCTTGGTGACTCTTTCTTATGCCTTGTGACAATGATTCCTCCCTTACTATTATCACATGAGGGCCGCGTCACCAGAAGAAATTGCTTAAAAAAAAAGGCTTGCTCTTAGACTCGCTACAAAGACTCCCCTCTGACTTCCCTTCCCCACTGTGCTTTCTTTTAGTCTAAAAACCTATTTGTGTCAAGACTGGGGATGGGTTAGTCACTCGTCTAATGAAGGGATTTGAAGCTAGAGGAGAGCAAGGGAAGAGATCGAAGCTAAGCAGATCGCTTAGAGGCCTTTCTCCACAGGAGCATCATCCATCTTAGGGTCAACCTCTGGCCTTGATTCAGGTGATTGACCCTTACCTTAGTAGCACTGTAATGATGGTTGAAGACGGATAGCAGCCCGTAAAGGCTTTAGACCATCGCGAAAGAGTTCAATTAGAGTCAGTAAGACCCGACATAATGGGAGCTTCAGTCTTCATGCCCAAGTGTGTTATCGTAAGGGGATCTGGTTGCTCATGCCTCTGTGGAGCTAATAAAGTGGGTTCATCTTCCTTCTTGACATCCGAGAACAAGCGGCCCCTAGAAATTCTTTCCCTCAGAGGCTTTCCTTATGGAGTTGGACTTAGTTCAGTTTAAAGAGCCAAGGAGCGATCTCACTGAATGATAGATAGAGGGTCTTCGGTATCTGGGATGGATATCAAGCGGGTCCCTCAATTGATACAGCACATGAATCTTACTCGGATCTATACATTGAGCTCAATCTTTTGAATTAGCCTTAGAACTTTCACAAAATTTTTAGAACCCTTACCAACCTCTTAGATTGGCTTCCTTAGCCCTATCTCGAGGGGAAAGCCGGTGAACGCAATTCCTTTGCCAGATTCTTGGTCAAGGTTTGACCACGGGTTGGTGAGAGTACGCTCTTCCGCGCGCTAAGCTTAGGGAGGTACCATTACACCTTTCTTCCCAGTATCGAGCTTTTTTGTTCCTTTTTTTAGAAAAGGTGGTTCAAATTAAGTCTCTCGGGTGGAGCAGAGTTTGCGAAGAGGTTTAGATGTAAGAGGTTGACTGTGGATAACTCCCCAGTCGACGAAGTTACCATTCAAATTATGGCTAGGCCGCTTCCATCCATTAAACCCTTAGACTTTTCGGGAGCTTAATAGCTTTGAAATGGTTCTTTCATCGTCCTCTCAACGAAGGAGGGCCCCTTCGCTTTGCGTCTATTCGCTCTCCCCCTCTAGCTACTAGCTCAACTCCTCCTCCCTTACTGATTTAAGGTTGTTGATCTGATCCGTAAACCGCCTTCGATTTGCTCCCTTTGATTCCCCCATCATAAGTAGGGTATTTGCATCGATAGAAAGATTTAAGTGGCACATGACACGAGAGTACTGATACGCTCGCGCGTAACCTAGCTGCTCCCTCGAGAGAAGAGATCTTGCGTGCTCCTGGCCTTCTATTACTAATAAAAAGTGGCTTGTTCTCGATCCACATGAAGGAATAGTGTCCAATCCCGACCCTCGATCTGTTGGGGGAGTAGTCCCTTTTTGGCAGCACTTCCTCATAGGGAACCACCAAGCTCAAGCTCACTTCGCAGCATTTCTTGTCATTCCCTACTTACTGCTTGGGCCAAGACCAGACACTTAACACCACCCTTGCTCACCCCTAATGATTTAAGGGCGAAGCCGAGTTCAGTAAGTGAGCTAAGAACGAGTTCCGAGTGAAGTTGCTACAGGAAGAGCATCAAAGCACAAGTTTCAGAGTAAGCTACAACTAGCAGCCTGCGGAAAAAGGCTAGCTAGCCTACTCTTCTAGCTACTTTTAGAAAGAAGGCCTCAAGGTCGTCCTTCCGCGTATCTCACAAAACCTCTTTTTTTCTATCTTCTTATTAATTTGACTAACTGCCCTTTCCCCTTTCTCTAATAAGGCAACTTCTAAAACCGTACACAATCTATCGATCGTGAGTGTCTCCATTGGATGCTTCCATCTAGTATACCCTCATTTCTTCCGTCAACAACTACGGCTTATCCATAAGCGGCCCGAAACTGACTAAAAAGATACTGCCCCAGCTGAATAAGTATACTAGTAGAGTAGTCTCCTGTAGAGAAAGAAGATTAGATAGGCGAAGGGGAACTTATTTATTCTCTAGAATCTTTAGAAATCTATATTATCATATCATTAGCTCTTTCAGGGAAATACATATAGATTACTGTAGGGATGGAACAGAACTCCCAGAAAGGAAAACTTCCACTGCCCCAGCTTTTGACCTTGACCTAACCCTTTAACAACTTATACCTAGCTATTAACCTGTTCCTGTCCTAGTTGTCTTTGATCTAGCAGGCTTGATAAAATGGAGAAATCAAATCCCAGACTACCAAAGCCCACAGGACTTCACACCAGGAAGCACTCGGCGGCTGTAAACATTTATGTCTACGTGGAAGGGGGATAAAAAGAGTCCTATCCTAGGAAAAGTAAACTCCTCCCCCAACAGATCGAGTTATCTCATCCCTTGCTTGACCCCCTTGGGGACCAGATACTCAGACCTAGGCAGGCACCATCATTTCCGGTCCTGGAGGAGATGAGAAGCCCGAACGAATAGATGAAGCGACTTCTGAGTCAAAGGTAGCCGTAGAAGGGCTTAATGCGCCCAACAGAACAAAATCTACCTATTTCATTAATCCAGAGGCCCCGATCGGGAGTTCTCTATATAAGGATTAGCACTACTAAACCTGGTTAATCTATTCCCAAACCGGGGAATTCCCTTTCTATTCCCTAGATCCAGTCGAAACTCTTATGGACAAAATGCCTGGTAAAGGAACTTTGAGGTTTTGTTACGGTTCTGTAAATAAGTGGACTCACTGTAAAGATGGAAGACCCTTAGGTCAGTCCTTTTAGTCGTCCCTTTCCGTTATCAATTCCTAATTCCTATGCCCTCCTGGCTCTAACCCTAGATGATACGGGAGTAAGGCAGAAAGCAAGAAAGAAGTCATCTTTCTTTCCCCGGTCTGATCCTAAAGGCTCCGCTCTAGGCTGATAATCCTATTCCCCAATGGTTTACTTTAGTGCTAACTTCGATCTCAAGAGTTTGAAACAGCCGATGATGGCATCTTCCCATTCTGAAATGTAATGGCTATCATTCAACAGCGGGTTTGCAGGAAGACATTTGTTGGGTCTATTTTCACAGTTGTGGGATTTCTGATTATATAGTTTACGATTTCATTTCCCCTTCTTTCATCACCATTGAAAGCGCTTTGGCCCGGGTAAGTAAGGTACGGACTTTTCCTAGTTAAAACTCCTAAGTCATTTAGGTCTGGTATTCCTTTGATGCTTATAGCCTTCGTGTCAAGGAAAGACCTTCAAGCTGATATCTCCTACTTCCTTGTTCTTCTCACTCGTGTTGCTGTATGAAAGCTGCCCTTCTTTTTGGTCGTTATCCCGGGTAGTTTGCTCCGAAGTGAAGAGTTGCTACTTCGTTGTTCTTTCTTTGTTGATTTTCCTTGATTTATGCTTGACTTAGGAAGGGCTTTAAAGTCCTTGTATAGACAATATCTATTATTGTAGAGGTACTTTCTCTGGGTTCTTCCCGGGCGGTCTAACCATCTTACTAGCTCGTACTTCCTTGATCCCTTTTGGCTTGAGCAAAGGCCTTTCTTATAGGGTGCTAGAGGAAGAGCTATCTATAGCTATCGTGTACTTGCTTTCTCTTATTTCTCTTTCGTTAACAGGTTCTTCTTCCTAGTATGCATGGGGATCTCTTGTGAATAGCCCCAACACTATTGAATTTCTTCTTTCAAGAGGGGTTGCCCTTAGACAACCGCCGATACGATGAGTTAAGCTAAAACATAGGACAAGCCGAGCTAATCGATGGATACTAGCCTATAGGTCTAAAACAGAATCAAGATATAGAACAGCATCACCATCGGCAGACAAATAAGCATATGAAGAAAATGCTACTGGAATGGAGGAAAAACATACGAAAAGTCCCAAGATGAAAAAGACTTCCACAGGAATAGTAGGATATGGAAAAAATGACATGGTTGATGCGCTACAGCAACTTACTACCTATTAAGAGAGCCTAAATTCAAGCAAAGGTATACAGACTAAAGTTTTAGTAGCATCTTACTTTCAAAACGAAATGGAATAAGAATTAATAAGCCTTTCTAGTCACACTAGATGTATAAACTAAATAGTTACGGTCAACCCAAGGGAAGGGGAGGACCCGGCATCCTTCCTTCTTCGTGAGTTCATATGAAACTGGTGACTAAGCCTTTTCCTTCTGCCTTTGCTACCGCCCGCCTTCTAAAGAATTTCATCCTTAAGCTGGATAGCCTTTAGGCTTAGTTAGTTAAGAGTAATCCCCCCTTGCCTTTGAAAGCAGTCCAATACCTGTTATTCATTCTTTAAGGCTTTTTGCCGGGTAAGATGCTAAGAGAGGAATCACTGCTTATCCATCAGGTGTGACTGAACTACCTTCCCAGAACCCAGAGCATAGCCTTAGACTGATTCTTCTACCCTTCGCTGTGGGATGCTTACCGGGTCTTATCTCCTTATCCGCTCTTTAACGTTCGGATCTTTTCCCCTTCCCATGAATCCGTGTTGAGGAAGGAAGTGAGATAAAGAAAAGGAAGATCATGCCTTGATAGAAAGGGAATCCTCATAGGCTGCTCTCGTAAGCGCTATAAGCCTAGCCGATGCAGCTCTTCTCGTATCCGTTGTTGCTGGTTTAGAGAAGGCAGTGGAAGAGAAAGTAGCTGCGATTGCTTGGAGACCTCTTGAATCAATTCTTACTTATACTACAATAATTATTATAACCACAACTTGTCTTGTCGTACTAGAAGTTCGAACTAGAGGCAGGAAGTAAGTACTGGCGCAGGGAATGGAGTTTTAAGAACAGGAACATCGGGGAATAGGATCCCGCCTCTTCCGTCAAGAGGAGTCGCTTTGGTTACGCAGTTCGGTTAGCTGTAATGTAATGTCTTTACCGATGCGCCCCTTTCTTGATTTAGGAAAACCTCTGACAGAGGCTGAATTTGGTTTTCAATGCTGTTTTCCATTCATCTCCTTCCTTCTTACTTGACCTCTCTTTATGTCAAATCCTCTTTTTCGTTATTCTTCTCTTTAAGAACGGCAGGCCTAATTACGACTTCGAGTTTTAAACCGGTCCAGTCCCGTCTTATCGCATAAAAGAACTTTCGATCGGGTTGCTCATTTGCGAGCATAGCGTCTCTCATTAACTTTAAGTTTTCTGCCTCGCTTCTTCTTTTATTGAAGTTCCTCCCAGATAGTAGCCAGTCGATAGTCGAGAGCAGAGATAAGATCTCTAACCAGCTTTGAGTGTTGGGTTACCTTTTCATGGATATTGTCTAGCTTGGAATGAACTTTAGACACAGATTTATTGATTTAAACCAACAGCTTATTCTGTACCAAAGCATTCTCTGAGTTAAGGAAATTTTCATGCTTAGGAGAGCAGGCATCTTTTTCAAAAAGGTAAACACGCGCTTTAATCACCATAGAATAGATCGAGGGAGGTTCGAACTCCCATTGCTTGCTTGTCAGGCTAGATTCAATCCGATCTTGTTTGACTGCTTATATACAAAAGAGGTTAACCCTTCCAAAGAGCGCTATTCGATAATGCCTGTCTAGCAGGCTCCCGGCTAACCCAAGTGAACATTCAAAAATCTGTCTTACATTCATCCTTGAAGGTACTCCTATATGAGCGGCTTAAGGAGATTTATGTCCTCCCTCAGCCTCCTCGCCCATTCCCGGAGATTAGTCACATTCCCTTATGCTTTCGGTGAAAGGCAATCTCCTTGCGAAGCTCGATAGCCTAAGGCTCAACCTCGCATCAAGGCATGTCACAGAAGGGTCTATCTTTATAAATAGTAAGGCTGGAGTGTCCCGGTGAATGCAACATTGTGGACAAGTTCCCTTAGTAGGTGCTGCTTGAGTCGCCCTTGCCTCTTTTTCACCTTCTTTCAGAGACCGATTAGCACAAGAACGCCACCACAGGTTTAGGATTCCTTCCAAACCTCTTTCTTCTTCTCCTTCGGTCCCTCGATTCTTTTAGAATAGGGCTACGCTCACGTTTCACTATGTGAAACTCATCCATATTCCCTCATACTTGGAGTGAGTCTAATAGTCTTTTTTTTCGCTCGAAGAGCACAGATGCTTGTTCCGCTAAATAACCCTAACTCGTCGTCTTAATAACTCCGCCTTAATCTTTCTCTGCTGAAATGACTCTATAATTGCGATTTATCCTATATTAGAGAAAAAGGGCCTTTGAGATAGAAAACTTACCCATACTCTGCCTCACCCCCACTTACACATAGACGCCTCCAAGCGCATTGCGAGCTCACAGTAATGAAACCCCCTAAATAGGAAGAGGGCCCTTAGACGGAAGATCTTCCGAAATGGAGCCCGGGTCAGTTTCCCCCGCCAACGCCTGGTCGACCTCTCCTTCAGTAATGAAAGCATCCATGAGTTGTGTCCTTGGTCAACAAGCCATTTACTCTACTCAGCACTCAGCAAGAAGTTCACTGATTATGAGAAAAGGTATATGGTTCTAGAAAAGACCTGTTGTGCTCTTACATGGGCCTACGCCACTACATGTTGAACTATACAATCATGCGGATGGACCCGCTGAAGTATCTAGCCAGCCCGTGAGGGAAGGTGGCAGATGATACTATCAGAGTTCGTACGTCACCCAGAAGCTCTAAATGAGTAAGACAAGGGGCAGGCAATAGCAGACCACCTGCGGATCATCCCGTGCCTTACTATTAGCTTTATTTTTGGACGAAGCTATTCATTGGCAAATCTTCTTTGATGGAGAACGGAAATGGAGTTGGAGCAGCCCCTTTCTACATGCTATCTTAAAGCTTTCCCATAGCTGTCAAGTATTTGTTCTTTCACCGAACCGACTGACTTCTCTCGATTGACTATCTTGATGTGGAGGGGCCGGAACCCGCTTCTTCCAGAACCAAGATCTTCCCTTTCTCACAGAGCAGGCCTTTCAGTGCTTTCTAGCAGCCGTGGGAGCCATTGGCTTAGCCACGCGTACCGACAAAAGAATTCTTCACCCAGCAAAACTCTAGCTATTGACTTGGATGTGTCCTCAGTCCCATTTTGATACAAATGTGAAACGAAAGTTTTCATGATCTTGATGTATGCTTCCGCCTTCAAAATGAAGTGAAAACATGAATCTACGAGCGTAGGATAAGATAGCCAGCCACAGGTTCCCCTACAAACTATTCGAGCTATAATTTCTTATTGTTCTGATCCAGTTCGCCTTACTCTAATTACCTAAACCGCTTATCAATGGGTATTAGGCATATGCATTTTCATCTTCGATTCCACCCTGTTTTGGGGCATACTTTTCTTTGCTTCCTTCCGACTACTAAGCTGCTTTATAGGCTAAAGCCTCCTATCTACGGTAGCTAACGCAGCAAGACCTGAGGAATCGGATACGGATCTTTTTCAGTCTCTTTCGCTGGGGCAAAGCAAAGAGGGAGGCCCTTAGACAAATGGGCTTTCGGAAGAAGGCGTCGTCCGCTGATGATCTTGAGGTTGGGAGGCAGGTCAGGGGGAGAATGCTTGTGGATAGCCCGCGAATACTCCTTACTTAGGCTTTCCCCCCGGAAGAGCTGATGCTACTTACTAAGAGAGTTCCTTTAGTGAGGAGAGAACTATAGGCTTTAGCCCAAAGACAGAGTCAGGGATTTCTTAACAATCTAGTCCCTCCTGAAATAAGACAACACAGGGGGTGGAGTGAGCCTAGAGTAGAATAAGACTCCCTCAGAGACTCTCAACTCATACCAGGGCAGGCAGGAAAAGACTGAGACTACCGATACCGAGCCGGGGTTGATGAAAGATCACAGGATAGAGACCCTACAGTTGTTCTCTATGCCTGCTTCACTTCGTAGCATTAAGGGGACAGTGCAATGAGGTAAATCATCTAGGAACACGATGTCTTCCCATAAAATGAAGAGTGGAGTGGACTTTGCCCTTTTTGATGGGGTCAAGCTTCTTGTATCAGGTGAAGAGAAGGGGATGGTAGGCTTAGTAGGGCTCGAACCTACAATATCACCGTTATGAGCGGTACGTTTCAACTAATTAAACTATAAGCCCCTATGGATCTCTACATGCAATTCGCTCACTTCGGGAAGAGGGAGGGAGGAGGCCTTTGCTCTATCTGCTTCTTCCTCTTCCCAGGAATGAACAATTGGATAAAAAAATGATTTTCTTCTTTGTTTGTATTTATATATAATAAAAAAAAGATTAAGCAAGCGGCCCTTTCGTGACCCGCCGGTACGCTTTCCGGCTCGCAACGACTCAAACGGGCGGGGGCTATCTATTTGCTTGCAATGTGGGCTGTTCGCCTTTCGGAAAGGGTTCGCCTATTTGATTCAAAAGGCGCTACTAAACTACTAAAGTACAGCTAGGGTAGAATGCCGTTCACCCCGAAATCCTTTCTTCTTCAAGAGCTCCCTATTCTCTAGCAGCCCCTTCTTTCACAGCTCCTTCTCAAGCACTTGCCATTGTCTGGAAATTTGCCTTGCCCCATTCCCTTTTCTTGTTGGAGGGGCGCATCAATTCCTTGCCTTTTTTTTTGCTCTCATTGCTTCTTGAAGTCCAGTCTTTTTTTTAAGTGAAATCCCAAAATGGAAAGAGTCATCGTCGGGATGGAAAGCTACTCTTCAACCACTTATTTTAGCGCTATGCACCTAAGCTCAGTCTTTCTGGCAGCTATCTTGCTAAAAAGTTCCTTTTTCTTCTCTCTTTATGCTCGAAATCGTACTCATTCGACATCTAATTCCATGGGCTGGGCATAACCTCTTTAGCTCATTTTTATCTTTCTTTGACTTTGAGGAAGATCCCACGAATGTCTTCTATCGACATCGTCTGCTTACTCTTATCGTACGCTCTACCCAACCCAAATCGTCTGGTACTTTGTCCGCTCTCCCTTTCCTGGTGAAGGAGAGAGAGTTTTACAAGCTGATGCAGCTAAGAGAGTCTCGTTGAAAGCAGGCCCTTAAGACTGACTGCGACTTTGACGACTATTTGAACTAGTTTCAAAGGCTTGATGGACCTTTGGGAGTGAATCTGGCTAGGGCGCCCTCGTAAGGCGTAGGGTAGGGATTTGAAACCGTAGCGTAGGCGAAACCTGGCAGCCCGCCCAGAGTTTGACCTTATCCGGTCCTGGAAGGAAAGCGACTCTTTTCTTCTTCACCAGGAACATGAACGGCATTCGTCAGACTTGAGCAGTAGGTTTCGACTCGGTCAGCTGTAAGGATGAAGATTGACTTCAGCTAAAGAGAATGAATTGACTTCGGGTTCACACCGATCAACGAATATAAATAAAGAAATGACATATATAAGAAGAAAAATCTTTCAGTAGGCTAATCTTGACAGTTTCCATTTTCGATTGAGAAAGCGGCAGGCCCCAAGAGCACTCCAATAAGTGCACTGAAAGGGCTGCCGTCCGATGGGTACACTATCGACAGGTGTGTCTGGTCTAGTCTAGTGACTCTCTTCCTACCGCTAGGAGTGAAAGACCCTATTTCATGCCTATAGACGAAATCTGTCATACCCACTCACATTCTTTCTAGTGAATAAGCAGCGTCGGGCTTGGTATGGATACGTATCATCAAAGCTTCGTTTCCTTTGTTCGCCCCGTTCTAGTTCCCTTTTTTGGCTTTATTTTAGCCCACATTGATCAATAAGAATAGCAGTCGTATAGGTTAGCGCTTCCTTGCTTGCATCCTTTCCTCTCTTTCTTAATGAAATAGATATAGATGTCTCGACTGCCAAATCCGTATCCTGCAAACAACTCGATTCTGTTGATTTACTGTCTATTTGTCCTTCAACCGGATTAATGGTCAACGACTTTGACAGCCTTTCCTTCACACAAGGTTTTGAATCCCGCTTAGGACAGAAAGGGGGAGTAGCGAGATTACAATTCCTTCGTGGGAAATCAACGAAGGCAGTCGCTCCTGCAGCTTTTTTGTTAAGGCCCCAGCTCTTAGCCCGGTTCTTCTCCACCAGCTGCCTTTATCAGCTGCTATGGTTCCCTTCCCGAATGCGAATCTCTATCTCTTTGCGGCTACAGCCTATTCTAGCCTATTCTAATAGGACCCATATTCAATTTCTTAAGTGACTTCTGAACACTAGCTAGCTCTGGACCTACCTATCTTAGCCATGAGCTATCACCAAGCTGAGTTGAAAGAAAAGTGAAAACATGCCTTAAAAACTTATCTATATCTAAACGCGCCCGGTTTAATGAGAAAGAAGCTAGATCATACCTATGTGGATGACTTGAATAGTCGGGTTCAAGCCCAGCAGGAGTGCATCCAGGCCAGGTTATTCGCAGGGAATATCAAAGACTTTAGGAGGAGTTGGTTGAGGGCCTATATTTCTTAAATAGAGTGACTGGCCCCTAAAGGGCGGAATTCCTTTACTTCTATCTCTGTTGGTTGGCGATTTGCCTTTGAGCGAGTAAATCCTATCAGCCTGTCAGCTCAACCAGTGAAGTAACTTCCGTTCTTGGTTCACTTTACGATGTAAAAGTCTATCTTCTTTTTATTTTAGTTCTTTCCTTCCACCCCCTATGATAAAGCTTTGAAAAACTGCCCTTTCGTAGTCAGAATTTCGTGGAAAGAAAGTTCGAGGGAAGATTCTTTAACGTTCGTGGCAGTGAAGTAATGAATATTATTATTATTATTAACTCTTTTTAAGGAGTGAATCGCGTTTCTAATGTAAGCAAAGACTCTTTATTACGGTCTCCGGAGAGAGGTCTGAGAAAGATCACCCCTGCACGGGGACCTAAGCCCGGAATTCCATTGAGGAAGATGAAGAGTCTTTCGATTCCTACATCTTCCCCCCAATCGTTAGTAGATATTATGGGCCTTTGAATTCCTTGCTTATGGATGGGAACATGCCTTCTGTTAACCTCCCCTCCGGAACTTATTCAACCAATTAGTCAATCCTTTCACTCTGCCTCTTTCGCCTTTTTCTTTCTCTGGGTTGGGACTTGCGATTGATTCGCCGAGCGGGAGTGACATGACTTTGGCTATCTATGATGGTTCGGGAGTTTTTGAAGCAAGCAGTAGTAATAGTGCTGGTGAGCAGGAGTCAAGTAATCCGAACGTTGCAGTCTTTTTAGTTAGTGCTTTGGAAGTTTCCATGCAAATGGATCTTTTAGTGCCCGGTTTCCACAATACATTGCCCTTCATAGCTGCATTAGGAGACATTAGATAGACTCCGGTGATAGACTAAGAGAGTCAGCTAGGTAGTACACAATGAGGATTCCCCGCCTTGCTCACAGTATATGACGCGCTAATGATGTCTCCGAAACGGAGGGGTACTTTGGTGGAAGTTTTCTTAAATCCTGAGGAGTATCAGGCTTTCTTTGCAAAACAGTCGATGAAGGAAGCCTTATATATATGATGATTATATGGCTGCAGTGACGTTTACAGACAACGACCTATTATTAGGGAGGAGCATAATCGTCCTCTTTATGTCACAGGGCCTTGGTCCAATAAAGATTCCAAGGAACCACAATCAATAGAATCTTAATTAACCCAGGTTCCTCAGTAAATTGGATCACTCTCCGAAAATTGCGGCACCTGGAGTTGGATATACAACATATATCCCATGAAAAGATTGTCATCCTCTAATAAAATAAGAATCCAATCCCTTTTTTTCGCTTATTCCGGCCTTTTGGCTAGTTAGTTTTCTTTGACTGGCATTTATGAGACTAGTGCAACTTCCTTCCTTTGTATTCATCCCTTCTGAGATCGAATGAGGTTTATTCTTTATATGAAAAGATCCGCAGCGCTTACTAATTCAATCACAGCAGAAAAGAGAACAGCGGATACGCATTCCATTGCTAACATCACACCGATTACTGATGAACGTCCGACAACAGCTCTTATTCCAATGTCTACTCCTACTTTTTCCACTTCGCATATGGGCTTTCTCTACGGCGTCAGCTATAAATTTGATTACATCGCATTCAGTTTGAGCTGGGAAGTCAACTAGGTTTTGCTATTCCTTCTCGAGCTTCTATTTCATCCCTTAAAGGAGATTCGAGAAAAGATAGAATAGGAAAACGTGTTTCCAGAACAAACAAGATACGGGTTGAGAGGGGGAAGTTAGCAAAGTTAGACAAGATTGGAATGGGCATAGGAACATGTATTGATGTACCAGATCGGCTAATGCTCCCAGGTTGATGCAATGTATTCCACCAGTTGACTGAAGACTTGATTATTGGTATATCGATAGGTCCAACACAGATTGAAATAAGAGCCGGTTCGACAGGAAGCTTTTGAAAACGCAGTGCACCCAGGTAAATCAGAAACGAGATGAATACAGAGGTTAAACGAGCATCCCACACCCAAAAGGTGCCCCACATAGGTCTTCCCCGAAACCCCCCAGTAACTAAGGTAAACAACGTAAAAAAAGCACCCATTTCTGTACCGGTTCCGGAAGAGCGAAGAAAAAGGGGATGTTTTGTTAATAGGAATAAGAAAGTGTTTATAGCCATAGCGATATAAACAAGAATACTCATCCGAGCCGCAGGAACATGTACATATAGAATACGAGAATTTCCACCTTGTTGAAGATCTAATGGTGCTACCCGAAGACTTAAATGAATAGCCATCGCTGTTAAGAACAACCGAGATCCAATGAGAATTAGCGCAGAGCTTCTGGTCTTTGACATCAAAAAAGAAGGTTGTAATAACGAAAGGGACATCTGAGAATTTTGTCCTAGCTAGTAGAACAAGAAAGACATGGATCTATATTCAATACGCAATCAAAGGATTTCTCCCTGCGAATAATTCCCCCTGCTTTGTTTTCGCTTCGCTCGTGCGTGGCACTCCTTGCTCGCGGAGCGGCATACCGAAAAAAGAAAAGGGTACCAATGAAGCCGACCGTCTCCCTCACGGCCTAGTGGCCCACCAGCCGTCTGATCCCCTTTGGTAGTCATATCTGGATCAGACGACCTCTTAGACCAAGGGACCACCTTTAGCCGCACGCCTTTCCATCCATAGGAAAAGGTGATCGTAGCCCCTTCCTTGAGAGCTGGCTCCATGAGAGCATTACGATCCGATCTATGGATGTATAGGGCCAAATAAAGATAGAACAGAAAGGCTCCAGATAGTATCACATATGATACTGGACTGGAGCATAAGTCCTTGACATCATTCAAGAGAGTTTGCAAAGGCGGCATGATTGATTGAAAACAAAATGATTCCCTCCATACAGACTGAACTCTGAACTCCGTCAAGCCTGTAGGAGTAGTGAATGAAGAACAAAACGGAGATGTGCTTTGTTGTTGACCAAAGAAAAGCATGGGAGTCGAAAGGCAGTCGAGTTAAGTAAAGACTCAAAACAATGAAATCCTAGAACACTATCTATATCTCTTTTTCCTCAAAGACAGAGCATTTTTGATCTTAGGCGAACGAGGGTTACCGGCTCTACGACCTCGCAAGGCGCTACTGTAGTGCTCTTTGGGCCTGCCGCTTTCTCAATCGAAAATAAAAACTGTCAAGAGCAGCCCTGCACTGCTCTATCTATGTAATTTCTTGATGGATTTTCTGCCATCACCTACGCAATTTCAAAGTTGCATTTTTCATGAGAAAAGACACAGAATAAAGGCAATAAAGGCTGCAGATGGAGGGAGGGAAGGATTCATAGATGGCATCGAATCAGCCAGAGCCAGCTGTTAGCCTTACTGCATTCGCTGAAATAAGACTTTCATTGATACTTGAACATCAGACTGACCTAAAGAGAGAACTCATACCATGATTAGCAGACGCTTCTCAACTCTATCAATTTCAAGCAGACGAGTTGAACATTTCCTTACCTTGCAAAGTAATAGCGCTAGCCAGGTCAAAAGCCCATTTTCCAGGATTTTGTGGGCAGTTTCCGCTTCCCTTATATATTCTTAGCCAGCGCTTATCTCATCCCTACGCATCTCACATTCCTCAGAACTCTTTTCTTAGGATTCACAGGTCTTGCTTGATTTCCCTTCTCCTGTATTATTGGTGCGGCAGGTAATAATGATAACCATGTCCCTTCTTCCCCTCGTAAGGGGCCCCCTCCTCCTCTCACTCGCTGACCGAACAAAGAGTTCATTGTCGGGCGATCCCGTTGATGAGGTTGCTTGCGTCGGTGAATTGACTTCAAGGAAAGTAATAGTTGCCGTGTACGAATTGGGTGAAACAGCTTTTCATGTAAATGAGAAGGGCTATGTTTCGGTTTCTCCGGGGTGAAACGACTGTGAAAGAGGGGCTTTAGCCTATCTATATAGTATACTTTAGTGGAGGCCCCGGTAAAGGCCAAACCAAACAATCTCCACGGGCGCTAATAGCTAAAGAAGGAGCCCTTGCCCCGGTATTGAGAAGGAAAGCAACCGAGTCGATGGCGAGAACCCCGAACTATGGCTTTGTACACCATTGCCTTTTTTCCAGGTAAGCTTTATTATTCCCTTACCTACACACTACTAGGGTCACTTCCCCGAACCACGGAATTTTTGCCCCTTGCCTTAATCACTTTCCCGCCGTTCTTGCTTATGTGTTCCCGTACCTTTCATGATAATGAAGGTTTTTCCCCGTACTGGTTCGAAAAAAGTCGACTGGATAGAGTCGAAGACGGGACTAAGCTCCATGGCGATGGGAAGAAAGATTGAATTGCCAGTTCGAAACCCACTGCTTTAGGTAAAGTAGTTACGTGCTTTGCGGCTATTGAATTGGCCTTGTTTTCATTCATCTCGCCTAGTGCAAAAACAATGAAAGCGCATTTTACCCGGAAAAAAATTTTTTTTTTTCGAAAATAAAGGAAAAAATTTTTTTTGAAAGATTTTTGAAAACTAAATAAGAAGAAAATTACCCAATCTGAGCAACACGATGAACCGTCAGTTGTCCAAACTCGAACAATCCCCGGCAACGGCGCCAAAAACTTGGTGCACGAAATTGTGATCTCAGGCAACGGCACCAAAAACTCTGTACGCGTGTCTTAATAAATCGTTTTTCATTCACAACTTCGATACAACTAACCAGCAAGTGCACTGGGTCGTCCAAGTAATAAACCTTACGTGAGTAAGGGTCGATCCCACGGAGATTGTTAGTATAAAGCAAGCTATGGTCATCTTGTAGATCTCAGTCAGGTGGATATCAAATGGTTATGGAGTTTTCGAAAATAAATAATAAATAGACAGAAAATAAAGATAGAAATACTTATGTATATCATTGATGAGAATTTCAGATAAGTGTATGGAGATGCGTTTGTTCCTCTGAACTTCTGCTTTCCTGCTGTCTTCATCCAATCAATCTTACTCCTTTCCATGGCTGGCTTTATGTAAGGACATCACCATTGTCAATGGCTACTTTTCATCCTCTCTGTGAAAATGGTCCGATGCGCTGTCACTGCATGGCTAATCATCTGGAGGCATCACCGTGGTCAATGGCTGCATCCTATCCTCTTGTGAAAATGGTCCAAATGCTCTGTCACAGCACGACTAATCATCTGAGGTTCTCGATCATACTGGAATAGGATTCACGCTCCTTTTGCGTCTATCACTACGCCCAGCACTCGCGAGTTTGAAGTTTGTCACAGTCATTCAATCCCAGAATCCTACTCGGAATACCACAGACAAGGTTTAGACTTTCCGGATTCTCATGAATGCCGCCATCAATCTAGCTTATACCACGAAGATTCTGATTAAGAGATCCAAGAGATAATCATCCAATCTAAGGTGGAACGAAAGTAGTTGTCAGGAACGCGTTCGTGGGGGAATGATGATGATTGTCACGTTCATCACATTCTTGTTGAAGTGCGAATGAATATCTTAGAAGCGGAATAAGTTGAATTGAATAGAAAAACAGTAATACTTTGTATTAATTCATGAGGAACAGCAGAGCTCCACACCTTAATCTATGGAGTGTAGAAACTCTACCGTTAAAAATACATAAGTGAAAGGTTCAGGCATGGCCGAGAGGCCAGCCCCCAAAACGTGATCAATAGATGAAACTACAGATCATAAGATGTCTAATACAATAGTAAAAAGTCCTATTTATACTAAACTAGTTACTAGGGTTTACAGAGATAAGTAATTGATGCATAAATCCACTTCCGGGGCCCACTTGGTGTGTGCTTGGGCTGAGCTTGAATGTTACACGTGCAGAGGCTCTTTCTGGAGTTGAATGCCAAGTTGTAATGTATTTTTGGCATTCAACTCTGGTTCGTGACGTGTTTTTGGCGTTTAACTCCAGACTGCAGCGTAGAACTAGCGTTCAACGCCCTTTTGCGTCATCTAAACTCGGCTAAAGTATAGACTATTATATATTTCTGGAAAGCCCTGGATGTCTACTTTCCAACGCAATTGGAAGCACGCCATTTTGAGTTCTGTAGCTCTAGAAAATCCACTTTGAGTGTAGGGAGGTCAGAATCCAACAACATCAGCAGTCCTTCTTCTACCTCTGAATCTGATTTTTGCTCAAGTCCCTCAATTTCAGTCAGAAAATACCTGAAATCACAGAAAAACACACAAACTCATAGTAAAGTCCAGAAATGTGAATTTAACATAAAAACTAATAATACATCCCTAAAAGTAACTAGATCCTACTAAAAACATACTAAAAACAATGCCAAAAAGCGTATAAATTATCCGCTCATCATGAGGTCAGCCAGCTGCTGGGTAATGAGCTTGTTTTAGGCCAGCAGAGTATTTACATTGTTTAGCTCCATCACTCCTCTCGTGTTCCCTCTTTCGGAAGCATAGAAGTAGTCATTCTCTGCTACAGTTTCAATGACATCTATGGCTTCCTCAATGGTCTTCTTCTTGTTCAAAGATCCTCCAGATGAATGGTCTACTGCCTTCTTTGATTCATATGACAGGCCTTCATAGAAAATGTGCAGCTGCACCAATTCGTTGAACATATCTGGTGGGCACCTCCTTGTTAGGTCCTAAACCTCTCCCATGCTTCATAAAGAGTCTCAACATCTTGTTGCCTGAAAGTTTGGACCTCAGCTCTCAGCCTATTGATTCGTTGAGGAGGGTAAAATCTTGCTAAGAATTTGTTCACCACATCCTCCCAGGTTGTCAAGCTCTCCTTTGGGAAAGACTCCAGCCACTTGGCTGCCTTATCCTTGAGTGAGAATGGAAATAAGAGCAGTCTATAGGCGTCAGGATGAACACCATTAGACTTCACTGTGTCACATATTCTCAGGAAGGTGGTTAAATGTTGATTGGGGTCTTCTTGGACACTCCCTCCGAACGAACAGTTGTTCTGAACAAGGGTGATGAGCTGTGGTTTTAGTTCAAAATTGTTGGCATGGATGGTTGGCTTTTGAATGCTACTTCCACAATTTCCTGGGTTTGGATTGATGTAAGAGCCTAAAACTCTTCTATCCTCCCCCGCATGATTTGCTCGACCTCCTCTGCCATGGTTGTGAGTCTCTTCTTCATGATGGTTTTCCATGTTTTCTTCCATGTTTGGTTCAAAGTATTCCTCCTCTTCCTCAGCACCAACTACTCTTTTTCCTCTTGCTTCCCTTCTTAATCTCAAGAAGGTCCTCTCAGGTTCAGAATCAAAGGAAGTTGAAGCCCCGCTTCTTCTCCCTGTCATACAACCAACAAGTACAAGCAAGAAAAATAGATGCAGAAAGTATTTCTGTCAGAATTACTATTAGTGTGAGTGATGCAATATATCAAACAGTTAGTGGGTTAGTGAAATGAATTGTAAATAACAAAGAAAAAGTAGGGAGAAGGGAAGAAATTAACTAAAACAGAAAGTAAATTACTCAAACAGAAAATTAGATCATACAAAACAAAAATGCTCAATCTATTTATCTTCCAATTTAATCATTGTTGATGCACAATCAATCCCCGGCAATGGCGCCATAAACTTGATGCACGAAAAACTTGTCTCATAACAAATTTCCTTCGGCAAGTGTACCGAATTTGTCGTCAAGTAAAAACTCACAATAGAGTGAGGTCGAATCCCACAGGGATTGATTGATCAAGCAACTTTAATTAGAGGAATGTTCTAGTTGAGCGAATCAGAATTTGAGTTGAGAATTGCAGAAAATTAAATGGTGGGAAAGTAAATAACAGAAAAGTAAATGCTAGAAATAAGAGCTGAATGTAGATGACGGAAAGTAAATTGCAGAATCTTAAATGGGAATGGGGAAATTGCTCATAAAAGTAAATGACAGAAATTAAAGAGAATGGGTAAGATCAGAAATGGGGAGTTCATTGAGCTTAGGAGATGTTGCATTCTCCGGATCAATTTCATTTTCATCTCTTCCTCAATCAATGCACTCATTGATCTCCTTGGCAATCTTAAGTGATCGAATTATAATTTCTTATAATCCAATCTCTCAAATCTTGATCAATAGCCAATTCCTTGGTCAATTGCTCATGAGAAGAGATGAAGTATGGTCACTGATTATACCACATGCATTTCCCAAATCAAGTGTTGAGAGGATTATAGTCACATATCCATCCAAACCCAATTTGGTCCAGCATGAGAAAGCATTTCTAGCATGATCTCTTCATTCCTCTTTCAAGGTTCAGAAGAGATCCAAGTATGAATAGCTTCTTTTCCAAGATAACTACCCAATTGGATGAAGATCGAAAGCTTTCAAGTAAAATCAAGAGAAGAGATAGAAGAAGAATAATGAAAACTAGTATTGATCCATCAAATTACAACAGAGCTCCCTAACCCAATGAAAGGGGTTTAGTTGTTCATAGCTCTAGAAAATGAAAATAAAGATGGAGAATACATGATGAAACTAGAAGTGCAGAGAAAGTGAAAAAATAGAGAGTAGTTCTATGCCAAGAGGCTCCCTATAATTTCCAACTCCTAATTTAATTCAAAGCTACTCCTATATATACTACTCTTCTGTTCTTCTAGTTGGATCTTCAAGTCTTGGGTATGGGCCTTTGGATCTTGAGTTTGAAGCACTTCTCTTCTTCATTGGGCTTGGCTTTACTTGCAGAGAGAAAGTGTGAAGTGGGCAGAGACTTTAGCTCAGGATGTTAGTGGTGTTAACGTTCAGTGAAAATATGGGTTCGAGAACGTTAGTGACAATCACCTTTTTCACTAACGTTCCTCACCAAAGTATGAGCCACGTTAACTTCAACGTTAGTGGCACAAACGTTGCCACTAACGTTGCCTCTATGCCCTTCGCACACGTTACTGGGACTTACCTTTCCCAGTAACGTTGAGAAGTCTCCCCCTTCCTTACATTAGAGTCCACGTTAACTTAGTTAACGTGGCTCTTTTAACGTAGGCTTGCCAACCTTCGAGAACGTTAGTGACACTTACCATTGTCACTAATGTTCCAATGTGCCCCTATTTCTCACGTTAGAGTACACGTTAACTAGGTTAATGTGGCTTCTAACGTGGCCATGCTAGCCATCTCCAACGTTAGTGACAAAGTTGAGTGTCACTAACGTTGGCTCATCATTCCCTTATCCACGTTAGCTTCCACGTTAACTAAGTTAACGTGGGAATTAACGTGGCTCATAGTGGCTTGTGTGGGCTCATTCCAACGTTAGTGACAATGTTAGATGTCACTAACGTTGGCGATCTCCTCCCTTCTTCACGTTAACTTCCACGTTAACTAAGTTAACGTGGGAGTTAACGTGGCTTATTGGGGCTTGTGTGGGTTCCTTCCAACGTTAGTGACAATATTTGGTGTCACTAACGTTGTCGACCACCTTGTTTCTTCACGTTAGCTTCCACGTTAACTAGGTTAAGGTGGGAGTTAACGTGGCTTATTGTGACTTGGCCAACGTTAGTGATAAAGTTGAATGTCACTAACGTTGGCTTCCCTTTTACTTCTTAACGTTAGAGGCCACGTTAACCAAGTTAACGTGGCAACTAACATGGCCACTTATGAGCTTGGTCCAACGTTAGTGATAATGTTAAGTGTCACTAACGTTGGCTCCATTTCCTTTCTTCCACGTTAGAGTTCATGTTAACTTAGTTAACGTGACTCTTAACGTGGGCAATGATGGCTTCGAGAGCGTTATTGGCAATTACTTTTCTCATTAACTTTGCAAGTTACTCCCATTCCACGTTAGTGTTAACGTTAGTGTAACTAACGTAGCCACTAATGTGGTTCTTCTTTGCTTCCTTTGTCCTGAAATCAAGCAATAAAGTGTATCAAAGTTCTAATCCAAGTCATGGGAAATGCAACATCCAATTTGTCATTAAATTCATGCAAAATTCTCATGAAATCATGTAAGGTGCACAATGTATGCTCGAATCAAGATGTAAGTGAATATCTACCCCAAACTAGCTTATTTCCTAAGGAAATGCATGAACTTATTGATTAATATTATGGTACATTGCTTTGAAATGGGTTTGTGCTGAATTTCAGGTGAAAAGAGCAACAAAAAGAGAAGAAAACAACAAAACAAAGCTGGGCGTGTGAAACTGGCGTACCACTTGGAACAAATGCCATGAAATTGTGTGGGCGTGGCACGCCAGTAATGATTTCCAGGGAAGCATGATTGAATCTTTTACATGGGCGTGGCACGCCAGGAGCTGGGTGTGGCACGCCAATATAGTTTTCCAGAGAGCAATGTTGAAGGCTACAAAAGGGACGTGGCACGCCAAATCCATTGGGCATGGCACACCAGTTCATCAATCCAGAAGGGACAACCACTTGGGCGTGCCACTTGGTATCGAAGGTGTGGCACGCCAGCTTCAAACCATCACTTGGGTGTGCCACTTGAAGACCCAGGCATGGCACGCCAAGCTTAGGAGAGCCACATTAAAGTGGGCATGCCACTTGAGCATCAAGGCGTGGTACGCCAGTACAAGTTTCCAGAGAAGAGGTTGAGGGTCCAAGCACTTGGGCGTGCCACTTGGTGTCGAAGGTGTGGCACGCCAAGCTCTCATCCTCACTTGGGTGTGCCACTTGAAAACCCTGGCGTGGCACGCCAACACTAGAGAAGGCCCAAGTAAAGCTGGGTGTGCCACTTGGTGTCGAAGGCGTGGCACGCCAAGCTCTCATCCTCACTTGGGCGTGCCACTTGAAGACCCAGGCGTGGCATGCCAATGCTAGAAAAGGGCAAGCAAAGCTGCGCGTGCCACTTGATACTGAAGGAGTGGCACGCCAACTCTCATTACTCACCTGGGCGTGGCACGCCAGCTACTGGAGCATGGAAGAATGCTGGGCGTGGCACGCCACACACTGGGCATGGCATGCCAGTTCTATTTCCCAGAGAAGTGAAGAAGGTTCTCAATGGGTGTGGCATGCCATACACTGGGCGTGACACACCAGTTCTATTATCCAGAAAAGAGAGTGAAGCACATACAAGGGGCTACGCCAGTTCAACTTTCCAGAAAGGAGAAGAAGAAGGAAAAGGCCTGGGCGTGCCACTTGGACTCGAAGGCGTGACACGCCAGGCCAACCAAAGCTTAAGAAGGCCCTGGGCGTGCCACTTGGGCTCAAAGGCGTGGCACGCCAGGGACACTAACACATGGGGCGTGCCACTTGAAGAGTTGGGTGTGGCGTGCCAAGCCAAATTGGAGGCTGCGCGTGGCACGCCACTTAAACGCCAATCACACGCCAAGCTAGAAGGTCACGTTTATTGAGTTTTCTTTTCCCTCCAAATTGTATTTTTCTTTTCTCTTTTGTATTTTCTTTATTCTAATGCTAGGAATAGTATAAATAATCCCTGAAAGTACTGAAAAGGGGTTGTTGGGTAGTTGAGTAATAGTTTTGTAAAAGTGTAGTTAGATTTACTTTTCGCGTCATCTTCTTCCATCTTTTGTACTTTTTTCTTGAGCTATGAGTAGCTAAATTTCCTCTCATTGAGAGAGGGAGCTCTGCTATACTTGATGGATTAATGATAGTGAATTTCTTCTTCTCTTTATCTTCTCTTTGATTTGCTAGAAGGAATTTTGTTTTAATGTTAGTGTTCAATCATCTTGGAAAAGAGGTTGAATGCAAAATGGGTTTCATGGGAACCTTGGAAAAGGAAACATGAAACCATGCTAGAAATCCCTTCTTACACTTGAGTAGGATCTGGGTTTTGGTGTTTGGATTTGGTGACATATAATCCTCCCTCTACTTGGACCTATGATGATGTGTGGTATAATCAGGGACCAAGCATATCTCTCTTTATGAGCAATTAGACCAAGGAATTGGCTCTTGATCAAGATCTGAGAGATTGAATCACCAAGGGATTGGGGTTCAATCAATCATGATTGCCAAGAAGTCAATGAGTTGCATGATTGAAGATGAGATGAGCTGGATTTAATCCAAAGAGAACAACACCTCCTGATCTCAATAAATCTCCCTATTCTTATCTTCCACATTCTTTATAGCTTTCTTTACATTCTGTTATTCCCATTCCCATTTATAATTAAGTCATTTATGTTTCTACTCTTTACATTATTGCCATTTTCTTTCCTGCACTTTATTGCTTATCTTTACCTTTGAGTCATTTATATTTTTGCTCATTTACAATTCTACAATCACAATATATTTTGATTTGCTTGACTAATTCACCCATTGATTAAAATTGCTCGAATCTGCCAATCTCTGTGGATACGATCCCACTCCTAGTGGGTTATTACTTGACAATATTTTTGGTGCGCTTGTCAAAAGAACGGATTCACTATTTTTATATAGAGAGTGAATTCCGGTCATTATTATTCTCCCATAAAGTCTTGAGACTCTACTGAGGATCTTTTGTTACCAAATCTTGTTTTAGAATGAATGATTTTGAATCTCGCAAAAATGGCTTTTGATTTGGTGTGGTTTTTGAAATGTTTGGAAAGATGTTGTGGAGTGTGGCCTTATTTTAAAAGGAGAAATTTTAGTTTGAGGAGAAGTGGCTAGCCACCACATGCTCAGTAACCATGTTTTAAAAAGGGGAATTTATGTTTGAGGAAAAGTGGCTTATGAGCCTGAAATGACTTGAGGAATGGGGATTTTAAAGCCAAGGCTGGAAAGAATTAATTTTTCATTTAAAAGTAAATTGAATTGAGAAAAGTGATTTATGGCTTGAATGATGATTTTATGCTATTGATGATGTTGGATGGTGGAAGTGCTATTATGTTATGAGTCGGAATGGCTGTATATGTTAATGAATTATGGCTAATTGTGAAATATGTTATGAGCCGGAATGGCTGTATATGATAATGAATCATGGCTGACTATGAATCATGAATTTAAGCCGGATGGCTGAGATAAATATTGATTTATGGCTGAGAATAAATGCATATATGCTGAGTTATTGATATTGTGATTGTTGTACTCCACCTATTTGAGATACGAGTTTTCCTGGGTGGAAGCAGTGGCTAGCCACCATATGCTCCAGGTGGAGACTTGATACTCTGCTGACCCTATGTTGTAAGTGTGGCCAGACATTGTGAAAGTTCCGGATGAGCTCGCCCCCGTGAATATACACCAGTGAAGGTGTTGGATGTGAATTATGATTATGATTGTGAATAACTCGAGTTAGGAATGCACAACAGAGGGACAGTCCAATGGTTAGCTACCAGGACTTGTTGGGTTGGCTTTATAACCGACAGATGAGACTCATCAGCCATTAGGGCAGGTATCCATCATATGCATCTATGTGACATTGTTTAGTTGTGCATATTGTACTTGGTTTGCCTTTGTGATTAATTGGGGTTAACTGCTAATTGTTCTACTTGAAGTAATTATTTGTTTGTGCTTGAACTTTCCTACTTGTGTTTGCGACTGGGATTCTGTTAGACTGTGGTGACTGGTTGTTGTTTGGATTGTTTGGACCTAGGGCCGTGGTTGATCATGAGGTGGGCCGAAGGCCATGCCTGATTGATGTTTCTGGTTTAGAAAAGTATGAAAAACTAATCTAGTTCAGCATAGATAAATCTTTTGAAGGGATTTTGAATTTTTAAGAAAATGAACAGTTTCCTCTTTCAGAAAAGATTTCATATTTTTTTATAGTAAACCTTTGCTTTTGAAAAGATGCATAAGACAGTTATTAATCACTGTAACGATTTTATCTCGTGTATCCTATTATAGTAATTTTGCAACCCTATAGTGAGAACCCTTTTCGAGGATGATGTTCTCACTCCCCTACAGGTCTTTTCTTTTTCAGGTCATGGACGATGAAGTTCGAAAGAGCTTATTTCTTTTCTGTTAGACGATATTTCTGTATTGTTTTAGTATTTATGTTTCCCTCGCCTTTAACCTTGCAAGTTCTGTAAGAGGGGTAGGATTTTGATATGAGATGCTTGTAAATTAATATGTATGTATAGGTATATATATATGTATTTCATGTGAGCATTGTAACTTATATTGTAAGTATGAATGTATGTTTTTGAAAAATTTGGTCTAAGTTTTAAATAGGCTCATATTTTAGTATTAAACAGTCATCGTAATACCCGAACTATCAGAGTAGTGCAGCCGGAAGCATAACATTTTGATAGTTAAGGTGTTACACTTAATCCATCAATCCTCGTGGGATCGACCCTCATTCACCTGAGGTACTACTTGGTATGACCCGGTGTACTTGCTGGTTAGTTTGTGGACTTTAAATTTCGCACCAAGTTTTTGGTACCATTGCCGGAGATTGACTGTGATTGACAACTATAAGTTGTTTGATTGCTTAGATTTGGTGTTTTAGCTTTAAATTTATTTAATTTTGCACCTTAAATATTCAAATTTTTTTGGCTTTTTTTCTCTTAATTTCTAAAATTAAATTTGGTGTCCTGATGCAAGGATTTATACCGGTTCAGAATTCCACAAAATAATTCCGTTATTAGTATAGTCCAAACCAATAGTCAATCCTCAAATCAAATTAAATTTGGTTTTGTCACATGTACAAACACCAATGAAAATTTACCGAAGTTTTTGGACTCTGGGTCGTCTCACAAGGAATTGCAATGAAATGCTCAATTATTGGCTATGAAAATGCAAGGGGTTTGATTTTATATTTTTGCAAGAAAAGTATATGGCAAGAAAAATTAAATGACAAGAAAGTAAAACGACAAAAACTAATGAAATAAAGGAAAAGTAATCTTGGCTAGACATACGTAATTGAGATCACCATCCTTGTCTACAAACCGAATATTGACAATTATGAGGAACCAAGCTCATTAAGTTTACTTCTATTTTTGAAGTATATCAAATGGCTTAATCAACATCAACCCATAAGTCCCAACCTATCTACTAATTAGAGTAGTAGTGGGTTAGTGTCAATGGGTATCAAATTGATCACCAAGGGTTCTCAAATCACCAATTCAATGAGACTCAATGACTCAAGGTCACTCAATTCCCTTAGCATAGGCCAAGAGTCAAGAAAACTACTCAAAAACTAGAGGAAATATTTTATCAAACATCTAGTGTGCAAGGAAAGTAAACATCATAAAATACAAGAATTAAAGGTAACCCATAACTATCATAAGCAAGCAATCAACAATAACAATGAAGATAAACATAGAAGAGCATGGAAACATAAAATTGCATTAAAGAAAATTGAGATCCAACAATGGTTCATCAACATAAAAGAGAGCAAAGTAAAAAATCACAAGAGAAACTAAGAAGATTAAGACAATAGAACACTAAAATATAGTGAAAATTAAAATCAAAACAAGAATTGAAAGAGAAATTTGAGAGTGATTAACCTAACTTTACCCTAATTTCTATCCTAAATCTAGAGAGAGGAGAGAGCTTATCTCTCTAGAATTCTAACCTAAAACATAATGAAAACTAAACTATGACTACTTGGTTCATTCCTCCTCCCCCCCCCCCCGAATCCTTGGGTTCAATAGCATCAGAAATGAGTTGGATTGGGCCCAAAATGAGCTAGAAATTGCCCCCAACGAGTTGCCCAAAGTGGACCCACACCGCTCCATCAGTGCGCACGCGTACAGTGCGCGTGCGCATCTCTATACATTAGGCAACTATAGCAAATTTTATATCATTTTGAATCCCCGGATGTTAGTTTCCAACACAATTAGAACCGCCTCATTTGGACCTCTGTAGCTCAAGTTATGGTCGATTGAGTGCGAAGAGGTCAGACTTGACAGCTTTGTGGTTTCTTCATTTCTTCATGAGTTCTCCCATGTTTCATGCTTTTCTCCTCACTTCTTCCATCCAATACTTGCCTTATGAACCTGAAATCACTCAACAAACATATCAAGGCATCGAATGGAATTAAAGTGAATTAAATTTAGCTATTTTAAGGCCTAAAAAGCATATTTTCACACTCAAGCACAAATTTAGGGAGAATTACAAAACCATCAAGCAAATCTCATCTATCAAAACGGCGCCATTTTGATATAGCATGGTTTTGTAATTCTCCCTTGATTTGTGTTTAAATGTGAAAACATGCTTTTTAGACCTTAAAATAGATAAATTCAATTCACTTTAATTCTATTCAATGCCTTGATATGTTTGTTGAGTGATTTCAGGTTCATAAGGCAAGTATTAGATGGAAGAAGTGAGGAGAAAAGCATGCAAAGTGGGAGAACTCATGAAGAAATGAAGGAACCGCAAAGCTGTCAAGCCTGACCTCTTCGCACACAATCAACCATAACTTGAGCTACATAGGTCCAAATGAGGCAGTTCTAGTTGTTCTGGAAAGCTAACATCCGGGGCTTCAAAATGATATAAAATTTGTCATAGTTGCCTGATATCTAGGGACACGCACGCGCACTGTACCTGTGCGTGCCGATGGAGCAGCGTGGGTCCACTTTGGGCAACTCGTTGGGGGCGATTTCTAGCTCATTTTGGCACAATCCAACTCATTTTTGATGCTATTGAATCCAAGGATTTGGGGGAGGGGGAATGAACCAAGTAGTCATAGTTTAGTTTTCATCATGTTTTAGGTTAGAATTCTAGAGAGAGAAGCTCTCTCCTCTCTCTAGATTTAGGATAGAAATTATGGTAAAGTTAGGTTAATCACTCTCAAATTTCTCTTTCAATTCTTGTTTTGATTTTAATTCTCACTATATTTTAGTGTTCTATTGTCTTAATCTTCTTAGTTTCTCTTGTGATTTCTTATTTTGCTCTCTTTTATGTTGATGAACCATTGTTGGATCTCAATTTTCTTTAATGCAATTTTATGTTTCCATGCTCTTCTATGTTTATCTTCATTGTTATTGTTGATTGCTTGCTTATGATAGTTATGGGTTACCTTTAATTCTTGTATTTTACGATGTTTACTTTCCTTGCACACTAGGTGTTTCATAAAATGTTTCCTCTAGTTTTTGAGTAGTTTTCTTGACTCTTGGCCTAGGCTAAGGGAATTGAGTGACCTTGAGTCATTGGGTCTCATTGAATTGGTGATTTGAGAACCCTTGGTGATCAATTTGATACCCATTGACACTAACCCACTACTAATCTAATTAGTAGATAGGTTGGGACTTATAGGTTGATGTTGATTAAGCCATTTGATATACTTCAAGTATAGAAGTAAACTTAATGAGCTTGGTTCCTCATAATTGTCAATATTTGGTTTGTAGACAAGGATGGTGATCTCAATTACCTATGTCTAGCCAAGAGTACTTTTCCTTTGTTTCATTACTTTTTGTCATTTTACTTTCTTGTCATTGAATTTTTCTTGCCATATACTTTTCTTGCAAAAATATAAAATCAAACCCCTTGCATTTTCATAGCCAATAATTGAGCATTTTATTGTAATTCCTTGTGAGATGACCCAGAGTCCAAAAACTTCGGTAAATTTTCATTAGGGTTTGTACATGTGACAAAACCAAATTTAATTTGATTTGAGGATTGACTATTGGTTTGGACTATACTAACAACGGAATTATTTTGTAGAATTCCGAACCGGTATAAATCCTTGCATCAAATTAATGGCGCCGTTGCCGGGGAGTTTCAATGGTGTTATGTTATTGGCTATTGTGAATATGTGAATATGTTTGCCTTTTGCTTATTTGTTAGTTTTTGTTAGGCTTAGGACTTGTTGCTTATTTTTGTAGCTTTTGTTTTTATTTGCTATTATGAATTCTCACCCCTTTAGCTATGAGTTTGGCTCAAATTATGCTATAGGGAATGGAAGCTACAATAAGGATGTGCATCAAGGATAGAACAATCAAAGATGGGAGGAGTCTCAAAGGATTGATCAACCTTCTTGGCAATAACAACCTCCGGTCTCTTATATGTATAATTTCCCTCCAAATGCATATCAATCTAATGGATGTGGTGACCCTTATTGTGATTGTCAACAACCACCAACACATGCCTATGAACCACCCCTTCAAAATGGTTTTGAACCACCTTACTCACAAGCCCCATACCACCAAACACCTCCATATGGCCCTAATCCTTATCCACCCTACCAACCACCTTATGAGCCATATGAACCATACATAGAACCACCACAATTCCAACACAAATACTCTCAAGAACCACCTTAATATACACCAACTCCATACCTTACCAAAATGAACCACCTTCCAACTATAATGCCTTCCCCTCAAACAATGAACCCTCTCTTCCACCACCGCCCCTCGATGAAGCCCTCATGCTAGAACTAAGAGATCTTGACTCTCAACTCCAAAGGCAACAAGAGGGGATGGAAAAGGAGTTTAAAGAGCTAGGAGCCAAGATGGCTATTCTAGTGGAAGCCGTTAGCAATATGGCCTCCTCCCAACTAAGCCTAAGAAACCAAGGCACTCCCATTGACGAATGTGGAGAAGAAATTAAGGAGCACAGTGAGGGAGTGAGTTTAAAGCTTCAAGGTGAAGAAGAGGGGTTGAAGCAAGAATTGCCACAAGGGGAGGAAGATGAGACAATTGAATCGGAAGGAGTGCTTGAAGACCTAGGAGATGTTGGAAGTCCATGGAAATGTAGCATTAGAGAGCTGGTGCACGAAATTGTGATCTCTAGCAACGGCGCCAAAAAATTGGTACGCACGTTTATAATCTCAAATTCTTTTTCACAACTCCGATACAACTAACCAGCAAGTGCACTGGGTCGTCCAAGTAATAAACCTTACGTGAGTAAGGGTCGATCCCACAGAGATTGTCGGCTTGAAGCAAGCTATGGTCGCCTTGTAAATCTCAGTCAGGCAGATTCAAATGGTTATGAGATTTTGATAATTATGATATAAAATATAAAATAGGATAGAGATACTTATGCAATTCATTGGTGAAAATTTCAGATAAGCGTATGGAGATGCTTTTGTTCCTTCTGAACCTCTGCTTTCCTACTGCTTTCATCCAATCATTCATACTCCTTTCCATGGCAAGTTGTATGTTAGGCATCACCGTTGTCAATCGCTACTTCCCGTCCTCTCAGTGAAAATGGTCCAAATGCGCTGTCACCGCACGGCTAATCATCTGTCGGTTCTCGATCATGTTAGAATAGGATCCATTGATCCTTTTGCGTCTGTCACACGCCCAACACTCGCAAGTTTGAAGCTCGTCATAGTCATCCCATCCCAGATCCTACTCGGAATACCACAGACATGGTTTAGACTTTCTGGATCTCAAGAATGGCCGCCAATAATTCTAGCTTATACCACGAAGACTTCGATCTTTTGGAATGGAGGCTAAGAGATAAACGCTCAATCCAATGTAGAATGGAAGTGGTTGTCAGGCACGCGTTCATAGGTTGAGAATGGTGATGAGTGTCACGGATCATCACATTCATCATGTTGAAGTGCAAGCGAATATCTTAGAATAGGAATAAGCTTGAATTGAATAAGAAAACAATAGTACTTTGTATTAATTCATGAGGAACAGCAGAGCTCCACACCTTAATCTATGGTGTGTAAAAACTCTACCGTTGAAAATACATAAGTGATGAAGGTTCAGGCATGGCCGAATGGCCAGCCCCCTAAACATGATCTCAGAGCATAAAATTAGTCAAAGACTAACCAGAGATGTGAAATAAATCACTAAAAGTAGTTTTTATACTAAACTAGTAGCTAGGGTTACATAAGATAAGTCAATGATGTAGAAATCTACTTCCGGGCCCACTTGGTTTGTGCTTGGACTGAGCATTGAGCTTTCATGTGTAGAGACTCTTTTTGGAGTTAAACGCCAGGTTGTAGCCTGTTTCTGGCGTTTAACTCCAGAATAGGGTAGGAAGTTGGTGTTTGAACGCCAATTTGCGTCGTCAAAACTCGTGCAAAGTATGGACTATTATATATTGTTGGAAAGCCCTGGATGTATAATTTCCAACGCAATTGAGAGCGCACCAATTGGGTTTCTGTAGCTCCAGAAAATCCACTTCGAGTGCAGGAAGGTCAGAATCCAACAGCATCTGCAGTTTTTTTTCAGCCTCTGAATCAGGTTTTTGCTCAAGTCCCTCAATTTCAGCCAGAAATTACCTGAAATCACAGAAAAATACACAAACTCATAGTAAAGTCCAAAAATGTGATTTTTATTTAAAAACTAATAAAAATATACTAAAAACTAACTAAATCATACTAAAAACTATGTAAAAACAATGCCAAAAAGCGTATAAATTATCCGCTCATCACAACACCAAACTTAAATTGTTGCTTGTCCCCAAGCAACTGAAAATTAAATAAGATAAAAAGAAGAGAATATACTATAAATTTCAAAATATCAATGAAACTTAGCTCCAATTTAGATGAGCGGGGCTAGTAGCTTTTTTGCCTCTGAACAGTTTTGGCATCTCACTTTATCCCTTGAAGTTCAGAATGATTGGCATCTATAGGAACATAAAATTCAGATAATGTTATTGATTCTCCTAGTTCAGTATGTTGATTCTTGAACACAGCTACTTTATGAGTCTTGGCCGTGGCCCTAAGCACTTTGTTTTCCAGTATTACCACCGGATACATAAATGCCACAGACACATAATTGGGTGAACCTTTTCAGATTGTGACTCAGCTTTGCTAGAGTCCCCAATTAGAGGTGTCCAGGGTTCTTAAGCACACTCTTTTTTTTCTTGCTTTGGACCTCGACTTTAACCGCTCAGTCTCAAGCTTTTCACTTGACACCTTCACGCCACAAGCACATGGTTAGGGACAGCTTGGTTTAGCCGCTTAGGCCAGGATTTTATTCCTTTGGACCCTCCAATCCACTGATGCTCAAAGCCTTGGATCCTTTTTACCCTTGCCTTTTGGTTAAAAGGGTTATTGGCTTTTTCTGCTTGCTTTTTCTTTTTCTTTCTCTTTTTTTTTCGCCAAATTTTTTTTCGCAAGCTTTGTTCTTCACTGCTTTTTCTTGCTTCAAGAATCAATTTTATGATTTTTCAGATTATCAATAACATTTCTCCTTTTTTATTATTCTTTTAAGAGCCAACAATTTTAACATTCATAAACCACAAATTCAAAAGATATATGCACTGTTCAAGCATTCATTCAGAAAACAAAAAGTATTGCCACCACATCAAAATAATTGAACTAATTTCAAGGATGAATTCGAAATTCATGTACTTCTTGTTCTTTTGTAATTAAAACATTTTTCATTTAAGAAAGGTGATGGATTCATAGGACATTCATAGCTTTAAGACATAGACACTTAAACACTAGTGATCATGTAGTAAAGACACAAACATACATAAAACATAAGGCTCAAAAACCGAAAAACAGAAAAATAAGAACAAGGAGAGTAAGGAACGGGTCCACCTTAGTGAAGGTGGCGTCTTCTTCCTCTTGAAGAACCAATGGTGTTCTTGAGCTCCTCTATGTCTCTTTCTTGTCTTTGTTGCTCCTCCCTCATAGCTCTTTGATCTTCTCTAAACTCATGGAGAATGATGGAATGTTCTTGGTGTTCCATCCTTAGTTGTCCCATGTTGGAACTTAATTCTCCTAGGGATGATTTGCTCCCAATAGTTTTGTGGAGGAAAGTGCATCCCTTGAGGCATCTCAGGGATTTCATGGTGAGGAATTTTCTCATGCTCTTGTTGAGGTCTATGATCTCTTGTTTGCTCCATCCTTTTCTTAGTGATGGGCTTGTCCTCATCAATGAGGATATCTCCCTCTATGTCAATCCCAGCCGAATTGCAGAGGTGGCAAATGAGGTGAGGAAAGACTAACCTTGCCAAAGTAGAGGACTTGTCAGCCACCTTATAGAGTTCTTAAGGTATAATCTCATGAACTTCCACCTCCTCCCCAATCATGATACTATGGATCATGATGGCCCGATCCACAGTTACTTCGGATCGGTTGCTAGTAGGAATGATAGAGTGTTGGATGAACTCCAACCATCCTCTAGCTACAGGCTTAAGGTCCGGTCTTCTCAATTGAACCGGGTTGCCTTTTGAGTCAACTTTCCATTGAACTCCTTCCACACATATGTCTATGAGGACTTGGTCCAACCTTTGATCAAAGTTGACCTTCTAATGTAGGGGTGTGCGTTTTCTTGCATCATTGGCAAGTTGAACGCCAACCTTACATTTTTCGGACTGAAATCTAAGTATTTCCCCCGAACCATTGTAAGCCAATTCTTTGGATTCGGGTTCATACTTTGATCATAGTTCCTAGTGATCCATGCATTTGCATAGAACTCTTGAACCATTAAGATTCTGACTTATTGAATAGGATTGGAGAATACTTCCCATCCTCTTCTTCTAATCTCTTGTCGGATCTCTGGATACTCGCTCTTTTTGAGCTTAAAAGGGACCTAAGGGATCACCTTTTTCTTGGCCACAACTTCATAGAAGTGGTCTTGATGGACCTTTGAGATGAATTTCTCTATCTCCCATGACTCAGAGGTGGAAGCAATTGCCTTCCCTTTCCTCTTTCTTGAGGTTTCTCTGGCCTTAGGTGCCATTAATGGTTATGGAAAAACAAAAAGTAATGCTTTTACCACACCAAACTTAAAAGGTTTGCTCGTCCTCGAGCAAAGGAAGAAAGAAAGTAGTAGAAGAAGAAGAAAATGGAGGAGATGGAGCGAGAGAGTGTATTCGGCCAAGGGGGGAAGTAGTGTTTGTGATGTGTGAAAATGGAGTAGTGTTAAGGGGTTTATATAGGGGTGGGGGGTAGGTTTCGGCCAATAGGGTTGGATTTGGGAGGGAAAAGAGTTTGAATTTTGGAGGTAGGTGTGGTTTATGGGGAAGAGTGGATGGATGTGAGTGGTTAAGGGTATTTGGGGAAGAGGTATGGAGGTGATTGGTGAAGGGTATTTGGGGGAGAGTGTTATGAAAAGGTGTGAAGAGGAGAGAAGAAGAGGTGGGGTAGGTGGGGATCCTGTGGGTCCACAGATCCAGAGGGGTCAAGGACTTAGCATCCCTGCTCCATTTAGGCGTGCAAAACGCCCTTAGAATGCATGTCTGGCATTAAACGCCAGCTTGCTGCTTGTTTTTGGCATTTAACGCCAGCTTTTCTCCCATTCTTGGAGTTAAACGCCAATTCTATGCTCTGTTCTGGCGTTAAACGCCAGTCTGGTGCTTGTTTCTGGCGTTTAACGCCAGCTTGATACTTCTTTTTGGCGTTAAACGCCAGTTTGATGCTTCTTACTGGCGTTTAAACACCAGTAAGCTCTTCCTCCAGGGTGAGCTATTTTTAATGCTATTTTTCATTCTGTTTTTGATTTTTCAGTTATTTTTGTGACTTCACATGATCATCAACCTAAAGAAAATATAAAATAGCCATGGAAAATAAATAGATATAGTTAAATAACATTGGGTTGCCTCCCAACAAGCACTTCTTTAATGTCAATAGCTTGACAATGAGCTCTCATGGAGCCTCACAGAAAATCAGAGCAATGTTGGGGCCCTTCAACACCAAACTTAGAGTTTGGTTGTGGCCTCCCAATACCAAACTTAGAGTTTAAATGTGGGGGTTTTGTTTGACTCTGTTCTGAGAGAAGCTTCTCATGCTCCTCTCCATGGTTACAGAAGGAGAACCTTGAGTCTTAAATACAAGGTAGTCCTCATTCAACTGAAGGACCAACTCTCCTCTGTCAACATCAATCACAGCTTTTGCTGTGGCCAGGAAGGGTCTGCCAAGGATGATGGATTTATCCTCATGCTTCCCAGTGTCTAGGATTATGAAATCAGCAGGGATGTAAAGGCTTTCAACCTTCACTAGCACGTCCTCTACTAGTCCATAAGCCTGTTTCATGGATTTGTTTGCCATCTCTAGTGAGATTCTTGCAGCTTGTACCTCAAAGATTCCCAGTTTCTCTATTACAGAGAGGGGTATGAGGTTTATCCCTGACCCCAGGTCACATAGAGCCTTCTCAAAGGTCATGGTGCCTATGGTACAAGGTATGAAGAATTTTTTGGGATTCGGTTTCTTCTGAGTTAATGTCTGCCTCATTAATGCATTCAGTTCATTGGTTAACAAGGGGGGTTCATCCTCCCAAGTCTCAGTACCAATAACTTGGCATTCAGCTACATGATTGCTCCTAGATACTTAGCAACTTGTTCTTCAGTAATGTCTTCATCCTCTTTAGAGGAAGAGCATTCATCAGAGCTCATGAATGGCAGAAGGAGGTTTAATGGAATCTCTAGGGTCTCTGTATGAGCCTCAGATTCCTTTGGTTCCATAAAGGGGAACTCTTTTCTGTCCAAAGGACATCCCATGAGGTCTTTCTTACTGGGATTCACGTCCTTCTCCTCCTCTGGGCATTCGGCCACACCAAGTAAGGTTATGGCCTTGCACTCTCTCTTGGGATTTTCTTCTGTATTGCTTGGGAGAGTACTGGGAGGAGTTTCAGTAATCTTCTTACTCAGCTGAACCACCTGTGCCTCCAAATTTCTAATGGAGGACCTTGTTTCATTCATAAAACTTAGTGTGGTCTTGGATAGATCAGAGGCTATGGTTGCCAGGCTAGAATGGCTCTGTTCAGAATTCTCTGTCTGTTGCTGAGAAGATGATGGAAAAGGCTTGCTATTGCTAAACCTATTTCTTCCACCATTATTATTGAAGCCTTGTTGAGGCTTCTGTTGGTCCTTCCATGAGAAATTTGGGTGATTTCTCCATGAAGAATTATAGGTGTTTCCATAGGGTTCTCCCATGTAATTCACCTCTGCTATTGCAGGGTTCTCAGGATCATAAGCTTCTTCTTCAGAAGATGCTTCTTTAGTACTATTGGATGCAGCTTGCAATCCATTCAGACTTTGAGAAATCATATTGACTTGCTGAGTAAATATTTTGTTCTGAGCTAATATGGCATTCAGAGTATCAATTTCAAGAACTCCCTTCTTTTGAGGCATCCCATTGTTCACAGGATTCCTCTCAGAGGTGTACATGAACTGGTTATTTGCAACCATTTCAATGAGTTCCTGAGCTTCTACAGGGGTTTTCACGTGAAGAGATCCTCCTGCAGAATGGTCCAATGACATTTTTGACAACTCAGACAGACCATCATAGAATATACTTATGATGCTCCATTCTGGAAGCATGTCAGTAGGACACCTTTTGATCAGTTGCTTGTATCTTTCCCAAGCTTCATAGAGGGATTCTCCTTCCTTCTGTCTGAAGGTTTGGATTTCCACTCTAAGCTTGCTCATCTTTTGAGGTGGAAAGAATTTGGCCAAGAAAGCACTGACCAGCTTATCCCAAGAGTTCAGGCTATCCTTAGGTTATGAATCCAACCATGTTCTAGCTCTGTCTCTTACAGCAAAAGGGAAAAGCATAAGCCTGTAGACCTCGGGATCAACTCCATTGGTCTTGACAGTGTCACAGATTTGTAAGAATTTAGCTAAAAACTGATGAGGATCTTCCATTGGAAGTCCATAAAACTTGCAATTCTGCTGCATTAGAGAAACCAATTGAGGCTTAAGCTCAAAATTGTTTGCTCCAATTGCAGGGAGTGAGATGCTTCTTCCATAGAAGTTGGAAGAGGGTGCAATAAAGTCACCAAGCATCTTCCTTGCATCTCTACCATTGTTATTAGGTTCGGCCATGTCTCCTTCTTTTTTGAAAATTTCTGTCAGATTCTCTCCAGAGAGTTGTGCTTTAGCTTCTCTTAGTTTCCTCTTAAGAGTCCTTTCAGGTTCAGGATTAGCTTCAATAAGAGTGTCTTTATCCCTGTTCCTGCTCATATGAAAAAGAAGAGAACAGAAAAGAAGAGGAATCCTCTATGTCACAGTTTAGAGATTCCTTATGTGAGCATAAGAAGAGAAGAATAGAAGGAGGAGAAGAGAAAAACTCGAACACAGAGAAGAAGATGGGGTTCGAATTATGAGTAAAAGAGAAGTGTTAGTAGATAAATAAATAAATAGAAGGAGATGAGAGAGGGGGGAGAAAATTCGAATTTAATTTAAACTAAAAGGAAAAATATTTTTGTTTTTATTTTAAAATTTAGTTAGAATTCGAAAATTAAAAAGAGAAATAAAATTAAAATTAAAATTTGAAACAATTAGTTAATTAAAAAGAATTTTGAAAAAATGGATAGGAGTTTTTGAAAATTAGAGAGAGAAAATTAGTTAGGTGGTTTTGAAAAAGATATGATTGAAATAGAAAACTTTTAAAAATAAACCAAAAAGTCAAGTAGTTAATTGAAAAAGATTTGAAAATCAAATTTGAAAGGGTGAGAAGTTAGAAAAGATTTTGAAATTGATTTTGAAAAAGATATGATTGAAATTGAAAAAGATATGATTGAAAATAATTTTGAAAAAGATTTGAATTGGAAATTAAAAAGATTTGATTTTAAAAATTGAAATTGATTACTTGACTAACAAGAAACTAAAAGATATGATTCTAAAATTTAAAGATTGAACCTTTCTTAATAGGCAAGTAACAAACTCAAATTTTTTTGAATCAATCACATTAATTGTTAGTAAAGATTTTGAAAAATATGGAATAAAATAAGAAAAAGATTTTTGAACATCAATTTGAATTTTCGAAAATATGAAAGAAAAAATGAAAAAGATTTGATTTTTGAAAAATATTTGAAAAAGATAGAATTTTTAAATTGAAAATTTGATTTGACTCATAAGGAACAACTAAATTTTGAAAAATTTTTGAAAAAGTCAACTCAAATATTCGAAATTTATGAGAAGAAAAAGGGAAAGATATTTTTTTATTTTTGATTTTTTTAATGAAGAAAGAGAAAAACAACAAAAAGACTCAAAACATGAAAATTATGAATCAAAACACACAATGCATGCAAGAACACTTTGAATGTCAAGATGAATACCAAGAACTTATTTTTGAAAATTTTTAAGAAAATAAAAAAAATGCAGGACACCAAACTTAGAAATTTTCAAACTTTAGACACTAACAAATTGAAAATGCATATGAAAAACAAGAAAAGACACAAAACATGAAAATGCAAAGATCAAACAAAGAAGATCATCAAGAACAACTTGAAGATTATGAAGGACACATGCATGAATTTTCGAAAAAAAAAATTTTTGGAAATTAAAAATATGCAATTAACACCAAACTTAAAAATTGACACTAGACTCAAACAAGAAACATCAAATTTTTTTGGTTTTATGATTTTTTTTTTAAATTTTTTTGGATTTTTCGAAAATTATTTGGAAAAGAAAAATAAGGTTTTCAAAATTTTTAATAAGAATTCCAGGAATCATGCAATGTTAGTCTAAAACTCCGGTCAAGGAATTAGACATTGCTTATTAGCCAGCCAAGCTTTCAGTGAAAGCTTCGGTCCAAAACACTAGACATGGCCAATGGCCAGCCAAGCTTCAGCAGAACATTACATACAACAGCTAATTTGGTGAGAAAGACAAAGAAGCTCTTCTAAAGATAGTTGAAACCTCGGTCCAAAAGATTAGACATGGCTTAACAGCCAGCCAGGATTCAACATATCTCATGAAACTCTAGTATTCATTCTTAAAATTTTTGAAGAACATAGAATAATTTATTTTATTATAAATTTTTTTTGAACAATTTTTTCGAAAACAAAAAGAATAAAACCAAAAAGCTTAAAATTAAAATAAAATTACCTAATCTGAGCAACAAGATGAACCGTCAGTTGTCCAAACTCGAACAATCCCCGGCAACGGCGCCAAAAACTTGGTGCACGAAATTGTGATCTCTAGCAACAGCGCCAAAAACTTGGTACGCACGTTTATAATCTCAAATTCTTTTTCACAACTCCGATACAACTAACCAGCAAGTGCACTGGGTCGTCCAAGTAATAAACCTTACGTGAGTAAAGGTCGATCCCACAGAGATTGTCGGCTTGAAGCAAGCTATGGTGGCCTTGTAAATCTCAGTCAGGTAGATTTAAATGGTTATGGGATTTTGATAATTATGATATAAAATATAAAATAGGATAGAGATACTTATGCAATTCATTGGTGAGAATTTCAGATAAGCGTATGGAGATACTTTTATTCCTTCTGAACCTCTGCTTTCCTACTGCTTTCATCCAATCATTCATACTCCTTTCCATGGCAAGCTGTATGTTGGGCATCACCGTTGTCAATGGCTACGTCCCGTCCTCTCAGTGAAAATGGTCTAAATGCACTGTCACTGCACGGCTAATCATCTGTCGGTTCTCGATCATGTTGGAATAGGATCCATTGATCCTTTTGCGTCTGTCACACGCCCAACACTCGCGAGTTTGAAGCTCGTCACAGTCATCCCATCCCAGATCCTACTCGGAATACCACAGACAAGGTTTAGACTTTCCGGATCTCAAGAATGGCCGCCAATAATTCTAGCTTATACCACAAAGACTCCGATCTTTCGAAATGGAGGCTAAGAGATAAACGCTCAAACCAAGGTAGAACGGATGTGGTTGTCAGGCACGCGTTCATAGGTTGAGAATGGTGATGAGTGTCACGGATCATCACATTCATAATGTTGAAGTGCAAGCGAATATCTTAGAATAGGAATAAGCTTGAATTGAATAAGAAAAAAATAGTACTTTGCATTAATTCATGAGGAACAGCAGAGCTCCACACCTTAATCTCTGTTGTGTAGAAACTCTATCGTTGAAAATACATAAGTGATGAAGGTTCAGGCATGGCCGAACGGCCAGCCCCCTAAACATGATCTCAGAGCATAAAATTAGTCAAAGACTAACCAGAGATGTGAAATAAATCACTAAAAGTAGTTTTTATACTAAACTAGTAGCTAGGGTTACATAAGATAAGTAAATGATGTAGAAATCCACTTCCGGGCCCACTTGGTGTTTGCTTGGGCTGAGCATTGAGCTTTCATATTTAGAGACTCTTTTGGGAGTTAAACGCCAGGTTGTAGCCTGTTTCTGGCGTTTAACTCTGATTTGCAACCTGTTTCTGGCGTTTAACTCCAGAATAGGGCAGGGAGTTGGCATTTGAACGCCAGTTTGCGTCATCAAAACCCGTGCAAAGTATGTACTATTATATATTGCTGGAAAGCCCTGGATGTCTACTTATCAATGCTATTGAGCAGACGCGAATTGGGTTTCTATAGCTCCAGAAAATCCACTTCGAGGGTAGAGAGGTCAGAATCCAACAGTATCTGCAGTCCTTCTTCAGCCTCTGAATCAGATTTTTGCTCAAGTCCCTTAATTTCAGCCAGAAATTACCTGTAATCACAGAAAAATACACAAACTCAAAGTAAAGTCCAGAAATGTAATTTTTATTTAAAAACTAATAAAAATATACTAAAAACTAACTAAATCATACTAAAAACTATGTAAAAATAATGTCAAAAAGCGTATAAATTATTCGCTCATCAAGAGCCCTCTTTCAAGAAGCTTGACATTGATGTTGAGGAGGGTGTACAACCTCCAAGGCATATCATGGTGAAAAATTTTGAAGAGGTTGACCAAGAGATGGATTTAATCATTGATGAATTCTTATGTACAATTGAATCCTCTCCCATTGGGCTTGACATAGAGATTGAATTGGAAGGAAGCCACCAAGAGGAGGAGGTTAAGCAAGAAGCAAGCTCCATCATTGAAGATGATTCCAGACCAACTAATGAGTCTTTTGGAATTGATGAATCTCCTTTATTGTGTTGTGAAATTGATGACAAGGAGGACCGTGCACAACCTCCAACACATGGTTTGAGCAATGAAGGGTGTATAGAAGAAGTTGGTGAGCAAGGAATTGAAGTTGAAGAAGCTTGAAAGGAGGTGGAGGTAGTCAAGAAGGAGCACAAGGGCGTAGACATCGCATTAGCTAAGTGTGGCGAGGTTCCCCTTCCTAAGTTACCATCATCCAACACAACATTCAAGTGGGTAAAATTCCTATCCCTAAGCTTTACTTTCTCACTTGAATATGGTTTGATTGTAAATGATGGTCAACTTAGAACTCTTTGTGAAGTTAAGAGTGGGAGAGAGTTGTGTAGTGGTTGGAAACATCACTCTAAGTTCATGATGGTTGCATGCTCAAAGTTGAATGGCAATGGTTGGTGTAAAACCAAATTGCATGGGTCTAGGAGAATGTTTGGATGCTCAACTGAAAATTCACAAGCCTTGTCACCCAATTTTAACTATGGTAGTCAACGGTAAGATGGGTGCAAGAACAAGGTTTGGGACCCCGGAATCCATTTCAACATTCAACACTCTTGGGGCCTTGTCATTTACTTGAGCTTACTTGAAGGCCTTGTGCGCCTAATTTGGGATCCCGGTGGACATTGGAGATGCAAACAATGGTGGGGATTCAAGGATGAATTCAAGCATAAACCACCCTAGCAAGGACCCCACCAAATGTCCAACTTAAGGACTTAAACTAAAAGTGCTAGGTGGGAGACACCCCACTATGGTAAATTCTTTCCATTCTCTTGTATATATAATCAATGAATGCATTGAGTTGCCATTGTTAGGTAGTTTTCTTCTTTTCATACTTTTGCATGTCTTTCTTTGATTGATTGCTTATTAGATTCACGCTTTGATTAGAATAGTTATTTTTGAATTGCATTTTGCTTGTAGTACAAGTTTTGTTTGATTTTGAAAATTTTTCAAATTGGTAGGGTGCCCTAGAACAATTTTTCTTGGAAAAGAAGTCATCACCGTAACCAAGTAGTCCTAACATAAAAAGAAATGGTGAAATATGTACAAATTCTAACTAATCATGCAACCTATCATGCAATGCAACACTAACTAGCAAAGGAAATTAAGAATTGGTGTTGAAAGAAAGAGGTTGTTACCCATGGAGGTCGGTCGGATGACCTCTCCACACTTGAAGATTTGCACCGTCCTCGGTGCATGCAAAGAAGAGTAAAGTGGACGGGTTGCTACAATTGATGAGTTTCTTCAAAGGGTTGTGCAGGTGAACTTGTTTGTTGCCCCATTTAGAAGCCTTTCCAATCCTTTCCTTCTTGGTGATCAACCTAAAAGGAAAGAGAAAGAAGGATAATTAAGCCTACATCAAAGATATCAAAGCAAGTAGAACATAGGCGGAGGCTAATGCCAAATAAGAGTAAGGTTCTCACCACATGTTAGCTACACATGTAAGTGAGAAAACAATATAAGCTAAGGCATATTAACTAACACTTGATGCAAGAGTAAAGTCAAGACATGAAGAGCACTCAAAAGCATCAAGTTCTACTAGAAAGAGTGGGTCATGAAAGACATGCAAGTTCATATCAATGCACAAAGAATATAAGAGTCATACAAGATTAAGCATTGATTTAAAAGTTTCATCACCGAACAATATCAAACAAGTGAAGAAGCACCAAGATTAACCAAGAAATTTTCAACAATTGAGTAAGAGCATTCAACACCATTATTAAAATAAGAAACTTAGAAAGGAAAATAAGAACAAACTATAAAAACAAAATCAAAATGTAATTAATGAAAATAAGGAAATACAATAAAAGAAGATGGAAGAAAAGAAAAAAAAAATTTAGTATTTTATTTATTATTATTTTTTATATATATTTAAATTTTTTTTATATTTAAAAGAAAAATTTTTCCAAGAGAGGAAGAAGAAAAAAAAAGTAGAAAGAAAGAATAAGAAAAGAAGAAAGAAGGAGAAAGGAGAAAGGAGAAAAATAGGGTGCAAATCCGCGCATATGCGCCATGCGTGCTCAGGCACGGATGCAGCACGTACAATCCGCGCGCGCGCCATGCGTGCTTAAGCACAGATGCGGCAGGGACAATCGGTGCATACGCGCCATGCGTGCTTACACGCGGATCGCCTGGCACAAAGTAGGCATAAAGTGGGCACAACTCTCGGGTTTTAGTACTAGGAGTTGTGAAACCACACCGGCGCGCGCGCATTGTGCGCTTGCGCGCCGATGCCCGCTTTTTCTTTTTTTTTTTTCAAAAACAGGGCACTCTCCTAATCAACAGGCATTCTAAAACAATCACAAATCAAATTTAACAACAAATCTTTTTAGTTTTTGAAAAATTTTCAAAATCAAACAAAACTTGTACTACAAGCAAAATGCAATTCAAAAATAACTATTCTAATCAAAGCGTGAATCTAATAAGCAATCAATCAAAGAAAGACATGCAAAAGTATGAAAAGAAGAAAACTACCTAACAATGGCAACTCAATGCATTCATTGATTATATATACAAGAGAATGGAAAGAATTTACCATGGTGGGGTGTCTCCCACCTAGCACTTTTAGTTTAAGTCCTTAAGTTGGACATTTGGTGGGGTCCTTGCTAGGGTGGTTTATGCTTGAATTCATCCTTGAATCCCCACCATTGTTTGCATCTCCAATGTCCACCGGGATCCCAAATTAGGCGCACAAGGCCTTCAAGTAAGCTCAAGTAAATGACAAGGCCCCAAGAGTGTTGAATGTTGAAATGGATTCCGAGGTCCCAAACCTTGTTCTTGCACCCATCTTCCAGTTGACTACCATAGTTAAAATTGGGTGACAAGGCTTGTGAATTCTCAATTGAGCATCCAAACATTCCCCTAGACCCATGCAATTTGGTTTTACACCAATCATTGCCATTCAAATTTGAGCATGCAACCATCATGAACTTCACAAAGAGTTCTAAGTTGACCATCATTTTCAATCAAACTATATTCAAGTGAGAAAGTAAAGCTTAGGGATAGGAATTTTACCCACTTGAATGTTGTGTTGGATGATGGTGACTTAGGAAAGGGAACCTCCCCACACTTAGCCAATGTGAGGTCTACGCCCTTGTGCTCCTTCTTGACTACCTCCACCTCCTTGCAAGCTTCTTTCAACTTCAATTCCTTGCTCACCAACTTCTTCTATACACCCTTCATTGTTCAAACCATGTGTTGGAGGTTGTGTACGGTCCTCCTTGTCATCAATTTCACAACATAATAAAGGAGATTCATCAATTCCAAAAGACTCATTAGTTGGTGTGGAATCATCTTCAATGATGGAGCTTGCTTCTTGCTCAACCTCCTCCTCTTGGTGGCTTCCTTCCAATTCAATCTCTTCTTCATTGCTTACTAAGGGTATGGAAGGTGAGGTGTCTTCTTCTTCAATCTCCATGTCAAGCCCAATGGGAGAGGATTCAATTGTACATAAGAATTCATCAATGATTGAATCTATCTCTTGGTCAACCTCTTCAAAGTTTTTCACCATGATATGCCTTGGAGGTTGTACACTGATGAGCGGATAATTTATACGCTTTTTGGCATTGTTTTTAGTATGTTTTTAGTAGGATCTAGTTACTTTTAGGGATGTTTTTAATAGATTTTGTGTGAAATTCACATTTCTGGACTTTACTATGAGTTTGTGTGTTTTTCTGTGATTTCAGGTATTTTCTGGCTGAAATTGAGGGACTTGAGCAGAAATCAGATTCAGAGGTTGAAAAAGGACTGCTGATGCTGTTGGATTCTGACCTCCCTGCACTCAAAGTAGATTTTCTGGAGCTACAGAACTCGAAATGGCGCGCTTCCAATTGCGTTGGAAAGTAGACATCCAGGGCTTTCCAGAAATGTATAATAGTCCATACTTTGGCCAAGAATAGACGACGTAAACTGGCGTTCAACGCCAGCTTTCTGCCCAAATCTGGCGTCCAGCGCCAGAAAAGGATCCAAAACCAGAGTTGAACGCCCAAACTGGCACAGAAACTGGCGTTCAACTCTACAAATGGCCTCTGCACGTGCAACACTCAGGCTCAGCCCAAACACACACCAAGTGGGCCCCGGAAGTGGATTTATGCATCAATTACTTACTCATGTAAACCCTAGTAGCTAGTTTATTATAAATAGGGCCTCTTACTATTGTATTAGACATCTTTGGTCTCAGTTTTATTCCATTGTTCATCTTAGGAGACTATTGATCTCGTTTAGGGGGCTGGCCATCTCGGCCATGCCTGGACCTTCACTTATGTATTTTCATACGGTAGAGTTTCTACACTCCATAGATTAAGGTGTGGAGCTCTGCTGTTCCTCAAAGATTAATGCAAAGTACTACTGTTTTCTATTCAATTCTTCTTATTTCGCTTCTAAGATATCCATTCGCACCCAAGAACGTGATGAAGGTGATGATTATGTGTGACGCTCATCATCCTTCTCCCTTATGAACGCGTGCCTGACAAACACTTCTGTTCTACATGAATTAAGCTAGAATGAGTATCTCTTAGATCTCCTAACCAGAATCTTCGTGGCGTAAGCTAGAATGATGGCGGCATTCAAGAGAATCCGGAAGGTCTAAACCTTGTCTGTGGTATTCTGAGTAAGATTCAATGATTGAATGACTGTGACGAGCTTCAAACTCGCGAGTGCTGGGCGTTAGTGACAGACGCAAAAGGAGGGTGAATCCTATTCCAGCATGATCGGGAACCGACAGATGAATAGCCGTGCCATGACAGGGTGCGTGAGCATATTATTCACTGAGAGGAGGGGATGTAGCCACTGACAACGGTGATGCCCTTGCAAACAGCCAGCCATGGAAGGGAGTAAGACTGATTGGATGAAGATAGCAGGAAAGCAGAGGTTCAGAGGAACGAAAGCATCTCCATTCGCTTATCTGAAATTCCTATCAATGAATTACATAAGTATTTCTACCCCTATTTTATTAATTAATATTCGAAAACCACATAACTGTTTTATATCCGCCTGACTGAGATTTACAAGGTGACCATAGCTTGCTTCAAGCCAACAATCTCTGTGGGATCGACCCTTACTCGCGTAAGGTTTATTACTTGGACGACCCAGTACACTTGCTGGTTAGTTGAACGGAGTTGTGTCCACACATAGTAAAGAGCCATAATAATGATTCCATACAAGAACAAAGAGTACTACATTAATGTGATCACAATTTCGTCCACCAAGTTTTTGGCGCCGTTGCCGGGGATTGTTTGAGTTTGGACAACTGACGGTTCATCTTGTTGCTCAGATTGGGTAACTTTCTTTTCGTTTTCTTTTCAAAAATCTTTCAAAAATATTTTCAAAAAAATTTCTCTTTTGTTTTCAAAAAAAAAAATAAAATAAAATAAAATAAAAATGTTTTCAAAAATTTTATTCAAAATTTTTAAGAATGAATTCTACTGTTTCATGAAGCATGTTGAAGCCTGGCTGGCTGTAAAGCCATGTCTAAATTCTTTTGGACTGAGGCTTCAACTAATCACTTCAATGTATGTAATTCCATATATCACAGCTTGGCTGGCCATTGGCCATGTCTAGTGTTTTAGAATGGAGCTTTCTTTGAAAGCTTGGCTGGCTAGTGAGCCATGTCTAATTCCTGGACTGAGGCTTTAGACTAACATGGCAAGATTCCTGGAATTCATATTAAAAATTTTGGAATCCTTTCTTTTTCATATAATTTTCGAAAAATATAAAATAAAAATCCAAAAAAAATTAGAAAATCATAAAAATAAAAAATATTTTGTGTTTCTTGTTTGAGTCTTGAGTCACATTATAAGTTTGGTGTCACTTGCATATGCATCTTGCATTTTTTTTCGAAAATTTCATGCATTTATAAGTGTTCTTCATGATCTTCAAGTTGTTCTTGGTAAGTCCTCTTGTTTGATCTTGATGAATTTTTGTTTTGTGTCTTTTCATGTTTAACATATGCATTCTTGAATTCTTAGTGTCTAAGCATTAAAGAATTCTAAGTTTGGTGTCTTGCATGTTTTCTTTGCATTAAAAATTTTTTAAAAATATGTTCTTGATGTTCATCATGACATTCAAAGTGTTCTTGGTGTTCATCTTGACATTCATAGCATTCTTGCATGCATCACATGTTTTGATTTAAAAATTTCATGCATTGCATTTTTTTTGTGTTTTTCTCTTGCATCATAAAAATTTCAAAAATCAAAAAAATATCTTTCCCTTTTTCTCTCATCAAATTCGAAAATTTGGATTGACTTTTTCAAAAATTTTTAAAAGTCAAAGTTGTTGCCAATGAGTCAAATCAAATTTTCAATTTGAAAATCTTATCTTTTTCAAAATCTTTTTCAAAAATCAAATCTTTTTCAAAATTATTAGCTATTTTCGAAAATTTCAAAAATATTTTTCAAAAATCTTTTTCGTATTTTTATATAAAATTTTCGAAAATAACTAATCAATTAATGTTTTGATTCAAAAATTTGAAGTTTGTTACTTGCTTGTTAAGAAAGATTCAAACTTTAAGTTCTAGAATCATATCTTGTGATTTCTTATGAACCAAGTCATTAATTGAGATTTTAAAAATCAAATCTTTTTCAAAACTAATTTCAATCATATCTTTTCAAAAATATCTTCTTATCTTATCTTTTTCAAAAATATCTTCTCAAAATATCTTTTCTAACTTCCTAACTTCTTATCTTTTCAAAATTTGTTTCAACTAACTAACTAACTTTTTGTTTGTTTCTTAACTTTTTCAAAACTACCTAACTAACTCTCTCTCTCTCTCTAATTTTCGAAAATATCTCTCCCTTTTTCAAAAATTTCTTTTTAATTAACTAATTATTTTTATTTCAAAAAAAAATTTCGAAAAAAATACTAACTAATTTTCAAAAACCAATTTTCAAAAATCACTAACTCTTTTTCAAAATAATTTTCGAAAATTATTCCTCCCCCATCTCATTCTATTTATTCATTCATGTCCTAACATCTCATCTCACATTCCAATCCTCACAGTTGTGTTTCTTCCTTTACATCACATCCTTTATCTCCCCCTCTTCTTCTACTCACAAAGGGATCCCTATACTGTGGTATAGAGGATCTCTATTATTATTATCATTTTTCTGGCCATTCTTCCTTGTCATATGAGCAGGAGCAAGGATAAGAACATTCTTGTGGAAGCAGATCCAGAACCTGAAAGGACTCTGAAGAGAAAATTAAGAGAAGCTAAAATACAACAATCCAGAGATAACCTTTCAGAAATTTTCGAACAGGCAGAGGAGATGGCAGGCGAAAATAATAATAATATAAGGAAGATGCTTGGTGACTTCACTGCACCTAATTCCAATTTACATGGAAGAAGCATCTCCATTCCTGCCATTGGAGCAAACAACTTTGAGCTGAAACCTCAATTAGTTTCTCTGATGCAGCAGAACTGCAAGTTTCATGGACTTCCATCTGAAGATCCTTTTCAGTTCTTAACTGAATTCTTGCAGATATGTGATACTGTTAAGACTAATGGAATAGATCCTGAAGTCTACAGGCTCATGCTTTTCCCTTTTGCTGTAAGAGACAGAGCTAGATTATGGTTGGATTCTCAACCTAAAGACAGCCTGAACTCTTGGGATAAGCTGGTCACGGCTTTCTTAGCCAAGTACTTTCCTCCTCAAAAGCTGAGCAAGCTTAGAACTGATGTTCAAACCTTCAGATAGAAAGAAGGTGAATCTCTCTATGAAGCTTGGGAAAGATACAAACAGTTGACCAAAAAGTGTCCTTCTGACATGCTTTCAGAATGGACCATCCTGGATATATTCTATGATGGTTTATCTGAGCTATCAAAGATGTCACTGGACACTTCTGCAGGTGGATCCATTCACCTAAAGAAAACGCCTGCAGAAGCTCAAGAACTCATTGACATGGTTGCTAATAACCAGTTCATGTACACTTCTGAAAGGAATCCTGTGAGTAATGGGACGCCTATGAAGAAGGGGGTTCTTAAAGTTGATACTCTGAATGCCATATTGGCTCAGAATAAAATATTGACTCAGCAAGTCAATATGATCTCTCAGAGTCTGCATGGAATGCAAGCTGCATCCAACAGTACTCAAGAGGCATCTTCTGAAGAAGAAGCCTATGATCTTGAGAACCCTGCAATAGCAGAGGTAAATTACTTAGGTGAACCTTATGGAAACACCTATAACTCAACATGGAGAAATCATCCAAATTTCTCATGGAAGGATCAAAAGCCCCAACAAGGCTTTAATAATGGTGGAAGAAACAGGTTTAGCAATAGCAAACCTTTTCCATCATCAACTCAGCAACAGACAGAGAACTCTGAACAAAATGCTTCTAATTTAGCAAATCTAGTCTCTGATCTATCTAAGGCCACTGTACGTTTCATGAATGAAACAAGGTCTTCCATTAGAAATCTGGAAGCACAAGTGGGCCAGCTGAGTAAAAGGATCACTGAAATCCCTCTTAGTACTCTCCCAAGCAATACAGAAGAGAATCCAAAAGGAGAGTGCAAGGCCATTGACATAAGCGCCATGGCCGAACCTGTGAGGAGAGGAGAGGACGTGAATCCCAAGGAGGAAGACCTCCTGGGACGTCCAGTGATTAATAAGGTGCTTCCCTCTGGGGAATCAAAGGACTCTGAGGCTCATCTAGAGACCATAGAGATCCCATTGAACCTCCTTATGCCCTTCATGAGCTCTGATGAGTATTCCTCTTCTGAAGAGAATGAGGATGTTACTGAAGAGCAAACTGCCAAGTTTCTTGGTGCAATCATGAAGCTGAATGCCAAATTGTTTGGCATTGATGCTTGGGAAGTTGAACCTTCCTTGTTCATCAATGAACTAAAGTGATCTGGATCAACTGACATTGCCTCAGAAGAGACAGGATCCTGGAAAGTTCATATTACCTTGTACCATAGGCACCATGATCTTTAAAGCTCTGTGTGACCTTGGTTCAGGTATAAACCTCATGCCCCTCTCTGTAATAGAGAAACTGGGAATCTATGGGGTGCAAGCTGCTCAAATCTCACTAGAGATGGCAGACAGCTCAAGAAGACAGGCTTATGGACACGTAGAAGATGTATTGGTAAAAGTTGAGGGCCTTTACATCCCTACTGATTTCATAGTCCTGGATACTGGAAAGAAAGAGGATGAATCCATCATCCTAGGAAGACCTTTCCTGGCCACAGCAAGAGCTGTGATTGATGTTGACAGAGGCGAAATAGTCCTTCAATAGAATGAGAACTCCCTTGTATTCAAAACTCAAGGATCTCCCTCTGCAACCATGGAGAGGAAGCTTGAAAAGCTTCTCTCCAAGCAGAGTCAACCAGAGCCCCCACAGTCAAACTCTAAGTTTGGTGTTGGGAGGCCACAACCAAACTCTAAGTTTGGTGTTGAACTCCCATATCCAAACTCTAAGTTTGGTGTTAGAGAGTCTCAACAAAGCTCTGCACATCTGTGAGGCTCCATGAGAGCCCACTGTCAAGCTATTGTCATTAAAGAAGCGCTTGTTGGGAGGCAACCCAATGTGTATCTAATTCTTATTTTTATTGTTTTTCATGTTTTCTTAGGTTCATGATCATGTGGAGTCACAAAATAAATATAAAAATTGAAAACGGAATCAAAAACAGCAGAAGAAAAATCACACCCTGGAGGAGCATCTGTCTGGCGTTCAAACGCCAGAACAGAGCATAGTTCTGGCGCTGAATGCCCAGAATGGGAGCATCCTGGCGCTGAACGCCCAGAACAAGCATGGTTCTGGCGTTCAACGCCAGAAATGGCAGAAATTGGGCGTTGAACGCCCAAAATGGGCACCAACCTGGCGCTGAACGCCCAGAGTTGTGTGCAAGGGCATTTTGCATGCCTAAATTGGTGCAAGGATGTAAATGCCTTGACACCTCAAGATCTGTGGACCTCACAGGATCACCTCAGGATCTGTGGACCCCACAGGATCCCCACCTACCTCATCATCTCTCTTCCCATTCATGATCATCCCTTCTGTTATCCATTTACCACTCACATCCATACACCCACTACCTTCAAAATTCAACATCTCTCTCTCCCACCCAATCCCACCCATATGGCCGAATACACACTCCCATCCATCTCCTCCATATCTTCTTCATTCTTTCTTCTTTTGCTCGAGGGCAAGCAACATTCTAAGTTTGGTGTGGTAAAAAGCATAGCTTTTTTGTTTTTTTTCCATAACCATTGATGGCACCTAAGGCCAGAGAAGCCTCTAGAAAGAGGAAAGGGAAGACAAAAGCTTCCATCAAGGGTCTATAGCTCAGTGGTAGAATATTTGACTGCAAATCAAGAGATCCCTGAGATACCTCAGGGGATACATTTTCTTCCACACAATTATTGGAAGCAACTAAGGGTGGAACATCAAGAGCACTCCATCATCCTTCATGAAATCAGAGAAGATCTAAAAGCAATGAAGGAGGAGCAGCAAAGACAAGGAAGAGACATAGAAGAGCTCAAGGACATCACTAAGGTGGACTCATTCCTTGTTCTTACTTTCTCTATTTTTTTCGTTTTATATGTTATGTGCTTATCTATGTTTGTATCTTCATTACATGATCATTAGTAGTTAGTAACTTTGTCTTAAAGTTATAAATGTCCTATGAATCCATCACCTCTCTTAAATAAAAACTGTTTTAATTCAAAAGAACAAGAAGTACATGAGTTTCGAATTTATCCTTGAACTTAGTTTAATTATATTGATGTGGTGACAATGCTTCTTGTTTTCTGAATGTATGCTTGAACAGTGCATATGTCTTTTGAAGTTGTTGTTTAAGAATGTTAAATATGTTGGCTCTTGAAAGAATGATGACTAGGAGACATGTTATTTGATAATCTGAAAAATCAAAAAATGATTCTTGAAGCAAGAAAAAGCAGCAAAGAACAAAGCTTGCAGAAAAAAAAAATAAGAGGCGAAAAAAAAAATAGAAAGAAAAAGAAAAAGCAAGCAGAAAAAGCCAATAACCCTTAAAACCAAAAGACAAGGGCAAATAAAAAGGATCCCAAGGCTTTGAGCATCAGTGGATAGGAGGGCCTAAAGGAATAAAATCCTGGTCTAAGCGGCTAAACCAAGCTGTCCCTAACCATGTGCTTGTGGCGTGTAGGTGTCAAGTGAAAACTTGAGACTGAGCGGTTAAAGTCAAGGTCCAAAGCAAAAAAAGAGTGTGCTTAAGAACCCTGGACACCTCTAATTGGGGACTTTAGCAAAACTGAGTCACAATCTGAAAAGGTTCACCCAATTATGTGTCTGTGGGATTTATGTATCCGGTGGTAATACTGGAAAACAAAGTGCTTAGGGCCACGGCCAAGACTCATAAAGAAGCTGTGTTCAAGAATCATCATACTGAACTAGGAGAATCAATAACACTATCTGAACTCTGAGTTCCTATAGAAGCCAATCATTCTGAACCTCAATGGATAAAGTGAGATGCCAAAACTATTCAAGAGGCAAAAAGCTATAAGTCCCGCTCATATGATTGAAGCTCTGTTTCATTGATAGTTTGGAATTTATAGTATATTCTATTCTTTTTATCCTATTTTGATTTTCAGTTGCTTGGGGACAAGCAACAATTTAAGTTTGGTGTTGTGATGAGCGGATAATTTATACGCTTTTTGGCATTGTTTTTAGTATGTTTTTAGTAGGATCTAGTTACTTTTAGGGATGTTTTTAATAGATTTTGTGTGAAATTCACATTTCTGGACTTTACTATGAGTTTGTGTGTTTTTCTGTGATTTCAGGTATTTTCTGGCTGAAATTGAGGGACTTGAGCAGAAATCAGATTCAGAGGTTGAAAAAGGACTGCTGATGTTGTTGGATTCTGACCTCCCTGCACTCAAAGTAGATTTTCTGGAGCTACAGAACTCGAAATGTCGCGCTTCCAATTGCGTTGGAAAGTAGACATCTAGGGCTTTCCAGCAATGTATAATAGTCCATACTTTGGCCAAGAATAGACGACGTAAACTGGCATTCAACGCCAGCTTTCTGCCCAAATCTGGCGTCCAGCGCCAGAAAAGGATCCAAAACCAGAGTTGAACGCCCAAACTGGCACAGAAACTGGCGTTCAACTCTACAAATGGCCTCTGCACGTGCAACACTCAGGCTCAGCCCAAACACACACCAAGTGGGCCCCGGAAGTGAATTTATGCATCAATTACTTACTCATGTAAACCCTAGTAGCTAGTTTATTATAAATAGGGCCTCTTACTATTGTATTAGACATCTTTGGTCTCAGTTTTATTCCATTGTTCATCTTAGGAGACTATTGATCTCGTTTAGGGGGCTGGCCATCTCGGCCATGCCTGGACCTTCACTTATGTATTTTCATACGGTAGAGTTTCTACACTCCATAGATTAAGGTGTGGAGCTCTGCTGTTCCTCAAAGATTAATGCAAAGTACTACTATTTTCTATTCAATTCTTCTTATTTCGCTTCTAAGATATCCATTCGCACCCAAGAACGTGATGAAGGTGATGATTATGTGTGACGCTCATCATCCTTCTCCCTTATGAACGCGTGCCTGACAAACACTTCTGTTCTACATGAATTAAGCTAGAATGAGTATCTCTTAGATCTCCTAACCAGAATCTTCGTGGCGTAAGCTAGAATGATGGCGGCATTCAAGAGAATCCGGAAGGTCTAAACCTTGTCTGTGGTATTCTGAGTAGGATTCAATGATTGAATGACTGTGACGAGCTTCAAACTCGCGAGTGCTGGGCGTTAGTGACAGACGCAAAAGGAGGGTGAATCCTATTCCAGCATGATCGGGAACCGACAGATGAATAGCCGTGCCGTGACAGGGTGCGTGAGCATATTATTCACTGAAAGGAGGGGATGTAGCCACTGACAACGGTGATGCCCTTGCATACAGCCAGCCATGGAAGGGAGTAAGACTGATTGGATGAAGATAGCAGGAAAGCAGAGGTTCAGAGGAACGAAAGCATCTCCATTCGCTTATCTGAAATTCCTATCAATGAATTACATAAGTATTTCTACCCCTATTTTATTAATTAATATTCGAAAACCACATAACTGTTTTATATCCACCTGACTGAGATTTACAAGGTGACCATAGCTTGCTTCAAGCCAACAATCTCTGTGGGATCGACCCTTACTCGCGTAAGGTTTATTACTTGGACGACCCAGTACACTTGCTGGTTAGTTGAACGGAGTTGTGTCCACACATAGTAAAGAGCCATAATAATGATTCCATACAAGAACAAAGAGTACTACATTAATGTGATCACAATTTCGTCCACCATACACCCTCCTCAACATCAATGTCAAGCTTCTTGAAAGAGGGCTCTCTAATGTTTCATTCCCATGGACTTCCAACATCTCCTAGGTCTTCAACCACTCATTTCGGCTCAATTGTCTCATCTTCCTCCCCTTGTGGCAATTCTTGCTTCAACTTCTCTTCTTCACCTTGAAGCTCTAAACTCACTCCCTCACTATGCTCTTTAATTTCTTCTCCACATTCATCAATGGGAATGCTTTGGTTGCTTAGGCTTAGTTGGGAGGAGGCCATATTGCTAACGGCTTCCACTAGGATAGCCATCTTGGCTCCTAGCTCTTTAAAATCCTTTTCCATCCCCTCTTGTTGCCTTTGGAGTTGAGAGTCAAGATCTCTTAGTTCTAGCGTGAGGGCTTCATCGGGGGGCGGTGGTGGAAGAGAGGGTTCATTGTTTGAGAGGAAGGCATTATAGTTGGAAGGTAGTTCATTTTGATAAGGGTATGGAGTTGGTGTATATTGAGGTGGTTCTTGAGAGTAGTTGTGTTAGAATTGTGATGGTTCTATGTATGGTTCATATGGCTCATAAGGTAGTTGGTAGGGTGGATAAGGATTAGGGCCATATGGAGGTGTTTGGTGGTATGGGGCTTGTGAGTAAGGTGGTTCAAAACCATTTTGAGGGGGTGGTTCATAGGCATGTGGTGGTGGTTGTTGACAATCACAATAAGGGTCACCACATCCATTAGATTGATATGCAATTGGAGGGAATTATACCTATAAGAGACCGGAGGTTGTTGTTGCCAAGAAGGTTGATCAATCCTTTGAGGCTCCTCCTATCTTTGATTGTTCCATCCTTGATGCACATCCTCATTGTAGCTTCCATTCCCTACAACATAATTTGAGCCAAACTCATAGCCAAAGGGGTGAGAATTCATAATATCAAATAAAAACAAAAGCTACAAAAATAAGCAACAAGTCCTAAGCCTAACAAAAACTAACAAATAAGCAAAAGGCAAACATATTCACATATTCACAATAGCCAATAACATAACACCATTGCAACTCCCCGGCAACGGCGCCATTAATTTGATGCAAGGATTTATACCGGTTCGGAATTTCACAAAATAATTCAGTTGTTAATATAGTCCAAACCAATAGTCAATCCTCAAATCAAATTAAATTTGGTTTTGTCACATGTACAAACCCCAATGAAAATTTACCGAAGTTTTTGGACTCCGGGTTGTCTCACAAGGAATTGCAATGAAATGCTCAATTATTGGCTATGAAAATGCAAGGGGTTTGATTTTATATTTTTTGCAAGAAAAGTATATGGCAAGAAAAATTAAATGACAAGAAAGTAAAATGAAAAAAACTAATGAAACAAAGGAAAAGTACTCTTGGCTAGACATAGGTAATTGAGATCACCATCCTTGTCTACAAACCAAATATTGACAATTATGAGGAACCAAGCTCATTAAGTTTACTTCTATACTTGAAGTATATCAAATGACTTAATCAACATCAACCCATAAGTCCCAACCTATCTACTAATTAGATTAGTAGTGTGTTAGTGTCAATGGGTATCAAATTGATCACCAAGGGTTCTCAAATCACCAATTCAATGAGACCCAATGACTCAAGGTCACTCAATTCCCTTAGCCTAGGCCAAGAGTCAAGAAAACTACTCAAAAACTAGAGGAAACATTTTATCAAACACTTAGTGTGCAAGGAAAGTAAACATCATAAAATGCAAGAATTAAAGGTAACCCATAACTATCATAAGCAAGCAATCAACAATAACAATGAAGATAAACATAGAAGAGCATGGAAACATAAAATTGCATTAAAGAAAATTGAGATCCAACAATGGTTCATCAACATAAAAGAGAGCAAAATAAGAAATCACAAGAGAAACTAAGAAGATTAAGATAATAGAACATTAAAATATAGTGAGAATTAAAATCAAAACAAGAATTGAAAGAGAAATTTGAGAGTGATTAACCTAATTTTACCCTAATTTCTATCCTAAATCTAGAGAGATGAGAGAGCTTCTCTCTCTAGAATTCTAACCTAAAACATGATAAAAACTAAACTATGACTACTTGGTTCATTCCCCCCCCCCCGCCCCAATCCTTGGGTTCAATAGCATCAGAAATGAGTTGGATTGGGCCCAAAATGAGCTAGAAATCGCCCCCAACGAGTTGCCCAAAGTGGACCCACACTGCTCCATCGGCATGCATGCATACAGTGCGCGTACGCATCCCTAGACGTCAGGAAACTATGGCAAATTTTATATCATTTTGAAGCCCCGGATGTTATCTTTCCAACACAACTGAAACTGCCTCATTTGGACCTATGTAGCTCAAGTTATGGTTGATTGAGTGCGAAGAGGTCAGGCTTGACAGCTTTGCGGTTCCTTCATTTCTTCATGAGTTCTCCCACTTTGCATGCTTTTCTCCTCACTTCTTCCATCCAATACTTGCCTTATGAACCTGAAATCACTCAACAAACATATCAAGGCATCAAATGGAATTAAAGTGAATTGAATTTAGCTATCTTAAGGCCTAAAAAACATGTTTTCACACTCAAGTACAAATTTAGGGAGAATTACAAAACCATGCTATTTCATTGAATAAATATGAGAAAAGTAGATAAAACCACCCAAATTAAGCACAAGATAAACCACAAAATTTGGGTTTATCATGTCCCCGTAGTTGTTTTATTCTTCCTAGTTATTTTATTTATTGAGTTTAAATTTTATACTCCTTTTTGCTTATTAGTTATTTTATTTTCTTAATTATTCAGTTTATTTTTTTATTTTACTTTTTGTTTATTTTTGTTTTCTTTTATATTTTATTTTATTTTCCTTTATGTTCTTTCTTCTTTGCTTGCCTGTTTACCACATGGTGTGTTTAATTCTATTTGGTGCTTTGTGCTAAGAAAAATAATGGAGAGAGATCACATGGGTTACTACTCACACCCAAAGAGTGATTCATATTATTGTGGATGGAGGAACTACCCGGATGTTGGTTAGCAAGGTCAAGAGCAAAAAGATTTCAATGTCCCATATCCTATCCGTCAAGAACCACCATCTCCATATTCATATCAAGAACCACCATCTCCATATACATACCAAGAACCATCCTCCTCTTTTTATTCATATCAAGAACCATCATCTTTCTACTCATATCAAGAGCCACCATCTCCTTATTCATACTAAGAACCATCCTCTTTTTACTCTTATCAAGAACCATCGTCTCCTTATTTATATCAAGAGCCACCATCTCCTTATTCATATCAAGAACCATCAGCTCTTGAGCTTCGCATGAAAGAATTCATACATGATATGAAGATGAGTGTCAAAAATATAGAGAAATATGTGCAGTTGATTATCAAGCCCCAGGAAGAGGAACAAGCAAATTCCTTCCCAAGAGATACAATGTAAGATCCTATGGAAGAAAGTGAGAAAATCAATCAATGGAGTTCATACTCCAGTGAATTAGAGAATTCTCCACCCTCACACATGGAAGAAGAGGAAGATGCAAAAAAAAGGAGGAAGATGCACAAACAAAGGAGGATGATACACAAACAAAGGAGGAAGCCATGCACACTCCATGCTTGCACATTCTACTAATTCCGGAGGAAGCCATACAAGTCCCTATAATTCTATGCATGCAAGCTCCTGAGAAGAAAAATCTGAATGCACTGCCCACATTTGAATTGAAGACTTCTCCCCCAACACTTGAATATGCTTTCCTTGGTCCTAATGAAGCAGAGAGTGGCATAGAGAGTGAGTTTATTGAACCACCAATTCAAGATAAATTCTTGATGAAGGGTACATTCCAACCATCACACAACACCCAAATTTTGAAATCAAAGAAGTGAAGGCAACCAAGGAAAGCACTGAAAAGGGGATTGTGACCAAGAAACAAAAGACAATATCCATGAAAAAGAGAAGGTCAACAACAAGCAATCCAACTTCTACCCCAACAAGCAAGGTGAATCAAGCTAATAACAATAAAAGAAAGCTTGTTAGGAGAAATTCAAGTCCAAGGACACTAATTTTCACCTCTCCCCCCTTGGAGACATTTCTTTTAACCAACTGGAATAAGAGGAAGAAAATTCAACAATCAAGTGTCAAGCTAGTGACATTAAAGAAGCGCTTGTTGGGAGGCAACCCAACTACTAGTATCCTTGGTTTTGCAGTTACTTTGGTTTTAATTTTATAGTTATTTTGATTTTAGCATTATAGTTATTTTGGTACTGGTTTTAAATTACTTTATCTCAATTTTTTTAGAATTTTTCTTGTTTTACATGTGTTTTGGTCATGCAGAGTGATTAAAACAGGAACATGAGCAATTAAAAGGAATTTTTGACACCCTGGAGTTTTTCTTTACTTGGGGACAAGCAAACTTTTAAGTTTGGTGTTGTAGAGTACGCTCTCTATTTACCTTATCATCAGTGGCACCATGGGGAGATAAATGTTCTTCATGGAGGAGCACAGCTGAAGGCTCTGAGCATCAATGACTAGGGAGGTCAGACATGATTAAAAGCTCAAAGAGTTGTTTCCCTAGTCATATGCTTGTGGTGTAGTTGTGTCAAGTAATCCTTGATTCAGAACACTTAGGGTCGAGACCAAGTGCATTTAGCAGAGTATGCCAAAGGCTTTGAGCACCACTGTCTGGGAATAGCTGAAAGAAAATCAAAACTTCAAGAGAGTTTCCCAGTTACGTGCTTGCAGTGTTCTTGTGTCAATTAACCTTTGAGACAGAACATTTAAAGTCACGGCTAGGCTCAAGGTGCAAAGCACCAATTAAAAGAGAATTAAAGGATATCTGCTGTGTTCAAAGATTAAACTGAAGTATAAAAGATTAGAGAATTCATAATATTATCCAGATTTTAATTTCGAATGACAATGATATTTCTCTGATTCAAAGAAGAGTGAGATGCAAAAACTATTCAGTATTGCAATAGATAAACCCCACTTCCAAAAAAAAGAGGCACAGGCTTAGACTCTTATAAAAGCCTTATTATATTAATAGGTCAGGCCCAGGCTCACTAATTAGCCTTATTGGCTGTCAGGCCCGCCTGGGCCTGTTAATACATAATTACATATATAAATATTTTTTTATTATTAACAAAATTATGAGATATTTTAAATTTATTATATTTAATTATAAATAGTTTTGTATATTTTAAATACAGTAAAGTTTAAAAATTCTTATAAATATTAAATATGACATATTACATATAAATATATTTATTAAAAAAGAGTTTTTTTTTTAAAATAATATTTTTATTTTTATAAAAAAATTATCAGGCCTTTTAATAGGCTTTAAGCCAGGCCAGGCTGAATAACGGACCAGACTTAGTACTTTAAAAAAAGCCTATAACAGGCTGCAGGCCAAACTCAAGCCAATGAACTATATAACAGGCCAGGCCTGTTAAGAGTAAAGCCTGGCCTGGCCTGGCCTGTTTTCACCCCTACTCGGGACCACCTCTGCAAAGCAGGTTGGACTTGCGAAACTCCTGGAGCTCCTCCAGGGTCATCTTGGAGGATGTATCTTTCACGTCTGAGGTAACCCAGGTGTAACGGTCCATGGGAGCTCTCGCGACGGGGCGTTGTGCCATACCTACAGTGGGGGAGTCGTCGCTTAAGTCAGACCGGACGGTCGGAAATCCGGGTGATACAGAACTAACACTACAACCTACTGTGCACTAATCTACAGTTAAAAGTTAACCAAAAGCAAACAACGCATCTAATGGAAACCCCCCCTAAAATCTATCTAGCAGCAGTTATACAGAGTCAAGGCAGTAAAAAAAGCGAACCAACAACAACAAAAATAGGATTGATCAGCTGATAGTAAATGGAGGTAATGCCTACCAAGAGATGATGAATGAAGGATGGAAAATTCCAAGGAAATGCGGCAGAGCAAAGCGTATTGGAAACGTTTGAGTTGGGAGGAATCAATCGGATGAAGCGATGGTAAACGCAAGAATAATGGGAAGAGAAGGAGTTTGAAGTGTAAAAAAGAAGAAAAGGCACAAAAACTGAATGTAACTGACACTGAGAAGCGCAAAAGGCAGGGACAAAATAGAATTTTTGCCCAAGCTTCAAATCAACCATAATGGGCACTAAATATCCCGCGCAAAAAATGAGGTGACGATTGACGTCCCCCAAAGACTGGCGAACGCCACTCACGCGTAGGGGGCACGCCCCTATCACAAGCGGCCGACCAGGCAAGGAGCCAACCAAAGGGGGAGTTGAGGAGAACGCGCCAACCACGGCGCTCACGACTGTAGCTGGCACGTTGGGAGCCCTGTTCCGGCCCAGCCCAACAAAGCAGAAGACCCAGGTCCGAACGTCCGGCCGACCCAGCGATTGCCCGAACCTGAACTAGAAAGTGACCCGAGTGTCACCCCTCCTGCATGATACCGAACATTCTGGGGAGGAAGTTTCCACGAAAGAGGGCATGCTCCTGTAGGACCCACTCCCATACAAACTATTTAAGGGGAGGGCCCTACCCCTCCCCAGAGGTGGCCCCACCTCTTCCTCTCATCGCTTGCCCAGAAAGACCTCGCTCCCAGGAAACAACAGATCCAGTTTCCAGCACCCATCATTCTTTGATACTAGCATACCCGACCCATTCAGGAGCCGAGCTATCGAACAAATCCCATATTAATAAAATTAATAATAATCAGAAGTTTAATTTTTAGGTTTTATATTATACTGTAACAATCATGAGATTTAATGGATTTATAAGAGGTAGAGATCTCTTCTCTCATCTTGCCTTCGTTTGTTAAGATCTCTATTTTCGTAAAAAATTTTATGAATTTCTTTTCTTTTTTTTGGGTTTCCAGATGGATTTTTTTTCACATAATATATCATTTTTGTTGATATCTGTTTTAGTGATTTTTTTATTTGTTATCATATCTATAAATATATATTAGTATTTTTGTCCATAATAATATTATTCTTTTAAAATTACATTGGTTTTATCATGATATTATAGATTATGATAAAAAATATTTATAAAATCAAATTACTTTTATAAAAAAGTCGTAGGGAACAAAGGTCACCGTCGGCTAATTAAGAAGACCAAGATCTTCACAGATAAAAAAATCAAACAATAAAATTTTTAGTTATTATTTTTATATGAGAGTTTAATTTTTTACTAATAATTAATTTTAATACTCATTATCTAAAACTTGAAAGAATTTAATGTGTATACTTTTATATTTTGATTAAGTGTTAAGTTTGTTGTACAAATAAAAATACTTAATTTTTATGCTTGTTGTTTAAAAATAATATTTTTTCTATATAAAAGTATAAAATTAGATTTTAATTAGTATTAAAAAATATATATTAATAGTATAAAATTAACTCAAATTTTATTTTTTTGAAATAATTGAATCTTTATTCTAATTATTAATCACAACATTAGTTTCTCTTCAAATTATATGTACTAAATATTTGAAGAAAGAGAAGAAGTTAGATATAGAATGGGAAGGATAAAGAGAAATAAAGGAGAGAGATGAAGATAAGAGGATAGAGGAATAATTTTGGAGAGAAATATTTCATCTTAATGTTAACGAAAGAGTGTTATGTGATATATTTTGGTTGCTAAATTAATAATATAATATAGTTATATCTCAATTTTAATTTAATTTTAATTATAATTAAAAATATTATGTTACATATTTTGATTGTCAAATTTATAATTAGTTATTGATAATGATAATGATATGTATGAGAGATAAAGTGAGTGAAGGAATGAGAGAGATAGAAAAACTGTCAATGGAATAGAGAAAGAGAAAAAAACTCTTTAATTTAAAAAAAAAAGATTTGATTTCAATTAAAAAATAACATATGACACATTTTAATTATAAAATTAGTAATATATATATATATATATATATATATATATATATATATTAAATTACTGAATAAATAGAATAATACTAATTTGACCATTAAAATATGAACTTTCACAATCCCACATTTTTTAATCTCTCTTCTTTCTCTCTTTGTATTGTATAGATGCATAATATTGTTAATTGTTATCTTACTTTTAATTGTCAAATTAGTATTTTTCAAATATACTTAATGATTAATTCCTAAAAAAAAAAAAAGAACTTGACTGATTATATGTATTTGTAGATGAAGTATGTATGTTTATACTAATAGAAAATTTTTAAATGTACTTAGAATTCTTGTGTTTGAGTTTGATTTTAATAAATATGTTATATATATTTTTTATAATGTATTTGTAGATAAAGTATGTACGTTTATACTAATAAAAATTTTTTAAATGTACCTAGAATATTTGTGTTTCAGTTTGATTTTAATTAGAGTAAACTACCATTTGTATCCACAAAAATTGAAAATGCTGACATATCTATCCATAGAAAAAGGAAATTATCATTTGTACCCATGAAATATGGGTTCCGCACAACAAAATTATCCAAACACTAAAAAATTACCTAAAATCCCTAAATTACCCTTATCTTCACCACCACACCACCTTTTTCACCCAATCACCTTTCTAACCCTAACCCTCTTCCCCCTTCCACCACCCCTCTTTCCTTTTCTAATCTCAAATCCCACCACCACCCCTCAAGCTCTTCACTCAATGGTGGCTCCCGCTACCCCCGCAACCGTCACCGGAACCCTCGTCCTCGGTCACGGATTTACTGGCAAATCCAGCTGGTTCCTCCAGCTCACCGCCATCTACTTTGCCAAGGCCGGATTCGCCACCTGCACCATTGACCATCAGGGCCACGGCTTCTCTGACAGCCTCATCGCCCACATCCCTGACATCAACCCCGTCGTCGATGACTGCATTACCTTCTTCGACGAATTCTTCTCTCGCTTCGATCCTTCTCTTCCTTCCTTCCTCTATTCCGAATCCCTCGGCGGCGCAATCGCGCTATTAATCACTCTCCGCTGCCGTGACTCGCCAGAAAATGTCTCATCTGTGAACCGAGCGTGAGCTCTGATTATGGTGTCGTCCTCTTCGGGGGTGAAGGCCTGATGCTCCACCTGCGGGAGACACCATTGGAGCCTACAAAAAATGGGTTGGTTCATGAACCTATAATGAAGAACAAAGCAAAAGAAAATCAAGGGAGAGGTAGATATAACTGATGCCAGGGCATCTTAGCCTAGTTTTACTAGTCTTTTTCCTTTGTTTTTAATAGGTTTTATACACTTTCTTGAGTTATAAGTAAGCCATTTGGGTAGAAATTCATGTGTACTTGGATTCAATCAACCATGAGTAAATTGATGCATTTTCATGAGGTTTCGTGCTATAATTACTTATATGTCAAGGATGAGAAGTCTCATGATTTTAGCATAGCTTTGATGCATTTGTTGATTGATGATAGGTGACCAAAAGAATTGGAGAAAGGTTGAAGAAAAGGGATGGCAGGAATGGAAATGAAGGCAACATTGAGAAGATCACGTTTGAGTCAACGTTTGCCTCAAACGTGAACTCAAATGTGGATAACAGCAAAGCCACCCTGGAGGAAGCTAACGTTTGCACCAACGTTTGCCTCAAACGTGAGGTCAAACGTTGGCTCAATAATATACACTGGAAGACTCAATGTTTGTGCCAACGTTTGCCTCAAACGTGAGGTCAAATGTTGGCATGAAAGAAGCACCTGGGAGGACTCAACGTTTGCGCCAACGTTTGCCTCAAACGTGAGGTCAAACGTTGGCTTAAGAAGAACACCCTGGAGGACTCAACGTTTGTGCCAACGTTTGTCTCAAACGTGAGGTCAAACGTTGGCTAAAAATTGCCTTGGAGGGATCACGTTTGAGCTCACGTTTGACCTCAAACGTGAGTGACAGCAAAATCCGTTCTGCATGATGCATTGCACGAAGACGTTTGAGTCAACATTTGCCTCAAAGGTTGACTCAAACGTAAATGATCCTAAAGTCCATAGTGTAAATGGATCTCTTCTTAAGACTAAGAGCAATCAACAGAGGCTATCTTCAACCCAATTCCATCAAGTCCAAGGGCCCAAATTCAAGGCTTAATGATCATTAGAAGGAAGTGTATAAATAGAAGCTAGTTTGATTTAGAGAAAAAAACCTTTTTCTTCTTTTAGAATTTTCACTTGTAATTTGGAGTTTTTACTTGGATTTTGGATTTGAGAGAATTGGGAGGAGAATTGAGTTCTCTTCCTCTGGATTTTCTTGTTTTCTTTTCTACATACTTTGCTTGAGTCTTGGGTGTTGAGAATTGAGAAAATTCTGTCTCAATCTCACCTTGAGATCTCTTTGTTCCTTTCTCTGCATAATTCAAGAATTCAGTGATTTGAATTCAAAGTTTTTACTGTTTTGAACTTTAAATTTGTTTGCAATTGTTCTTTGAGTTGGATCAAGGAAGGCAATGAGATCTAGACTTGGATTTCTAGTCTCTTGACCCCTGAGATCTTGCATTTCCCTTTTAATTCATCTGTTGAATGCTTCTTCAAGCTGATTTACTTTTCTGTTAGAGATCTATCTCAATTCAATTCATTGCTTACTCTTCTGCCTGTTGCAATTTACTTTTGCTTGTTTACTTTCTGCACTCCCAGTCCCCAAATCCTTTTATGATTCAAGCCATTTACATTTCTTGCATTTTAACCTTCAGTTATTTACATTTGTTGCAATCTAAGTTTCTGCCATTTACATTACTTGCACTTTAAGATTCAGCTTCTTTACTTTCTTTTGCTCTTTAATTTACTGTCAATTATCCCTCTCCCTTTACATTTCATGCAATTTAGTTTCTGTTGGATGCAAATCACTTAAATCAACTCTTGTAATCTTGACTAAATCAACCACTAAACTAAAATTGCTCAATCCTTCAATCTCTGTGGGATCGACCTCACTCACGTGAGTTATTATTACTTGATGCGACCCGGTACAGTTGCTGGTGAGTTTTAGGTGTTGGATCGTTTTCCACACATCAATAACAACGGCAGGGATCAGGCAACGACGGTGGTGGTTCTACGACGCAGAAAGAGGTGAAGAGGGTTGGCTATGCCTGCGATAAGGTAGCGTGAAGAGGAGGGTCTCTGACGCAGTAGGCTCTGGTTCGAGGCCGATGGTGATGGTGGCGAGGAGAAGCTGGCGCGGTGCTCTTGGGCTCGGCGTAGGACTGCGACGCTGCTGGCGGAGAAGGGGGTGAACGGTGATGAGGAGGGTGATACAGTGGTATGTGGTTGATGTTGGAATTGGGTGGCTAAGAAAAATGAGAGAGAGAGAGAGAGAGAGAGGAGGGAGGAGATGATAGTGGTGGAGAGAAGGGTAGTTTAGGAATTTTATTTAATTTTTTAGGGTTTGGATAATTTTGCTTGCAAAAACTATTTTTTATGGGTACAAATGATAATTTCCTTTTTCTATGGATAGATATGTCAGCGTTTTCAACTTTCGTGGGTATAAATGGTAATTTACTTTTTTAATTAATATATTATATATATTTTTATAATTAAAATTAACTATTAAAATTATTAAAATACAAGTATATTTGATATAATTAAAATTATTCCAATAATAATCATAAGAACTATAGTATGACCGTATGAGCTTTCATTGATGAGTTTTATTTGATTATTTATTTATTTATTTATATATTTGGCCTGTAAGTTATTTTAGGTCATAGCAAGCAACTATACATTTTAATTGACATGTTAACTATATATATAATATGTTAAAAAAATAAAAAAGTAGAATTTATATTATTTAATATTTATTAATTATTATCAACTATTTTTAATTAATTATTTTTGTTATTAAATATGAATTTATCTAACTTGTATTTTAAAAATACATGTTAAGATAATAAATTAAATATTTTTTCTTAAAATACAAAAAAAATTAAATAAAAATATTTAAAAAATTTAAATAAAAACATTTAAATATTCTATTAATGATAGTATTCTCATATGCCTTTAGGGCACATATATATTAACTACACCCACCAAATATTTTCGTTTATTTTTCATACATAAAAAGTTCTTCCTATTTTCCTTCGGTTTCTTTATAATTAAAGTCATTAATAATGGAAATTCGTAAAATCAACTACTAGTTATCCAATGGATCGGGTCAATTACAATCCCTTTTCACTTTTTGTCATAAAAAAAAAAAAACAGAAAATTATTTTTCCCCAACTCAAGTTTTATTATTAATTAAGTCTCGTTGATTTAAGCTTGGATAATCTCTAAAGATAATCACAAATTACTAGACCGAGGCCGGCTTTGTAAGTGTTAATTGGATCACACCTAAGTCACCCAAAAAAAAAAAAAAAATTGGATCACACCTTCGTTGCTAGAAGCCTAGAACTAAATAATTAGCCACAACATGATTTTTCGTATTACAAATTACTTAAATTCCTAGGGATGAAAATAAATAAAATTAGCCGTCCGTGAGCGTGAAAAGAATGAGTGATCGAGGTTGTTGGATGGCACCAGTGGGATCGTAGACATTGAGATATGCTATATCTATCTTTCACCTTTTTCTTTCTTTCCTTATTTATTAAAGTAATGAATTTATTTATTACTTTACTTTTCTTTAATTTCTCTTCACTTCTTTTTTTCCCCTTTTGCTAAACTATTATAGTTTTCTGATAATATGTGTCAATATCTCCTTATTGTACTATTAGTATAATAATATAATAATATATGTAGAATAACGATTTCCCAAAATAAAAAAATCTGATCAACCCAAACTAATTTGCATATACATAATAATCATATGAAGTGAATATTATGTTAAGCAAAATAATAATCAAATAATATATATATATATATATATATATATATATATTTTATAATGGCAGTGAAAAAAAAGGATCATATTATTCTTTTAAATAAGAGAATAATATTATTTTTATTATTAATTCTTAATTACTTATTTTAACTTAATAAATTTAATTTTTATTAATTAAAATTAGAAATTAATTCAATTATTATTATTTAATTCACTCTTTATAGGTAGCAATTAAAATTATTATAATTACTGCTAACCTTCTCTATATTCAATCAATTAATAATAAATATCAACAACTATTAAATACATTATAATTTTTGCTATATATTTAAGCATGTATATGATTAAGGTTTTTACGTTTTCATACCAATATGTATTGGTGTATATAAGTACAATAATACTTTACATCCATATAAAAAATGCATTCAAGTTATCAAAGTAAAAATACCTAGACACGTCTTCAACCCCTCCCCCTCCCCCCACTCATCGTTTGTGATACACACGCTCCCTAAAAAGTAAACCTTCTCTACTTCAACATAAACCTTTGCTCAACGTAAACTTTCTCCAGCAACCTAAAGCTTCTACTCTCTTAGTTCTTCTCTGCTCGCACAACTAGAAAATTGCTTAATACAGAAAGATTTATAGACAAATTTAGTCTTTATTACAGACGAATATTTGGTCATCGACGGATTTTGTTCCTCTGTAAAGGCCTCGTCGAAAATTATTTACCGACAGATTTTTTTCGTCAGAAATTTACCTACAAATTTTTACCTGTTACTGACAGATTTTTCCTCCGTAAATTCTCACCTCCATTTCCCTGAAATGTCAAATTTTTCGATGGATTTTTCGTGGGTAATTAGAGACAGATTTTTCGACGGTTTTTCCATTGGTAATTAGCAACATATTTTTTGACAAATTTTCCGTCGGTAATTAGAGCTTTGGAAAACCATTCCAAACTTTGAATACAGACAAAAAATCTGTTTGTAAATCCGCCAGTAAGATAAAATAGAATTTTTTTTTAGATTTTTTCATTGTAAAATAAACATATTTTCATATAAAATAAATACAAATTTAATAAATACAAATTTTTATCTAATTTGTATTCGAATATTTATAATATTTCAAAAAATAAACAAATTCATCGTATTATCAAACTAAAAGAAAAGTACTATAAACAAGCAAGTCAATATAATTCAAAACATAAACAAAGTATATTGATACATCAACTATAATAATAAGTAACAACCATACATCAACAAAATGTATTGATACATCAACTGTAATTCAAAACAAATACCACTAGAAAAAAGAAAACTTGTAAAATCTGTACTATAACATACACTAAGGGTGTGTGTGGTTGGGGGAATATTAGAGTATTCTCAGAAATGTTTAGATGGAAATACATTAAATATTAAAGGTGTATAAAATAATCTACTCTTGTAGCTAACTACTATTAGAATTAGCCTAAATATAAACATAAACCTAGTTTAGAATTAAACAAAATATAGAGAGTATAATTCCCAAGCAACATTGGTTTACAAGGAAATACATGAGCACAGACTGGACAATAGTTGTTCAATTCTTCTAAGATCCATTCAATGTTTTCTCTTTCTCTTGGCTGTAACACCCTAACTATCACAATGTCACGCTTCCGGCTGCGCCACTCTGATAGCTCGGGTATTACGACAACTCTTAGAATATTTAATACTAAAATATGAGCCTGTTTAAAACTAAAAACGTATTTTTCAAAACTTACATCCATACTTAGATTACAAATTACAATACTCACAAAGAATATATATATATATATATATATATATATATATATATATATAAAAACATCGATTAAACAGAAAAGAAATAAGTAAGCTCTTCCAAACTTCGTCATCTATGACCTGAAAAAGGAAAAGACCTGTGGGGGAGTGAGAACATCGTCCTCGCTGGTTCTCACTATGGGGTTAGGGAATTATTATAATAGGATACGCGAAAATAAAGTCGTTTCTAAAGTACAGTGATTAATAGCCGCCTTATGTATCTTTTCAAAACCAAAGATTTAATATTCAAAGTCCGAAATCCTTTTTAAAAGAGAAACTGTTAAATATTCAAAAATCCTAAACCTTTTTAAAAGTTTTTCCTAGACAACATGAATGACCAAGCTATTCCAAGCATAGGTTCATTAAGTCTATGCTGAATCAGTTTAGTTTTTCATACTTTTTTAAACCAAAAACACAAACCGAACACAGCCTTCGGCTCATCTCATAATCGACCACGGCCCTTGGTCTAAGCAGCTCAATCAACAACGAATTTTCCACAATCCAACCATTTTTTAGTCACAAACACAAGTAAGAAGGTTCAAACACAATCGAGCAGTTACATCAAGTAGAGCAATTAGCAATTAAACATAATTATTCACATAGGCAAACTAATTACAATATGCACACTGATGAGCGGATAATTTATACGCTTTTTGGCATTATTTTACACAGTTTTTAGTATGATTTAGTTAGTTTTTAGTATATTTTTATTAGTTTTTAAATAAAAATCATATTTCTGGACTTTACTATGAGTTTGTGTGTTTTTCTGTGATTTCAGGTAATTTCTGGCTGAAATTGAGGGACCTGAGCAAAAATCTTATTTAGAGGTTGACAAAGGACTGCAGATGCTGTTGGATTCTGACCTCCCTGTACTCGAAGTGGATTTTCTGGAGCTACAGAAGTCCAAATGGCGCGCTCTTAATTGCGTTGGAAAGTAGACATCTAGGGCTTTCCAGCAATATTTAATAGTCCATACTTTGCCCGAGTTTAGACAACGCAAACTGGTGTTCAACGCCAGCTTTCTACCCTATCCTGCAGTTAAACACCAGAAACAGGTTACAAAGCAGAGTTAAACGCCAGAAACAGGTTACAAATTGGCGTTTAACTCCAAAAAGAGTCTCTACACATGAAAGCTCAATGCTCAGCCCAAGCACATACCAAGTGGGCCCAGAAGTAGATTTCTACATCATTTACTTATCTCTGTAAACCCTAGTAACTAGTTTAGTATAAATAGAACTTTTTACTATTGTTTTTAGACACCGGGGGGGATCTTTTGATCATGTTTTGAGGATTGAACCCTCTTTTAGATGCTGGCCATTCGGCCATGCCTGGACCATTTTCACTTATGTATTTTCAACGGTAGAGTTTCTACACACCATAGATTAAGGTGTGGAGCTCTGCTGTTCCTCATGAATTAATGCAAAGTACTATTATTTTTCTATTCAATTCAAGCCTATTTCTTCTCTAAGATATTCATTCGCACACAAGAACATGATGAATGTGATGATTATGTGACGCTCATCATCATTCTCACTTATGAACGCGTGCCTGACAAACACTTCTGTTCTACATGCAAACAAGATTGAATGCATATCTCTTAGCCTCCTGATCTACGATCAGAGTCTTCGTGGTATAGGCTAGAATTATTGGCGGCCATTCTTGAGATCCGAAAAGTCTAAACCTTGTCTGTGGTATTCTGAGTAGGATCTGGGAAGGGATGGCTCGGACGAGCTTCAAACTCGTGAGTGCTGGGCGTAGTGACAGACGCAAAAGGATTACTGGATCCTATTCCAGCAGGATCGAGAACCAACAGATAATTAGCCATGCAGTGACAGCACATTTGGATCATTTTCACTATGAGGACGGGATGTAGCCATTGACAACGGTGATGCCCAACATAAAGCTTGCCATGGAAAGGAGTATGAAGGATTGGATGAAAGCAGTAGGAAAGCAGAGGTTCAGAAGGAATAAAAGCATCTCCATACGCTTATCTGAAATTCTCACCAATGAATTACATAAGTATCTCTATCCTATTTTATATTTTAATTATATTTTAATTATCAATTCACCATAACCATTTGAATCCGCCTGACTGAGATTTGCAAGATGACTATAGCTTGCTTCAAGCCGACAATCTCCGTGGGATCGACCCTTACTCACGTAAGGTTTATTACTTGGACGACCCAGTGCACTTGCTGGTTAGTTGTATCGGAATTGTGAAAAAGAACTAAGATTATGAACGTGTGTATTAAGTTTTTAGCGCCGTTACCAAGGAATGAACAATCACGATTTCGCGCACCAAGTTTTTGGCGCCGTTGCCGGGGATTGTTTGAGTTTGGACAACTGACGGTTCGTCTTGTTGCTCAGATTAGGTAATTTTATTTTAATTTTAAGTTTTTGTTTTTATTCTTTTTATTTTCGAAAAATTTTCAAAAAAAAAAATAAATTATTCTATGGCTTCAGAATTTTTAAGAATGAATTCTAGAGTTTCACGATGATCTGTTGAAGTCTGGCTGGCTGTGAAGCCATGTCTAATCCTTTGGACCGAGATTTCAACTTATCATCACAAGAGTCCGTGGACTCCCACCTGATCAGTTGTTGTATGCCTGATTTGTATGCTAAAGCTTGGCTGGCCATTGGCCATGTCTAGTGTTTTGGACCGGAGCTTTCACTGAAAGCTTGGCTGGCTAGTAAGCCATGTCTAATTCCTGGACTGGAGCTTTAGACTAACATTGCATGATTCCTGGAATTCTCATTAAAAATTTTGAAATCCTTATTTTTCTTTTTCCAATTAATTTTCGAAAAATACCAAAAAAAATTTAATAAAATCGTAAAACCAAAAATAATTTTGTGTTTCTTGTTTGAGTCTAGTGTCAATTGTTAAGTTTGGTGTCAATTGCATCTTTTTAATTTTTCTTAAAATTTTTGAAAAATAATGCATTTGTTCTTCATGATCTTCAAGTTGTTCTTGATGAATTTCCTTGTTTGATCTTTGCATTTTTATGTTTTGTGTCTTTTCTTATTTTTCATATACATTTTCAATTTGTTAATGTCTAAAGCTTGAAAATTTCTAAGTTTGGTGTCTTGCATGTTTTCTTTTCTTAAAAATTTTCAAAAATAAGTTCTTGGTGTTCATCTTGACATTCAAAGTGTTCTTGCATGCATCATGTGTTTTGATCTTGAATTCTCATGTTTTGAGTCTTTTCATTGTTTTTCTCTTTCATCATTAAAAATTCAAAAATCAAAAAAATATCTTTCCATTTTTCTTCTCATAAAATTCGAATATTTGAGTTGACTTTTTCAAAAAATTTTAAAATCTAGTTGTTTCTTATGAGTCAAATCAAATTTTCAATTTAAAAATTCTATCTTTTTCAAATCTTTTTCAAAAATCAAATCTTTTTCATTTTTTCTTTCATAATTTCGAAATTTTCAAAATTTATTTTCAAAATCTTTTTCTTATTTCTATTTCATATTTTTTCGAAACTAATGCTAAGAATTAATATGATTGATTCAAAAAATTTTAAGTTTGTTACTTGCCTAGTAAGAAAGGTTCAATCTTTAAATTTTAAAATCATATCTTTTTGTTTCTTGTTAGTCAAGTAATCAACTTTAATTTTTCAAATTCAAATCTTTTTAAATTTCTTTTTCAAATCTTTTTCAAAATAAATTTCAATCACATCTTTTTCAAAATCAATTTAAAAATCTTTTCTAACTTATCTTTTCAAAATTGATTTTCAAATCTTTTCTCTCTCTAATTTTCGAAAATCACTAACCTCTTTTTCAAAATTCCTTTTTAACTAACTAATTGATATAAATTTTAATTTAATTTTATTTTATTTCACTTTTAAATTTTGAATCAAAACCAATGTTTAAAATAAAAACAAAAAATATTTTTATTTTATTTTATTTAATTTTTGAATTCTTCTCTCTCTCATCTCTTTCTATCTATTTATTTATCTACTAACACTCCTCTTTCACTTAAAAATTCGAACCCACTCTTCCCCTCTGTGTTCGAATTCTTATCTTTTCCTTCTTCTATTCTTCTCTTCTTATACTCATATAAGGAATCTCTATACTGTGACATAGAGGATTCCATATTTTCTTTTCTGTTCTCTTCTTTTTCATATGAGCAGGAATAAGAATAAGAATATTCTTGTTGAAGCTGATCCTGAACCTGAAAGGACTCTGAAGAGGAAGCTAAGGGAAGCTAAAGCACAACTCTCTGGAGAAAATCTGACAGAAATTTTCAAAAAAGAAGGAGACATGGCCGAAAATAATAACAATGGTGGAGATGCAAGGAAGATGCTTGGTGACTTTACTGCACCAAATTCCAACTTACATGGAAGAAGCATCTCAATCCCTGCCATTGGAGCAAACAATTTTGAGCTAAAGCCTCAATTAGTTTCTCTGATGCAACAGAATTACAAGTTTCATGGACTTCCATCAAAAGATCCTTTTCAGTTCTTAACTGAATTCTTGCAGATCTGAGATACTGTTAAGACCAATGGGGTTGATCCCGAGGTCTACAGGCTTATGCTTTTCCCATTTGCTGTAAGAGATAGAGCTAGAATATGGTTGGACTCTCAACCTAAAGATGGCCTGAACTGTTGGGATAAGCTGGTCACGGCTTTCTTAGCTAAGTTCTTTCCTCCTCAAAAGCTTAGCAAGCTTAGAGTGGATGTTCAAACCTTCAAACAGAAAGAAGGTGAATCCCTCTATGAAGCTTGGGAGAGATACAAGCAACTGACCAAAAAGTGTTCTTCTGACATGCTTTCAGAATGGACCATCCTGGATATATTCTATGATGGTCTGTCTGAATTATCAAAGATGTCATTGGACCATTCTGCAGGTGGATCCATTCACCTAAAGAAAATGCCTGCAGAAGCTCAGGAACTCATTGACATGGTTGTAAATAACCAGTTCATGTACACTTCTGAAAGGAATCCTGTGAGTAATGGGATGCCTCAGAGGAAGGGAGTTCTTGAAATTGATACTCTGAATGCTATATTAGCTCAGAATAAAATATTGACTCAGCAAGTCAATATGATTTCTCAGAGTCTGAATGGATTGCAAGCTGCATCCAACAGTACTAAAGAAGCATCTTCTGAAGAACAAGCTTATGATCTTGAGAACCCTGCAATAGCAGAGGTGAATTACATGGGAGAACCCTATGGAAACACCTATAATCCCTCATGGAGAAGTCATCCAAATTTCTCATGGAAGGATCAACAAAAGCCTCAACAAGGCTTTAATAATGGTGGAAGAAACAGGTTTAGCAATAGCAAGCCTTTTCCATCATCCTCTCAGCAACAGACAGAGAATTCTGAGCAGAATCTATCTAGCTTAGCAAATATAGTCTCTGATCTATCTAAGGCCACTCTAAGTTTCATGAATGAAACAAGGTCCTCCATTAGAAATTTCGAGGCACAAGTGGGCCAGCTGAGTAAAAGAGTCACTGAAACTCCTCCTAGTACTCTCCCAAGCAATACAGAAGAGAATCCAAAAAGAGAGTGTAAGGCCATAACCTTACTTGGTGTGGCCAAACCCAGAGAGGAGGAGGAAGACGTGAATCCTAGTGAGGAAGACCTCCTGGAACGTTCACTGACCAATAAAGAGTTTCCCTTTGAGGAACCAAAGGAATCTGAGGCTCATCTAGAGACCATAGAGATTCTATTGAACCTCCTTTTACCATTCATGAGCTCTAATGACTATTCTTCCTCTGAAGAAGATGAAGACATTGTTCAAGGGCAAGTTGCCAGTATTTAGGAGCAATCATGAAGCTGAATGCCAAGCTATTTGGTAATGAGACTTGGGAGGACGAGCCTCCATTGCTCATTAATGAACTGAATATCTGGGTTCAGCACACTTTACCTCAAAAGAAATAGGATCCTGGTAAATTCCTAATTCCCTGTAACATAGGCACCATGACCTTTGAGAAGGCTCTGTGTGACCTGGGGTCAGGCATAAACTTATTGCCACTCTCTGTAATAGAGAAACTAGGAATCTTTGAGGTACAGGCTGCCAAATTCTCATTAAAGATGGCAGACAAATCCATGAAACAGGCTTATGGACTAGTAGAGGACGTGTTAGTGAAGGTTGAAGGCCTTTACATCCCTGCTGATTTCATAATCCTAGATACTGGGAAGGATGAGGATGAATCCATCATCCTTGGAAGACCCTTCCTAGCCACAGCAAAAGCTGTGATTGATGTGGACAGAGGAGAGTTGGTCCTTCAACTAAATAAGGACAACCTTGTGTTTAAAACTCAAGGATCTCCTTCTGTAACCATGGAGAGGAAGCATGAAAAGCTTCTCTCACTGCAGAGTCAACCAAAGCCCCCACAGTCAAACTCTAAGTTTGGTGTTGGGAGGCCACAACCAAACTCTAAGTTTGGTGTTGAACCCCCACATTCAAACTCTAAGTTTGGTGTTGGGAGGTCCCAACAATGCTCTGAACATCTGTGAGGCTCCATAAGAGCTCACTGTCAAGCTATTGACTTTAAAGAAGCGCTTGTTGGGAGGCAACCCAATGTTATTCAATTATATCTATTTATTTTCTATTGTTATTTTATATTTTTTTAGGTTGATGATCATGTGGAGTCACAAAAACTACTGAAAAATAAAAAACAGAATGAAAAACAGCATTAAAAATAGCTCACCATGGAGGAAGAGCTTACTGGCGTTTAACGCCAGAAAAAAGCATCAAGCTGGCGTTAAACACCAGAAACAAGCACCAAACTGGCGTTTAATGCCAGAACAGAGCATGGAATTGGTGTTAAACGCCAGAAACAAGCAACAAGCTGGCGTCTAACGCCAGACATGCATTCTAAGGGCATTTTGTACGCCTACTTGGAGCAGGAATGTTAAATCCTTGACCCCTCTGGATCTGTGGACCCCACAGGATCCCCACCTACCCCAACTCTTCTTCTCTCCTCTTCACACATTTTCATAACTCTCTTCCCCAAATACCCTTCACCAATCACCTCCATACCTCTTCCCTAAATACCCTTAACCACTCACATCTATCCACTCTTCCCCATAAACCCCACCTACCTCCAAAATTCAAATTCTTTTCCCTCCCAAACCCAACCCTAACGGCCGAAACCTACCCTCCACCCCACCCCTATATAAACCCCTCAACACTACTCCATTTTCACACATTACAACCACCACTTCTCCCCCTTGGCCGAATACACTCTCTCCCTCCATCTCCTCCATTTTTTTCTTCTTCTACTACTTTCTTTCTTCTTTTGCTCGAGGACGAGCAAACCTTTTAAGTTTGGTGTGGTAAAAGTGATAAACCCATATTTTATGATGTATTTTGTGCCTAATTTGAGAGATTTATTCAATCCTTCACCCACTTATTCATATTAATTGCATGGTTTTACTTCTCCTTCCTTATTATGTGATGTATGTGAAAAACATGTTTCCTATGCTTTTAAATTAATTATTTTAATCACCTTTAATTCCATTTGATCCGTGATTAGTGTGTTGAGTAATTTTCAGATCTTCTAAGGTAGGAATGACTTAAAGGATGGAAAAGGAAACATACAAAAATGGAAGGAAAGTGCAGAACGGAGTTTTGCAGAATTGGCATCCACGCGATCGCATGGGCGACGCGGACGCGTGCCAAGCGCGAATCAGCAGCGACGCGGCCGCATGACTGACGCGACCGCGCGCCTTAAGCAGAACGCATATGACGCGGTCGCATGACTGACGCGACCGCGTGGCAAGGAAAAGCTCCGAACGACGCGACCGCGTGACCCACGCGGACGCGTGACAGAGGCCATGCACCAGAAATTGCAAAAAACGCTCCTAGCGATTTCTGAAGCCCTTTTTGGCCCAAATCCAAGTCCAGAAGGCATAGACCGGAGGTTATGAAGTGAGGGAATGCATCCATTCAGAAAGAGCTCGCCAATTTTACTTTCCATGAATTAGATTTAGTTTAGAGAGAGATTCTCTCTCTCTTTAGGATTAGGATTTTTATTCACTTTCAGGATTATCTCTTTTGATCAGGTTCAATATTCCTTTTATTTACTTTTGCCAGCTACTTTATGAATCCTTTCATGTTACAGATTACTCTTTTATTAATGTTATTTGAGGTATTTCAGTTAATATTGATTACTCTTATTCATGCTATTGTTACTTTTACTCTGAAGACATTTTATTCCAAGTAGATTTATTTTTCTCCTTTTGGTCTTAGTTAAGAAATCAGTAACTCAGGAGTTATCCAATTCAACAGCATAATTGATAATTGTTATCTTTGTTAATTGAATTGAACTTCCGTAATCCCAATATTTTCTTAGGAAATAAATAGGATTCGAAGATCAAACCAATTAATCCCTTGACCTTCCTTTATCTTAGTAAAGGTTAACAAAGTGGAATTAGGATTCAACCATCATCATCATTGCTAAGGATAGCTAGGATAGGACCTCTAATTTCTCATACCTTGCCAAAAGTTTGCTTTACAGTATTTATCTATTTTCAATTGCCATTTAATTTAATTGCCATTAAATTACTTGTTCCTCATTCTTGAAACCCCAATTTACAATCTCCATAACCAATAATAAGAACATACTTCCCTGCAGTTCCTTGAGAAGACGACCCGAGGTTTAAATACTCAGTTATCAATTTTAAGGGGTTTGTTACTTGTGACAACCAAAACGTTTGTACGAAGGGATTTTTGTTGGTTTAGAGACTATATCTACAACGCGATTGTTTTTATAAAATTCTTTACTGGCAAAAACCTCTAACGTCAAAATGGCGCCGTTGCCGGGGAACTGCTAACGTGTGCCTTATTATTGGTTATTGTAAATATTTTTCTTTTTCTTGTTTATTTATTTCTGTTTTTCCTTTTTAATTTTATTTGCTACTATGAACTCTCACCCCTCTCGCTTTGAGTTTGGTTCTAACTTTGTTGAAGGAAATAGAAGTTGCAGCAGGAATATGCATCAAGATCAAACCAATCAAGGATGGATGGAGCCAAGAGGATTTAATCAACCCTTTAGGCAATAACACCCTCCAAGATATCATGGACAACGACCATTCTATAATGCATACCCAGCTGATAGATATGGTGGACAACCTTGTAACTACCAACAAGCCCCACCCTGTGCCTATAGACCATCCTCTCAACATAACCTCGAACCACCACACTCACAAGCTTCTCTTCACCATTCACCATCGTATGATCCTTTCCTACCCCAGTTCCAATCCAATCACTCCCAAGCACCACCACTTCCCTATGTTTCATGTCCAAATCCATCACCCTGAGAATCAGAGGTTCGCCTCAAGGCAACAGTAATTAAACTTCAAACAACCATTCGACAACTGGAGCAAGCAGTAATTCAATTAGCTTCTAGACGCGCGAACATTCAAGGACCAACCACAGCCCCATGTGAACAATCTAATGAAGAGCGTAGCATGAAGGAGACACTAGAAACTCCAATGGACAAGACAGAGCATGAATTCGTACTAGAACAAGTAGAAGAAGCTGTCATTGTACAAGAAGAAGAGTTGGTTGAAGATCTAGGAGACGCAGAACCTCCATGGGAATCCAGAGCTGAGGAGAAATCCGTCAAGGACATTATAGTTAATGCTAAGGAGGATAGCGCACAATCCCCAAGGCAAGTCGTTTATGAAAAATCAGACGGAATAATCCAAGAAGCAAATTCTCTTGATGATGATAGTCACAAGTCAAGTTCTCTTAGCAATGAACTTGCATCTGCAAGTGAGTTCTCTGAGATCGACGAATCTTCCCCAAATGAATACGAGGATGATGCAGAGGTAGATTTCTCTCAACCTCCAATCTATAACTCAAGTGATGAGGAAGACATAGAAGACTTTGACCAGGGTGATGATGTGTTTGAAGACCCTTGCAAAGAAGTGGAGGAATTCACAGAAGATTACCAGGGAGCAGAACTTACAGAACCACTAGAAACACCTTCCCCAAGGCCATTACCACCTAATACAAGCTTCAAGTGGGTACAATCCTTAACTTTTAACTTTACTTATTCACTTGAATATGGTTTACTTGAAACAGATGGCCAGCTTAGAGCTCTCTGCGGCTTTAAGAGTAAGAGGGAAATGGCTCGTACTCAGAGCTGGTGCACAAGGTTCAATAAGGTTCCACGCTTCAACTCGAAGTGCACGGATTGGCATCAAAATCAATCGAATGGATCTCGGAAAACGTTTTGTTACCATGGTGAGAATTTACTTTTTAAACCGCCCGGATGGAAACATGGAGATCAAGACGGAGGCGGATTTAAAAACAAGGCTTGGGATCCTGGAATCTATTTTGACATTCGTCACCCCGGGAGCCTGAAAATCTGTTTGAAGCTGCTTAGAAGCTTTACATGCCTAGTTTGGGACCTCGGAGGCTATTGGCATTCCAAGCACTGGTGGAGATTTTTGGATGAATTTAAGCATAAGCCGCCATAACAAGAAGCTCCTCCAATGTCCAACTTAAGGACTTTAACTAAAAGTGCTAGGTGGGAGACAACCCACCATGGTATGATCGTTTCTCTTTAATTTTTATTTAATTTTATTTGTTTTCCAGTTTTATTTTGTTTTATTATATTGAACCTGGAATTTTGCATCTCACTCATATTAGTCATTGCATTCTGCATTTTTCATGCATATAAAAAAAGGGTGTGCGATGCGACCGCATCACCGATGCGATCGCGTCAAATGGCGAACTACACTTCCCACGCGACCGCGTCATCCACGCGGCCGCGTGACCTGGAAATCGGCGTAAGGATCCAACGTCCAGAAAGTTGGGCTGGAATCGTGCGGCCATTGTGCGTCTAGCACAAAATGGCCCACGCAATCGCATGCCCCATGTGATCGCGTCACATGCACACAACCAATCCCACGCGACCGCGTGAGCGACGCGATCGCGTCGCATGGATTGCACAAATCCCAAAAAGAGACAGAGAGTTGCGCTGGAACGACGCTGGATTCGTGCGTTTAGCACAATTTCCAGTGACGCGATCGCATGCCCCATGGGATTGCGTCATCCTTTCTTTTACCCCCTCCATGCGATCGCGCGCCCCACGCGATCGCGTCACCCACATTTTTCCCCCAACCACGCGACCGCGTGTCCCACGCGGCCGCGTGGATTCAAATTATAACCCCCCAAGTCACGCGAAACCCTATTCTCGCGCCCCTCCCCCTGAACCCCACCCTCCTCCTTCTCTCCTCCTCCAAGCCACAACCACCACCCAGCCACCACCGCGCCACCACCCAGATGCCGCCAACCACCCAGACGCCACCGCCACCCACCCCCTTCCTTCTCCCCCCTTCTTTCTTCTTCTTTCTTCCTCTTCCACCCCCTTTCTGCCACTGCCCTCCGTGCACCACCAACCACCGCCGCCATCCGTCCCAGCCGCGCCCCCCCTTTTTTCCATATCTCCCCCTACCCCATTACCCCCCCTTTCCCCCATTACCCCCTTCTTCCCCCTGCCCAAACAGCCGTGCCAGCAGCCGCCAAGCCGCCGTGCCCACCACCCCCAGCCACCTTTCTGCCTATTCTCATTATTCGGCCTTCCAGGTTCCGCAACACGCAATCCCTTTTATCCGTTCGTAGTTTATTCTTATTTTTCCGTTTATATTCATGTTTAGGCTAGTTAGATATGCATGTTGTAGTAGATTTTAGGTTGTTAGGTAGCCTAGGATGTGGTTAGTGGACTTAAGTCTGTTTACTTGCACTGTTCATGTTTCTATTTTATCAAATTTGCAAATCTGCTGTTGCTGTGATCTTGTTCATATGCTGTATTTCTTGTATATTGCTGCTCTTTACACTGAATTTTCATGTTTATATTCATTATATGTAACTGCAGCTTGATTTTTTAATTCATATGAACTGTTTGATTGCTGTTTATTTTCTGGGAAAATCCAATTTTAGCCGGAATGCTGCCCAAATTTTTATAAATCTTTTTGACTTTCATTCATGTTTTGATTTTGGAATCTTGAACTCTATTTTCCTCTGCTTTAACCAAACCATTCATGAATACCAGGGCATGCATTCTTATCCTCTTTGATTTCCTAGTTCTTAAACTGCAATTTTGATGTTGATTCCTATTTTTGCTTTCTTTATCTCTATTTGAATCATCATCAAACTGTTTTACTTGTTTGAATATGAGTTACCTCTAGCTTCTACCTGTGATTACTTGTTACTTGGACTATTTTCCTTATGCCTCTTACTTTAACCCATCTTTCACTAACTCACTAATTTTAACTCTAACCAACCTAACCTTTTCAAAACTTCTTTTTTTTGCTTTTCTTTCACTTTCTTTTAACATTATAACCAAGGCATGATGTTAATTTTTCTTTTAACTTGCATTCAATTATATTTTGGATTGTGATTTCTTCTTTTCAGATTTTTCACTACTATACAATCCTAAATGCACATTTTACTTAACTCATATTCATTATCCTATTGCTCCTTTGCCACTTTGTGTTTTCTTTGATTATTTGCCTATTTGCCTTCCTATTTTTATTATATCCTGGTTTTCTGTTTTTCAGAATGTCAGATTCCCAAAGAAGGGGAAAAGGCAAGGCCACTACTGGCAAAAGAAAATGAGGAGAAGCCTCCGTGTCTGTCATCGACCTCATGCATGATGCCTCCTTGCGGGAGAAAGCCTTTACCCCATAAGAAAAGGCCGACCAGCTACTTCCCGCCACTGACCCAGTAAAGTTTGCAAACCGATACTGTGAGCTGAGGTATCCGGTGTTTGCAAACTCCAGGAACCTATACCTGGAGCGGACTTTGAAGATCCCAGAAGAACTCCAGCAATATACCTCTGATCAGATCAAACAAAGAGGCTGGTTCTTTCTGGAGAGACCTCTGACTGAGGTTAATACATCTTGGGTTAGGAAATTCTACTACAACTACTTCAAAACTTCCCTAGATGCAGTGAACCTCAAGGGGAAGCAGATTCTGGTTACTGAGGAGGCAATAGAAGAGGTTCTGAAACTTCTGCCTAAGACTGATCAGACAGATGGCTATCAGAAAGCTGAGGAGGATATGCGCTATATGCGATTTGACTGGGATGCAGTCAAGGCTCGGATTGCCCTTGACCCGTCAATTCCTTGGATCATGGGTCAGAACACCACCATGCCGAAAGGGATCAAGCGGATTTACCTGAACGATGAGGCTCGGCTATGGCATCAGATATTCAGTAACTACATTATGCCGAGTACTCACAAGACTGAGATACCAGCCGCTATGATCACCCTCCTTTGGTGTGTGATGGAGGGCAAGGACCTGTACCTGCCATGCTTTATCCGGCACTATATGGCCAGGGTCCACGTCCGAGGCACTCTTCCCTTTCCCTATCTGGTTACACAGTTGGGCCGTCGAGCTGACGTGCCATGGGAGGATGCTGATGAGCGGCCACCTGCTGCTGAGTGCAAGAAGCTCATCCTGCACAGCAGGAACTTCCTGGCCTTGGGCTACAGACCTCCATTCCTGACTGCCACTGCTGATGATACAGCTACACCATCTGCCGGTCCCTCTTCCTCAACTGCTGCACCACCTACCCCTGCCACCACCACTGCACCTCCACCTACCACAGAGCCTGTCTATCATCTGGTGCACCACTTGTTTTGACGACTTGACCAGATGGAGCGTCGCAACAAGCGACGCTATGAGCACCTGAAGCTGATGATACGATCCGGCGACATCCCCTCCGAGCCTGACACACCATCCGAGACATCTGAGGAGGAGGCGGATGCGCCCGAGGCAGAGACCCATCCCCAGGGAGAGGCAGAGCAGGCAGACACCCAGCAGGCAGCACCCCAGCAGATCCAGGCAGCAGATCCTGAGATCCCCATTCAGACAGCCCCTCCTCTATAGCAGCCAGACCCCCAGCTAGCCACCACAGAGACACCAGCTACCATCCTTTCTAGTGATGACACCCCTTCACACCATGCTTGAGTGAGCATCAGGGACGATGCTACATTTTAAGTGTGGGGAAGTCGCCATCTCTGGCGTATTATCTTGGTGAACCACTACAGACTCTTTTTCTTTTATTTTGGATATTTTTCTGTATTTTTCTCTTTATTTTTATTTTTATTTTCTGAGTATTTATACATTGCTACTTTTATGTATTTTTACTCTAATTTCTGCATTTTGCATTTTAGTTCATATTTTAGCCACTTAGTTTAGTTACAATTCTAACTTATTAGTTATAGAAATTGTGGATTGATTAGTATAGTTTACCCTTTTTAGCATAAGATAACTCAGAATAGATTGAAAAGAAAAAGGAAGTAAACTAGAGACTTTAACAGAATCAAAACAACCCACACCTTGTATATATAGCATTACATGTTAGTTAACAACACTTCATCAAGGAGAAACACTAGAACTTTAAAGCCATTCATTATAAGTTTTACATTGAGAATAATGAGAATTTTTAACTAAACCTGCATGACATACATAATTGATAAATGATTTTTGAGCTAGAGAACACATAGCCTGTGAGTTTTGAGCTTAATTGTATGGTTACATTTAAACCATAAGTTTTATTCCTGTGTGTTCCGCCCTTCTTTTATATTCTGATGTTCTTTGCTTTGTTTTAATCTATATGTCCAATTATAGAATATAGAATATAGAATATAGATACATACCAAAAGAATGATTGAGGCCATTATTTGATTTTAGCTCACTTATCCCAAAATAGCCTACCTTTTACATCACCCTTGTTAGCCCCCTTGAACCTTTAAATCCCTTTTTACTCTATTAGCCACACTACTAGCCTTAAGTAGAAAAACAAAATAAAATCCCAAGTTGAATCCTTGGTTAGCTTAAGATAGATAATTATGAATAGTTTAAAATGTGGGAAACCTATTGGGAACATGGATTATAAAAACAAAAGGTAGAAAAGTTAAAAGGAATAAAATAACTCAAATTAAAAATTTTAGGAAGCATGCTCATGAGAAATCAAAGTGATTAAATTACCATGTACATTAAAAAAAAATTTCAGTATTTAATAAAGGGGATACAAAAGAATTCCCCAAATGCAAAAATAAAAGCAATGCACATGGAATAAGAACAAAAGTTGAAACATGAGCATGTAACATCCAAAAGTGGGAAAAATATGGGAAAATAGGTAAAGAAGTTTTGTTTTACTAAGTATGTATGTTAGGTGAGATCTTAGTCTAATTAAGGATTCACTTATTAGCTCACTTAGTCGTATACATATATCCTTACCTTTACCTTGGCCCCATTACAACCTTAATTAAAGACCTCATGATTTTTGGTATGACTGTATTCTATAATTGTTGATTAGTTAGATGAAGAACAAAGTTATAGAAAAGAAGAATAAAAAGAGGAATAGAGTGATTAACCCAATAAACACTGAGTGACTAGAGAGTAAACACAAATCCAGTGAGGGTTCAATAGCTCACTAATATTTATCTCTGTTTGAATTATCTAATTGTCTTGCAAGTTCATAAAATGCTTTTTCTCCAATCTCAATTGTAAAAGTGCTTATTGATTATCTAAGGCTTGGCTATATATATATATGACTCCTTGAGGATGTGAATTAATTTAACTACCTGTAAGCTTTATATATGAGTGAATAAAGTAGAATTGCATGTTGCATTTAGGTAGTTGCCTTTAGATTAGATTGCATTGCATGACATCCCATCACTTTAACCTTACTTATTACCTTGGATTTAGCATGAGGACATGCTATTATTTAAGTGTGGGGAGGTTGATAAACCCATATTTTATGATGTATTTTGTGCCTAATTTGAGAGATTTATTCAATCCTTCACCCACTTATTCATATTAATTGCATGGTTTTACTTCTCCTTCCTTATTATGTGATGTATGTGAAAAACATGTTTCCTATGCTTTTAAATTAATTATTTTAATCACCTTTAATTCCATTCGATGCCGTGATTAGTGTGTTGAGTAGTTTTCAGATCTTCTAAGGTAGGAATGACTTAAAGGATGGAAAAGGAAACATACAAAAATGGAAGGAAAGTGCAGAACGGAGTTTTGCAGAACTGGCATCCACGCGATCGCATGGGCGACGCGGACGCGTGCCAAGCGCGAATCAGCAGTGACGCGGCCGCATGACTGACGCGACCGCTTGCCTTAAGCAGAACGCATATGACGCAGTCACACGACTGACGCAACCGCGTGGCAAGGAAAAGCTCCGAACGACGTGACCGGGTGACCCACGCGGACGCGTGACAGAGGCCACGCACCAGAAATTACAGAAAACGCTCCCAGCGATTTCTGAAACCCTTTTTGGCCCAAATCTAACTCCAAAAGGCATAGACCAGAGGTTATGAAGTGAGGGAATGCATCCATTCAGAGAGAGCTCACCAATTTTAACTTTCCATGAATTAGATTTAGTTTAGAGAGAGATTCTCTCTCTCTTTAGGATTTGGATTTAGATTTAGGATTTTTATTCACTTTCAGGATTATCTCTTTTGATCAGGTTCAATATTCCTTTTATTTACTTTTGCCAGCTACTTTATGAATCCTTTCATGTTACAGATTACTCTTTTATTAATGTTATTTGAGGTATTTCAGTTTAATATTGATTACTCTTATTCATGTTATTGTTACTTTTACTCTGAAGACATTTTATTCCAAGTAGATTTATTTTTCTCCTTTTGGTCTTGGTTAAGAAATCAGTAACTCAGGAGTTATCCAATTCAACAGCATAATTGATAATTGTTATCTTTGTTAATTAAATTGAACTTCCGTAATCCCAATCTTTTCTTAGGAAATAAATAGGATCCGAAGATCAAACCAATTAATCCCTTGACCTTCCTTTATCTTAGTAAAGGTTAACAAAGTGGAATTAGGATTCAACCATCATCATCATTGCTAAGGATAGCTAGGATAGGACCTCTAATTTCTCATACCTTGCCAAAAGTTTGCTTTATAGTATTTATCTATTTTCAATTGCCATTTAATTTACTTGCCATTAAATTACTCGTTCCTCATTCTTGAAACCCCAATTTACAATCTCCATAACCAATAATAAGAACATACTTCCCTGCAGTTCCTTGAGAAGACGACCCGAGGTTTAAATACTCGGTTATCAATTTTAAGGGGTTTGTTACTTATGACAACCAAAACGTTTGTACGAAGAGATTTTTGTTGGTTTAGAGACTATATCTACAATGCGACTGTTTTTATGAAATTCTTTACTGGGAAAAACCTCTAACGTCAAAAAGCATTGCTTTTTGTTTTTCCATAACCATCAATGGCACCTAAGGCCAGAGAAACCTCAAGAAAGAGGAAAGGGAAGGCAATCGCTTCCACCTCTGAGTCATGGAAGATGGAGAGATTCATTTCAAAGGTCCATCAAGACCACTTCTATGAAGTTGTGGCCAAGAAAAAGGTGATCCCTGAGGTCCCTTTTAAGCTCAAAAAGAGCGAATATCCAGAGATCCGACAAGAGATTAGAAGAAGAGGATGGGAAGTTCTCTCTAATCCTATTCAACAAGTCGGGATCTTAATGGTTCAAGAGTTCTATGCAAACACATGGATCACTAGGAACCATGATCAAAGTAGGAACCCGAATCCAAAGAATTGGCTTACAATGGTTTGGAGGAAATACTTAGATTTAAGTCTGGAAAATGTAAGGTTGGCGTTCAACTTGCCAATGATGCAAGAAAACGCACGCCCCTACACTAGAAGGGTCAACTTTGATTAAAGGTTGGACCAAGTCCTTATGGACATATGTGTGGAAGAAGCTCAATGGAAAGTTGATTCAAGAGGCAAGCCGGTTTAGTTGAGAAGACCGGACCTTAAGCCTGTAGCAAGAGGATGGTTGGAGTTCATTCAACGCTCAATTATTCCTACTAGCAACCGGTCTGAAGTTACTGTAGGCCGGGCCATCATGATCCATAGTATCATGATTGGGGAGTGGTGCACGAAATTGTGATGTCCAGGCTCGAACAATCCCTGGCAACGTGAGCAACTTGGTACGCGTAATCGTGATTACACTTTAATTATGTAAAATTCATGGCTCTTTCTTTCCCTGGCAATGGCGCCAAGAACATGGTGCCAATACCATGGTTCACAACTTCGATGCAACTAACCAGCAAGTGCACTGGGTCGTCCAAGTAATACTTTACGTGAGTAAGGGTCGAATCCCACAGAGATTGTTGGTATGAAGCAAGCTATGGTCACCTTGTAAATCTCAGTCAGGCAGATATAAAGTGGTAATAGTGTTTTCGAATATGATATAATAAAATAGGGATAGAGATACTTATGTAATTCATTGGTAGGAATTTCAGATAAGCGAATGGAGGTGCTTTCATTCCTCTGGACCTCTGCTTTCCTGCTATCTTCATCCAATCAGCCTTACTCCTTTCCATGGCTGGCTTTATGCAAGGGCATCACCGTTGTCAGTGGCTACATCCCCTCCTCTCAGTGAATTATATGCTCACGCACCCTGTCACGGCACGGCTATTCATCTGTCGGTTCTCGATCATGCTGGAATAGGATTCACCCTCCTTTTGCGTCTGTCACTAACGCCCAGCACTCGCGAGTTTGAAGCTCGTCACAGTCATTCAATCATTGAATCCTACTTGGAATACCACAGACAAGGTTTAGACTTTCCGGATTCTCTTGAATGCCGCCATCATTCTAGCTTGCGCCACGAAGATTCTGGTTAGGAGATCTAAGAGATATTCACTCTAGCTTATTTCATGTAGAACGGATGTGTTTGTCAGGCACGTGTTCATAGGGGAGAATGGTGATGAGCGTCACACATAATCATCACCTTCATCACGTTCTTGGGTGCGAATAGATATCTTAGAAGCGAAATAAGATGAATTGAATAGAAAACAGTAGTACTTGCATTAATCTTTGAGGAACAGCAGAGCTCCACACCTTAATCTATGGAGTGTAGAAACTCTACCGTTTAAAGTACATAAGTGAAGGTCCAGGCATGGCCGAGATGGCCAGCCCCTTATTGTGATCTAAGATAGCATACAACTGATCAAAGATGCCTAATACAATAGTAAAAGGTCCTATTTATAATAAACTAGCTACTAGGGTTTACATGAGTAAGTAATTGATGTATAAATCCACTTCCTGGGCCCACTTGGTGTGTGTTTGGGCTGAGCCTGAGTGTTGCACGTGTAGAGGTCCTTCTTGGAGTTGAACGCCAGCTTTTGTGCCAGTTTGGGCTTTCAACTCTGGTTTTGGCTCCTTTTCTGGCGCTGGACGCCAGATTTGGGCAGAGAGCTGGCGTTGAACGCCAGTTTACGTCATCTATTCTTGGCCAAAGTATGGACTATTATATATTGATGGAAAGCCCTGGATGTCTACTTTCCAACGCAATTGGAAGCGCGCCATTTCGAGTTTAGTAGCTCCAGAAAATCTACTTTGAGTGCAGGGAGGTTAGAATCCAACAGCATCAGCAGTCCTTTTTCAACCTCTGAATCTGATTTCTGCTCAAGTCCCTCAATTTCAGCCAGAAAATACCTGAAATCACAGAAAAACAGACAAACTCATAGTAACGTCCAGAAATGTGAATTTAACATAAAAACTAATAAAAACATCCCTAAAAGTAACTAGATCCTACTAAAAACATACTAAAAACAATGCCAAAAAGCGTATAAATTATCCGCTCATCACAACACCAAACTTAAATTGTTGCTTGTCCCCAAGCAACTGAAAATCAAATAGGATAAAAAGAAGAGAATATACTATAAATTCCAAACTATCAATGAAACATAGCTCCAATCATATGAGCGGGACTTATAGCTTTTTGCCTCTTGAATAGTTTTGGCATCTCACTTTATCCATTGAGGTTCAGAATGCTTGGCATCTATAGGAACTTCAGATTTCGAATAGTGTTATTGACTCTCCTAGTTCAGTATGATGATTCTTGAACACAGCTTCTTTATGAGTCTTGGCCGTGGCCCTAAGCACTTTGTTTTCCAGTATTACCACCGGATACATAAATGCCACAGACACATAATTGGGTGAACCTTTTCAGATTGTGACTCAGCTTTGCTAAAGTCCCCAATTAGAGGTGTCCAGGGTTCTTAAGCACACTCTTTTTTTGCCTTGGACCTTGACTTTAACCGCTCAGTCTCAAGTTTTCAGTTGAAACCTACACGCCACAAGCACATGGTTAGGGACAGCTTGGTTTAGCCACTTAGACCAGGATTTTATTCCTTTAGGCCCTCCTATCCACTGATGCTCAAAGCCTTGGGATCCTTTTTATTTGCCCTTGCCTTTTGGTTTTAAGGGTTATTGGCTTTTTCTGCTTGCTTTTTTTCTTTTTCTTTCTATTATTTTTTTTTCTATTTTTTTCGCCCCCTTTTTTTTTTCTGCAAGCTTTGTTCTTTGCTGCTTTTTCTTGCTTCAAGAATCATTTTTATGATTTTTCAGATTATCAAATAACATGTCTCCTAGTCATCATTCTTTCAAGAGCCAACATATTTAACATTCTTAAACAACAACTTCAAAAGACATATGCACTGTTCAAGCATACATTCAGAAAACAAGAAGCATTGTCACCACATCAATATAATTAAGCTAAGTGCAAGGATAAATTCGAAACTCATGTACTTCTTGGTCTTTTGAATTAAAATATTTTTCATTTAAGAGAGGTGATAGATTCATAGGACATTCATAACTTTAAGACAAAGTTACTAACTACTAATGATCATGTAATGAAGACACAGACATAGATAAGCACATAACATAGAAAACGAAAAACAGAAGAAAGAAGAACAAGGAATGAATCCACCTTAGTGATGGTGGCGTTTCCTTCTTGAGGAACCAATGATGTCCTTGACCTCTTCTATGTCTCTTCCTTGTCTTTGTTGCTCCTCCCTCATTGCTTTTTGATCTTCTCTTATTTCATGAAGCATGATGGAGTGCTCTTGATGTTCCACCATTAGTTGTCCCATATTGGAACTCAATTCTCCTAGGGAGGTGTTGATTTGCTCCCAATAATCTTGTGGAGGAAAGTGCATTTGAGGCATCTCAGGGATCTCATGGAAATGAGCTTCTTGTGCCTCTTGAGCTCCATGATTGGGATCTCTTGCTTGCTCCATCTTTTTCTTAGTGATGGGCTTGTCCTCTTTAATGAGGATATCTCCCTCTATGTCAATCCCAGCTGAATTACATAGGTGGCAAATGAGGTGAGGAAAGGCTAACCTCGCCATGGTGGAGGACTTGTCAGCCACCTTGTAGAGTTCTTGAGATATAATCTCATGAACTTCCACCTCTTCTCCAATCACGATGCTATGGATCATGATGGCCCAGTCTATAGTAACTTCAGACCGGTTGCTAGTGGGAATGATTAAGCATTGAATGAACTCTAACCATCCTCTAGCTACAGGCTTGAGGTCCAATCTTCTTAGTTGAACCGGCTTGCCTTTGGAGTCAATCTTCCATTGAGCTCCTTCCACGCATATGTCCATAAGGACTTGGTCCAACCTTTGATTAAAGTTGACCCTTCTAGTCTAGAGGCGTTCATCTCCTTGCATCATGGGCAAGTTAAATGCCAACCTCACATTTTCCAGACTAAAATCTAAGTATTTCCCCCGAACCATTGTAACATAGTTCTTTGGATCCGGGTTCTTACTTTGATCATGGTTCTTGGTGATCCATGCATTAGCATAGAACTCTTGAACCATTAAGATGCCGACTTGTTGGATGGGGTTTGTTAGAACTTCCCAACCTCTTCTTTGAATTTCATGTCGGATTTCCGGATACTCATTTCTTTTGAGTTTGAAAGGGACCTCAGGGATCACCTTCTTCTTGGCCACAACATCATAGAAGTGGTCTTAATGGGCTTTGGAGATGAACCTTTCCATCTCCCATGACTCGGATGTGGAAGTTTTTTTCTTCCCTTTCCCTCTTCTAGAGGATTCTCCGGTCTTAGATGCCATCAATGGTAATGGAAAAACAAAAAAGCTATGCTTTTACCACACCAAACTTAGAATATTGCTCGCCCTCGAGCAATAAACAAAAGAATGAAGAAGAAAAAGAAGAAATATGGAGAGGGAGAGGGAGATGTGGTTTCGGCCAAGAGGAGTGTAGAGGGATGTGTTGTGTGAATTTGATGAAGAATGGAGGTCTTTATATAGGGAAGGGAGGGGGGTATTGGTTCGGCCATATGGGTGGGTTTGGGTGGGAAATTGGTTTTGAATTTTGAAGGTAGGTGGAGTTTATGAGGTAGGTTTATGGGGAAGAGTGGATGGATGTGAGTGGTGAAGAGGTGATGGAGAAGAGAGATTGAGGTGATTGGTGAAGGGTTTTTGGGGAAGAGTGTTTATGGGGTTGTGTGAAAGAGGGGTGAGAAGAAGTGAGTGGAGGTAGGTGGGGATCCTGTGGGGTCCACAGATCCTGAGGTGTTCAAGGATTTACATCCCTGCACCCATTAGGCATGTAAAAATGCCTTTGTACACAACTCTGGGCGTTCAGCGCCAGATTGGTGGCCATTTTGGGCGTTCAACGCCCATTTGTGTGCCATTTCTGGCGTTGAACGCCAGAACCATGCCTGTTCTGGCGTTCAGCGCCCAGAAGCTGCCCATTTTGGGCGTTCAGCGCCAGAACCATGCTCTGTTCTGGCGCTGAACGCCAGACAGATGCTCCTCCAGGGTGTGATTTTTCTTCTGCTGTTTTTGGTTCCGTTTTCAATTTTTATATTTATTTTGTGACTCCACATGATCATTAACCTAAGAAAATATGAAAAACAAAAATAATAGAGTTAGATAAGTAAACATTGGGTTGCCTCCCAACAAGCGCTTCTTTAATGTCAATAGCTTGACAGTGGGCTCTCATGGAGCCTCACAGATGGGCAGAGCTTTGTTGAAACTCTCCAACACCAAACTTAGAGTTTGGATATGGGAGTTCAACACCAAACTTAGAGTTTGGTTGTGGCCTCCCAACACCAAACTTAGAGTTTGACTGTGGGGGCTCTAGTTGACTCTGCTTTGAGAGAAGCTTTTTTTGCTTTCTCTCCATGGTTGCAGAGGGAGATCCTTGAGTTTTAAACACAAGGGAGTTCTCATTCCATTGAAGGACTATTTCACCTCTGTCAACATCAATCACAGCTCTTGCTATGGCCAGGAAAGGTCTTCCTAGGATGATGGATTCATCCTCTTCCTTTCCAGTATCCAGGACTATGAAATCAGCAGGGATGTAAAGGCCTTCAACCTTTACTAACACATCCTCTACTTGTCCATAAGCCTGTTTTCTTGAGCTGTCTGCCATCTCTAGTGAGATTTTAGCAGCTTGCACCCCATAGATTCCCAGTTTCTCTATTACAGAGAGGGGCATGAGGTTTATCCCTGAACCAAGGTCACATAGAGCCTTAAAGATCATGGTGCCTATGGTGCAGGGTATTATGAACTTTCCAGGATCCTGTGTCTTCTGAGGCAATGTCAGTTGATCCAGATCACTTAGTTCATTGATGAATAAGGGAGGTTCAACTTCCCAAGTATCAATGCCAAATAATTTGGCATTCAGCTTCATGATTGCACCAAGAAACTTGGCAGTTTGCTCTTCAGTAATATCCTCATTCTCTTCAGAAGAGGAATACTCATCAGAGCTCATGAAGGGCATAAGGAGGTTCAATGGAATCTCTATGGTCTCTAGATGAGCCTCAGAGTCCTTTAGTTCCTCAGAGGGAAGCTCCTTGTTGGTCACTGGACGTCCCAGGAGGTCTTCCTCCTTGGGATTTACGTCCTCCTCTCCCTCATTGGGTTCGGCCATTTTGCTTATGTCAATGGCCTTGCACTCTCCTTTTGAGTTCTCTTCTGTATTGCTTGGGAGAGTACTGGGAGGGATTTCAGTGATCCTTTTACTCAGCTGGCCCACTTGTGCTTCCAAATTTCTAATAGAAGACCTTGTTTCCTTCATGAAACTCATAGTGGCCTTAGATAGATCAGAGACTAAATTTGCTAAATTAGAAGCATTTTGTTCAGAGTTCTCTGTCTGTTGCTGAGTGGATGATGGAAAAGGTTTATTATTGTTAAACCTGTTTCTTCCACCATTGTTAAAGCCTTGTTGAGGCTTTTGATCCTTCCATGAGAAATTTGGATGATTTCTCCATGATGAGTTATAGGTGTTTCCATAAGGTTCACCTAAGTAATTCACCTCTGCTATTGCAGGGTTCTCAGGATCATAAGCTTCTTCTTCATAAGAAGCCTCTTGAGTACTGTTGGATGCAGCTTGCATTCCATGCAGACTCTGAGAGATCATATTGACTTGCTGAGTCAATATTTTATTCTGAGCCAATATGACATTCAGAGTATCAACTTCAAGAACTCCCTTCTTCATAGGCGTCCCATTACTCATAGGATTCCTTTCAGAAGTGTACATGAACTGGTTATTAGCAACCATGTCAATGAGTTCTTGAGCTTCTACAGGTGTTTTCTTTAGGTGAATGGATCCACCTGCAGAAGTGTCCAGTGACATCTTTGATAGCTCAGATAAACCATCATAGAATATATCCAGGATGGTCCATTCTGAAAGCATGTCAGAAGGACACTTTTTGGTCAACTGTTTGTATCTTTCCCAAGCTTCATAGAGGGATTCACCTTCTTTCTGTCTGAAGGTTTGAACATCAGCTCTAAGCTTACTCAGCTTTTGAGGAGGAAAGTACTTGGCTAAGAAAGCCGTGACCAGCTTATCCCAAGAGTTCAGGCTGTCTTTGGGTTGAGAATCCAACCATAATCTAGCTCTGTCTCTTACAGCAAAAGGGAAAAGCATGAGCCTGTAGACTTCAGGATCTATTCCATTAGTCTTAACAGTATCACATATCTGCAAGAATTCAGTTAAGAACTGAAAAGGATCTTCAGATGGAAGTCCATGAAACTTGCAGTTCTGCTGCATCAGAGAAACTAATTGAGGTTTCAGCTCAAAGTTGTTTGCTCCAATGGCAGGAATGGAGATGCTTCTTCCATGTAAATTGGAATTAGGTGTAGTAAAGTCACCAAGCATCTTCCTTACATTATTATTATTTTCGGCTGCCATCTCCTCTTCCTGTTCGAAAATTTCTGAAAGGTTTTCTCTAGATTGTTGTAATTTAGCTTCTCTTAATTTTCTTTTCAGAGTCCTTTCAGGTTCTGGATCTGCTTCAACAAGAATATTCTTATCATTGCTCCTGCTCATATGACAAAGAAGAAGGCACAGAAAAGTAATAATAATAATAATGGAGATCCTTTATACCACAGTATAGGGATCCCTGTGTGAGTGGAAGAAGAGGGGGAGACAAAGAATGTAATATAATGGAAGAAACAGAACTGTGAGGATGGAAGAGATGTGAGATGAGATGTTAGGATATGAATGAATAAATAGAATGAGATGGGAGAGGGAGAATTTTCGAAAATATTTTCGAAAAAGAGTTAGTGATTTTCGAAAATGGTTTTTGAAAAATGTTAGTATTTTTCGAAAATTTTTAAAATAAAAAATAAAAATAAAAATAATTAGTTAATTAAAAAGAAATTTTTGAAAAAGAGGGAAGATATTTTCGAAAATTAGAGAGAGAGAGAGAGTTAGTTAGGTAGTTTTGAAAAAGTTAAGAAACAAACAAAAAGTTAGTTAGTTAGTTGAAACAAATTTTGAAAAGGTAAGAAGTTAGGAAGTTAGAAAAGATATTTTGAAAAGATATTTTTGAAAAAGATAAGATAAGAAGATATTTTTGAAAAGATATGATTGAAATTAGTTTTTGAAAAAGATTGGATTTTTAAAATCTCAATTAATGACTTGATTCACAAGAAATCACAAGATATGATTCTAGAACTTAAAGTTTGAATCTTTCTTAACAAGTAAGTAACAAACTTGAAATTTTTGAATCAAAACATTAATTGATTATGTTATTTTCGAAAATTTGGTAAAAAAATAAGAAAAAGATTTTTGAAAAATATTTTTGGAATTTTCGAAAATAACTAAGAATTTTGAAAAAGATTTGATTTTTGAAAAAGATTTTGAAAAAGATAAGATTTTCAAATTTGAAAATTTGATTTGACTCATAAGAAACAACTTGATTTTAAAAATTTTTGAAAAAGTCAATTCAAATTTTCGAATTTGATGAGAGAAAAAGGGAAAGATATTTTTTTGATTTTTTGAATTTTTATGATGCAAGAGAAAAACACTAAAATGATGCAATGCATGAAATTTTTAGATCAAAACATGTGATGCATGCAAGAATGCTATGAATGTCAAGATGAACACCAAGAACACTTTGAATGTCAAGATGAACATCATAGACACAATTTTGAAAAATTTTTAATGCAAAGAAAACATGCAAGACACCAAACTTAGAATTCTTTAGACACTAAGAATTCAAGAATGCATATGATAAACATGAAAAGACACAAAACAAAAAATCATCAAGATCAAACAAGAAGACTTACCAAGAACAACTTGAAGATCATGAAGAACACTATGAATGCATGATATTTTCGAAAAATGCAAGATGCATATGCAAGTGACACCAAACTTATGATATGACTCAAGACTCAAACAAGAAATAGAGAAATATTTTTGATTTTTTATGATTTTCTAATTTTTTTGGATTTTTTTTTTCGAAAATTATATGAAAAAGAAAAATAAAGATTCCAAAATTTTTAATATGAATTCCAGGAATCTTGCATTCTTAGTCTAAAGCTTCAGTCCAGGAATTAGACATGGCTCACTAGCCAGCCAAGCTTTCAATGAAAGCTCCGGTCCAAAATACTAGACATGGCCAATGGCCAGCCAAGCTTCAGCATGTAACATCAGAGTATATTGCTCTTGATAACAAATTGCTGCTCATTACTTATCAAATATGTAACTTGCCTCTGATGGTTTGGAAGCCCCAGTCCAAATAAATTTAGACATGGCTTTACAGCCAGCCAGGCTTCACATGCTTCATGAAACACTAGAATTCATTCTTAAAAATTCTGAAGAAAAATAATTTTTTTTTGAAAACATTTTTTTTTCGAAAACAAAGGAGAAAATTTTGAAATATTTTTGAAAAATTTTTTGAAAAGAAAACAAAAAGAAAATTACCTAATCTGAGCAACAAGATGAACCGTTAGTTGTCCATACACGAACAATCCCCGGCAACGGCGCCAAAAACTTGGTGTTGTTGCCGGGATTGGGATCTCAGACGATTCTTGGTGCCAAATAGGAACAATTAAGTCCCCGGCAACGGCGCCAAAAACTTGGTGCACGAAATTGTGATGTCCAGGCTCGAACAATCCCTGGCAACATGAGCAACTTGGTACGCGTAATCGTGATTACACTTTAATTATGTAAAATTCATGGCTCTTTCTTTCCCTGGCAATGGTGCCAAGAACATGGTGCCAATACCATGGTTCACAACTTCGATACAACTAACCAGCAAGTGCACTGGGTCGTCCAAGTAATACCTTACGTGAGTAAGGGTCGAATCCCACGGAGATTGTTGGTATGAAGCAAGCTATGGTCACCTTGTAAATCTCAGTCAGGCAGATATAAAGTGGTAATGGTGTTTTTGAATATGATATAATAAAATAGGGATAGAGATACTTATGTAATTCATTGGTAGGAATTTCAGATAAGCGAATGGAGGTGCTTTCGTTCCTCTGGACCTCTGCTTTCCTGCTATCTTCATCCAATCAGCCTTACTCCTTTCCATGGCTGGCTTTATGCAAGGGCATCACCGTTGTCAGTGGCTACATCCCCTCCTCTCAGTGAATAATATGCTCACGCACCCTGTCACGTCACGGCTATTCATCTGTCGGTTCTCGATCATGCTGGAATAGGATTCACCTTCCTTTTGCGTCTGTCACTAACGCCCAGCACTCGCGAGTTTGAAGCTCGTCACAGTCATTCAATCATTGAATCCTACTCGGAATACCACAGACAAGGTTTAGACTTTCCGGATTCTCTTGAATGCCGCCATCATTCTAGCTTGCGCCACGAAGATTCTGGTTAGGAGATCTAAGAGATATTCACTCTAGCTTATTTCATGTAGAACGGAAGTGTTTGTCAGGCACGTGTTCATAGGGAAGAATGGTGATGAGCGTCACACATAATCATCACCTTCATCACGTTCTTGGGTGCGAATAGATATCTTAGAAGCGAAATAAGATGAATTGAATAGAAAACAGTAGTACTTGCATTAATCTTTGAGGAACAGCAGAGCTCCACACCTTAATCTATGGAGCGTAGAAATTCTACCGTTTAAAGTACATAAGTGAAGGTCCAGGCATGGCCGAGATGGCCAGCCCCCTATTGTGATCTAAGATAGCATACAACTGATCAAAGATGCCTAATACAATAGTAAAAGGTCCTATTTATAATAAACTAGCTACTAGGGTTTACATGAGTAAGTAATTGATGTATAAATCCACTTCCTGGGCCCACTTGGTGTGTGTTTGGGCTGAGCCTGAGTGTTGCACGTGTAGAGGTCCTTCTTGGAGTTGAACGCCAGCTTTTGTGCCAGTTTGGGCTTTCAACTCTGGTTTTGGCTCCTTTTCTGGCGCTGGACGCCAGATTTGGGCAGAGAGCTGGCGTTGAACGCCAGTTTACGTCATCTATTCTTAGCCAAAGTATAAACTATTATATATTGCTGGAAAGCCCTGGATGTCTACTTTCCAACGCAATTAGAAGCGCGCCATTTCGAGTTCTGTAGCTCCAGAAAATCCACTTTGAGTGCAGGGAGGTCAGAATCCAACAGCATCAGCAGTCCTTTTTCAACCTCTGAATCTGATTTCTGCTCAAGTCCCTCAATTTCAGCCAGAAAATACCTGAAATCACATAAAAACACACAAACTCATAGTAAAGTCCAGAAATGTGAATTTAACATAAAAACTAATAAAAACATCCCTAAAAGTAACTAGATCCTACTAAAAACATACTAAAAACAATGCCAAAAAGCGTATAAATTATCCGCTCATCAGGGAGGAAGTGGAAGTTCATGTGATTATACCTCAAGAAATCTACAAGGCTGACAAATCCTCCACTTTGGCAAGGTTAGCCTTTCCTCACCTCATTTGTCACCTCTGCAATTCGGCTGGAATTGACATAGAGGGAGACATCCTCATTGATGAGGATAAGCCCATCACTAAGAAAAGGACGGAGCAAACAAGAGATCATGGACCTCAACAAGAGCCTGAGGAAATTCCTCACGATGAAATCCCTGAGATGCCTCAAGGGATGCACTTCCCTCCACAGAACTATTGGGAGCAAATCAACACCTCCCTAGGAGAATTAAGTTCCAACATGGGACAACTAAGGATGGAACACAAAGAGCACTCCATCATTCTCCATGAGATTAGAGAAGATCAAAAAGCTATGAGGGAGGAGCAACAAAGACAAGGAAGAGACATAGAGGAGCTCAAGAGCACCATTGGTTCTTCAAGAAGAGGAAGACGTCACCCTCACTAAGGTAGACCCGTTCCTTAATCTCCTTGTTCTTATTTTTCTATTTTTTGTTTACTATGCTTCATGTTTAATTATGTTTGTGTCTTTACTATATGATCATTAGTGTTTAAGTGTCCATGTCTTAAAGATATGAATGTCTTATGAATCCATCACATCTCTTAAATGAAAAATGCTTTAAAAATAAAAGAACAAGAAGTACATGGTTTCGAATTCATCCTTGAAATTAGTTTAATTATTTTGATGTGCTGACAATACTTTTGGTTTTCTGAATGAATGCTTGAACAGTGCATATGTCTTTTGAAATTGTTGTTTATGAATGTTAAAATTGTTGGCTCTTGAAAGAATGATGAAAAAGGAGAAATGTTATTTGATAATCTGAAAAATTATAAAATTGATTCTTGAAGCAAGAAAAGCAGTGAATACAAAAGCTTGCAAAAAAAAGAAAAAGAAAAATGGCAAAAAAAAAAAAAGAAAGAGAAAGAAAAAGCAAGAAGAAAAAGCCAAAAGCTCTTTAAACCAAAAGGCAAGAGCAAAAAGCCAATAGCTCTTAAAACCAAAAGGCAAGGGTAATAAAAAGGATCCAAGGCTTTTAGCATCAGTGGATAGGAGGGCCTAAAGGAATAAAATCCTGGCCTAAGCGGCTAAACCAAGCTGTCCCTAACCATGTGCTTGTGGCATGAAGGTGTCAAGTGAAAACTTGAGACTGAGCGGTTAAAGTCGAGGTCCAAAGCAAAAAGAAGAGTGTGCTTAAGAACCCTGGACACCTCTAATTAGGGACTCTAGCAAAGCTGAGTCACAATCTGAAAAGGTTCACCCAGTTATGTGTCTGTGGCATTTATGTATCCGGTGGTAATACTGGAAAACAAAGTGCTTAGGGCCACGGCCAAGACTCATAAAGTAGCTGTGTTCAAGAATCAACATACTGAACTAGGAAAATCAATAACACTATCTGAATTCTGAGTTCCTATAGATGCCAATCATTCTGAACTTCAAAGGATAAGGTGAGATGCCAAAACTGTTCAGAGGCAAAAAGCTACTAGTCCCACTCATCTAATTGGAGCTAAGTTTCATTGATATTTGGAATTTATAGTATATTCTCTTCTTTTTATCCTATTTAATTTTCAGTTGCTTGGAGACAAGCAACAATTTAAGTTTGGTGTTGTGATGAGCGGATAATTTATACGCTTTTTGGTATTGTTTTTACATAGTTTTTAGTATGATTTAGTTAGTTTTTAGTATATTTTTATTAGTTTTTAAATAAAAATCACATTTCTGGACTTTACTATGAGTTTGTGTTTTTCTGTGATTTCAGGTAATTTCTGGCTGAAATTGAGGGACCTGAGCAAAAATCTGATTCAGAGGCTGAGAAAGGACTGCTGATGCTGTTGGATTCTGACCTCCCTGCACTCGAAGTGGATTTTCTGGAGCTACAGGAGTCCAAATGGCGCGCTCTTAATTTCTTTCAAAAGTAGACATCCAGGGAATTCCAGCAATATATAATAGTTCATGCTTTGCCCAAGTTTAGATGACACAAACTGGCATTCAACGCTAGATTTCTGCCGTATTCTGGAGTTAAACGGCAGAAACAGGTTACAAAGCAGAGTTAAACGCCAAAAACAGGTTACAAACTGGCGTTTAACTCCAGAAAGAGTCTCTACACATGAAATCTCAATGCTCAGCCCAGGCACACACCAAGTGGGCCCGGAAGTGGATTTCTACATCATTTACTTATCTCTGTAAACCCTAGTAACTACTTTAGTATAAATAGAACTTTTTACTATTGTTTTTAGACATCGGGGGGGGGGGGATCTTTTGATCATGTTTTGAGGATTGAACCCTCTTTGGGAGGCTGGCCATTCGGCCATGCTTAGACCATTTTCACTTATGTATTTTCAACGGTAGAGTTTCTACACACCATAGATTAAGGTGTGGAGCTCTGCTGTTCCTCATGAATTAATGCAAAGTACTATTGTTTTTCTATTCAATTCAAGCCTATTTCTTGTCTAAGATATTCATTCGCACACAAGAACATGATGAATGTGATGATTATGTGACGCTCATCATCATTCTCACTTATGAACGCGTGCATGACAAACACTTCCGTTCTACATGCAAACAAGCTTGAATGCATATCTCTTAGCCTCCTGATCTACGATCAGAGTCTTCGTGGTATAGGCTAGAATTATTGGCAGCCATTCTTGAGATCCGGAAAGTCTAAACCTTGTCTGTGGTATTCCGAGTAAGATCTGGGAAGGGATGGCTGTGATGAGCTTCAAACTCGCGAGTGCTGGGCGTAGTGACAGACGCAAAAGGATTACTGGATCCTATTCCAGCAGGATCGAAAACCAACAGATGATTAGCCGTGCGGTGACAACGCAATTGGATCATTTTCACTGAGAGGACGGGATGTAGCCATTGACAACGGTGATGCCCAACATAAAGCTTGCCATGGTAAGGAGTATGAAGGATTGAATGAAAGCAGTAGGAAAGCAGAGGTTCAGAAGGAATAAAAGCATCTCCATACGCTTATCTGAAATTTTCACCAATGAATTACATAAGTATCTCTATCCTATTTTATATTTTAATTATATTTTAATTATCAATTCACCATAACCATTTGAATCCGCCTGACTGAGATTTGCAAGATGACCATAGCTTGCTTCAAGCCAACAATCTCCGTGGGATCGACCCTTACTCACGTAAGGTTTATTACTTGGACGACCCAGTGCACTTGCTGGTTAGTTGTATCGAAATTGTGAAAAAGAACTAAAATTATGAACGTGCGTATTAAGGTTTTAGCGCCCTTACCAAGGAATGAACAATCACGATTTCGTGCACCACACACCCAAATAATGTCATATAAATGCATAGTGCACAAAAATCGTGACGGTTCCATTCCTTGGTAATGGCGTGGTGCACGAAATTGTGATGTCACATTCATAATTTGTCACAACTTCGATACAACTAACCAGCAAGTGCACTGGGTCGTCCAAGTAATACCTTACGTGAGTAAGGGTCGAACCCCACGGAGATTGTTGGTATGAAGCAAGCTATGGTCACCTTGTAAATCTCAGTCAGGTAGATATAAAGTGATAATGGTGTTTTCGAATATTATATAATAAAATAGGGATAGAGATACTTATGTAAATCATTGGTAGGAATTTCAGATAAGCGAATGGAGATGCTTTTCGTTCCTCTGAACCTCTGCTTTCCTGCTATCTTCATCCAATCAGTCTCACTCCTTTCCATGGCTGGCTTTATGTGATACATCACCACTGTTAATGGCTACTTTCGGTCATCTCTCGGGAAAATGATCCAATGCCCTGTCACGACATGGCTAATCGTCTGGAGGCATCACCCTTGCCAATGGCTTCATCTTATCCTCTCAGTGAATAATATGCTCACGCACCCTGTCACGGCACGGCTATTCATCTGTCGGTTCTCGATCATGCTGGAATAGGATTTACTATCCTTTTGCGTCTGTCACTAACGCCCTGCAATCGCGAGTTAGGAGCTCGTCACAGTCATTCAATCATTGAATCCTACTCGGAATACCACAGACAAGGTTTAGACTTTCCGGATTCTCTTGAATGCCGCCATCATTCTAGCTTACGCCACGAAGATTCCGGTTAAGAGATCTAAGAGATATTCATTCTAGCTTATTTCATGTAGAACGGAAGTGTTTGTCATGCACGTATTCATAGGGGAGATGGTGATGAGCGTCACACATAATCATCACCTTCATCATGTTCTTGGGTGCAAATGGACATCTTAGAAGCGAAATAAGATGAATTGAATAGAAAACAGTAGTACTTGCATTAATCTTTGAGGAACAGCAGAGCTCCACACCTTAATCTATGGAGTGTAGAAACTCTACCGTTAAAAATACATAAGTGAAGGTCCAGGCATGGCCGAAATGGCCAGCCCCCTAAAACGTGATCAAAGGATCATAAGGTAATCCAAAGATGTCAAATACAATAGTAAGAGGTCCTATTTATAATAAACTAGCTACTATGGTTTACATGAGTAAGTAATTGATGCATAAATCCACTTCCGGGGCCCACTTGGTGTGTGTTTGGGCTGAGCCTTAACTTTCCACGTGCAGAGGCCATTTGTGGAGCTGAACGCCAGTTTTTGTGCCAGTTTGGGCGTTCAACTCTGGTTTTGGATCCTTTTCTGGCGCTGGACGCCAGATTTGGGCAGAGAGCTGGCGTTGAACGCCAGGTTGCGTCGTCTATTCTTCGCCAAAGTATGGACTATTATATATTGCTGGAAAGCCCTGGATGTCTACTTTCCAACGCAATTGGAAGCGCGCCATTTCGAGTTCTGTAGCTCCATAAAATCCACTTTGAGTGCAGGGAGGTCAGAATCCAACAGCATCAGCAGTCCTTCTTCAACCTCTGAATCTGATTTTTCCTCAAGTCCCTCAATTTCAGCCAAAAAATACCTGAAATCACAGAAAAACACACAAACTCATAGTAAAGTCCAGAAATGTGAATTTAACATAAAATCTATTAAAAACATCCCTAAAAGTAACTAGATCCTACTAAAAATGTACTAAAAACAATGTCAAAAAGCGTATAAATTATCCGCTCATCACAACACCAAACTTAAATTGTTGCTTGTCCCCAAGCAACTGAAAATCAAAATAGGATAAAAAGGATAGAATATACTATAAATTCCAAACTATCAATGAAACATAGCTCCAATCAAATAAGCGGGACTTATAGCTTTTTGCCTCTTGAATAGTTTTGGCATCTCACTTTATCCATTGAGGTTCAGAATGATTGGCATCTATAGGAACTCAGAGTTCAGATAGTGTTATTGATTCTCCTAGTTCAGTATGATGATTCTTGAACACAGCTATTTTATGAGTCTTGGCCGTGGCCCTAAGCACTTTGTTTTCCAGTATTACCACCGGATACATAAATGCCACAGACACATAATTGGGTGAACCTTTTCAGATTGTGACTCAGCTTTGCTAAAGTCCCCAATTAGAGGTATCCAGGGTTCTTAAGCACACTCTTTTTTTTTTTTTTTTTTTTTTGCTTTGGACCTTGACTTTAACCGCTCAGTCTCAAGTTTTCACTTGACACCTACATGCCACAAGCACATGGTTAGGGACAGCTTGGTTTAGCCGCTTAGACCAGGATTTTATTCCTTTAGGCCCTCCTATCCATTGATGCTCAAAGCCTTGGGATCCTTTTTATTTGCCCTTGCCTTTTGGGTTTAAGGGTTATTGGCTTTTTGCTCTTGCCTCTTGGTTTTAAGAGCTTTTGGCTTTTTCTGCTTGCTTTTCTTTCTATTATTTTTTTCGCCTATTTTTTTTTCTGCAAGTTCTGTTCTTTGCTGCTTTTTCTTGCTTCAAGAATCATTTTTATGATTTTTCAGATTATCAAATAACATGTCTCCTAGTCATCATTCTTTCAAGAGCCAACATATTTAACATTCTTAAACAACAACTTCAAAAGACATATGCACTGTTCAAGCATTCACTCAGAAAACAAGAAGCATTGTCACCACATCAATATAATTAAGCTAAGTTCAAGGATAAATTTGAAACTCATGTACTTCTTGTTCTTTGGAATTAAAACATTTTTTTTAAGAAAGGTGATGGATTCATAGGACATTTATAACTTTAAGACATAGTTACTACTACTAATGCTCATGTAATGAAGACACAAACATAGATAAGCACATAACATAGAAAACGAAAAACAGAGAAAGTAAGAACAAGGAATGAGTCCACCTTAGTGATGTCCTTGAGCTCTTCTATGTCTCTTCCTTGTCTTTGCTGCTCCTCCTTCATTGCTTTTAGATCTTCTCTGATTTCATGAAGGATGATGGAGTGCTCTTGATGTTCCACCCTTAGTTGCTTCCAATAATTGTGTGGAAGAAAATGTATCCCCTGAGGTATCTCAGGGATCTCTTGATTTGCAGTCAAATGTTCTACCACTGAGCTATAGACCCTTGATGGAAGCTTTTGTCTTCCCTTTCCTCTTTCTAGAGGTTTCTCTGGCCTTAGGTGCCATCAATGGTTATGGAAAAACAAAAAAGCTTATGCTTTTACCACACCAAACTTAGAATATTGCTCGCCCTCGAGCAAAAGAAGAAAGAATAGAAGAAGAAGAAGATATGGAGGAGATGGAGGGATTTGTGTATGGATGTGAGTGGTGAATGGAGAACAGAAGGGATGGTCATGAATGGAGAGAGAGAGGGTGAGGTGGGTGGGGATTCTGTGGGATTCACAGATCCTGAGATGATCCTGTGGTGTCCACAGATCTTGAGGTGATCCTGTGGTATCCACAGATCCTGAGGTGTCAAGGCATTTACATCCCTGCACCAATTTAGGCATGCAAAATGCCCTTGCACACAACTCTGGGCGTTCAGCGCCAGGTTGGTGCCCATTTTGGGCGTTCAACGCCCATTTGTTGCCATTTCTGGCGTTGAACGCCAGAACCATGCTTGTTCTGGGTGTTCAGCGCCAGGATCATGCTCTGTTCTGGCGTTTGAACGCCAGGCAGATGCTCCTCCAGGGTGTGATTTTTCTTCTGCTGTTTTTGATTCCGTTTTCAATTTTTATATTTATTTTGTGACTCCACATGATCATGAACCTACAAAGACATATAACTAAGAAAAATATAGTTAGATAAATAAAAATTGGGTTGCCTCCCAACAAGCGCTTCTTTAATGTCAATAGCTTGACAGTGGGCTCTCATGGAGCCTCACAGATGTGCAGAGCTTTGTTGAGACTCTCCAACACCAAACTTAGAGTTTGGATATGGGAGTTCAACACCAAACTTAGAGTTTGGTTGTGGCCTCCCAACACCAAACTTAGAGTTTGACTGTGGGGGCTTGGGTTGACTCTGCTTTGAGAGAAGCTTTTCATGCTTCCTCTCCATGGTTGCAGAGGGAGATCCTTGAGTTTTAAACACAAGGGAGTCCTCATTCCATTGAAGGACTATTTCACCTCTATCAACATCAATCACAGCTCTTGCTGTGGCCAGGAAAGGTCTTCCTAGGATGATGGATTCATCCTCTTTCTTTCCAGTATCCAGGACTATGAAATCAGCAGGGATGTAAAGGCCTTCAACCTTTACTAACACATGCTCTACTTGTCCATAAGCGTGTTTTCTTGAATTGTATGCCATCTCTAATGAGATTTTGGCAGCTTGCACCCCATAGATTCCCAGTTTCTCTATTACAGAGAGGGGCATGAGGTTTATTTCTGAACCAAGGTCACACAGAGCCTTAAAGATCATGGTGCCTATGGTACAAGGTATTATGAACTTTTCAGGATCCTGTCTCTTCTGAGGCAATGTCAGTTGATCCAGATCACTTAGTTCATTGATGAACAAGGGAGGTTCAACTTCCCAAGTATCAATGCCAAATAATTTGGCATTCAGCTTCATGATTGCACCAAGAAACTTGGCAGTTTGCTCTTCAGTAACATCCTCATTCTCTTCAGAAGAGGAATACTCATCAGAGCTCATGAAGGGCATAAGGAGGTTTAATGGAATCTCTATGGTCTCCAGATGAGCCTTAGAGTCCTTTGGTTCCTCAAAGGGAAGCTCCTTATTGATCACTGGACGTCCCAGGAGGTCTTCCTCCTTGGGATTCACGTCCTCTCCTCTCCTCACAGGTTCGGCCATGATGCTTATGTCAATGGCCTTGCACTCTCCTTTTGGATTCTCTTCTGTATTGCTTGGGAGAGTACTAGGAGGGATTTCAGTGATCCTCTTACTCAGCTGGCCCACTTGTGCTTCTAGATTTCTAATGGAAGATCTTGTTTCATTCATGAAACTTACAGTGGCCTTAGACAGATCAAAGACTAAGTTTGCCAAATTAGAAGTGTTTTGTTCAGAGTTCTCTGTCTGTTGCTGAGTGGATGATGGAAAGGGTTTATTATTGTTAAACCTATTTCTTCCACTATTATTAAAGCCTTGTTGAGGCTTTTGATCCTTCCATGAGAAATTTGGATGATTTCTCCATGTTGAGTTATAGGTGTTTCCATAAGGTTCACCTAAGTAATTTACCTCTGCTATTGCAGGGTTCTCAGGATCATAAGCTTCTTCTTCAGAAGATGCCTCTTGAGTACTGTTGGATGCAGCTTGCATTCCATGCAGACTCTGAGAGATCATATTGACTTGCTGAGTTAATATTTTATTCTGAGCCAATATGGCATTCAGAGTATCAACTTCAAGAACTCTCTTCTTCATAGGTGTCCCATTATTCACAGGATTCCTTTCAGAAGTGTACATGAACTGGTTATTAGCAACCATGTCAATGAGTTCTTGAGCTTCTGCAGGCATTTTCTTTAGGTGAATGGATCCACCTGCAGAAGTGTCCAGTGACATCTTTGATAGCTCAGATAAACCATCATAGAATATATCCAGGATGGTCCATTCTGAAAGCATGTCAGAAGGACACTTTTTGGTCAACTGTTTGTATCTTTCCCAAGCTTCATAGAGGATTCACCTTCTTTCTGTCTGAAGGTTTGAACATCAGCTCTAAGCTTGTTCAGCTTTTGAGGAGGAAAGTACTTGGCTAAGAAAGCCGTGACCAGCTTATCCCAAGAGTTCAGGCTATCTTTGGGTTGAGAATCCAACCATAATCTAGCTCTGTCTCTTACAGCAAAAGGGAAAAGCATGAGCCTGTAGACTTCAGGATCTACTCCATTAGTCTTAACAGTATCACATATCTGCAAGAATTCAGTTAAGAACTGAAAAGGATCTTCAGATGGAAGTCCATGAAACTTGCAGTTCTGCTGCATCAGAGAAACTAATTGAGGTTTCAGCTCAAAATTGTTTGCTCCAATGGCAGGAATGGAGATGCTTCTTCCATGTAAATTGGAATTAGGTGCAGTAAAGTCACCAAGCATCTTCCTTACATTATTATTATTTTCGGCTGCCATCTCCTTTTCCTGTTCGAAAATTTCTGAAAGGTTATCTCTGGATTGTTGTATTTTAGCTTCTCTTAATTTTCTCTTCAGAGTCCTTTCAGGTTCTGGATCTGCTTCCACAAGAATGTTCTTATCCTTGCTCCTGCTCATATGACAAAGAAGAAGGCACAGAAAAATAATAATAATAATAATAGAGATCCTTTATTCCACAGTATAGGGATCCCTGTGTGAGTAGAAGAAGAGGGGGAGACAAAGAATGTAATATAATGGAAGAAACACAACTGTGAGGAGGCTAGAGATGTGAGATGAGATGTTAGGATATGAATGAATAAATAGAATAAGATGGGAGAGGGGGAATTTTCGAAAATATTTTTTGAAAAGGAGTTAGTGATTTTTGAAAATGGTTTTTTGAAAAATGTTAGTGATTTTTTTTTCGAAAAAAAATTTTTTTTTTAAATTAAAAATAAAAATAAGAATAATTAGTTAATTAAAAAGAAATTTTTGAAAAAGAGGGAAGATATTTTTGAAAATTAGAGAGAGAGAGTTAGTTAGGTTGTTTTGAAAAAGTTAAGAAACAAACAAAAAGTTAGTTAGTTAGTTGAAACAAATTTTTGAAAAGATAAAAAGTTAAGAAGTTAGAAAAGATATTTTGAAAAGATATTTTTGAAAAAGATAAGATAAGAAGATATTTTAGAAATTAATTTTGAAAAAGATTTGATTTTTAAAATCTCAATTAATGACTTGATTCACAAGAAATCACAAGATATGATTCTAGAACTCAAAGTTTGAATCTTTCTTAACAAGCAAGTAACAAACTTCAAATTTTTGAATCAAAACATTAATTGATTATGTTATTTTCGAAAATTTGGTATAAAAATAAGAAAAAGATTTTTGAAAAATATTTTTGGAATTTTCGAAAATAACTAAGAATTTTGAAAAAGATTTGATTTTTGAAAAAGATTTTGAAAAAGATAAGATTTTCAAATTGAAAATTTGATTTGACTCATAAGAAACAACTTGATTTTAAAAATTTTTGAAAAGGTCAACTCAAATTTTCGAATTTGATGAGAGAAAAATGGAAAGATATTTTTTTTATTTTTGAATTTTTATGATGAGAAAGAAAAACACTAAAAATGATGCAATGCATGAAATTTTTAGATCAAAACAATGAATGCATGCATGAATGATATGAGTGTCAATATGAACACCAAGAACACTTTGAATGTCAAGATGAACATCAAGAACATAATTTTGAAAAATTTTTAATGCAAAGAAAACATGCAAGACACCAAACTTAGAATTCTTTAATGCTTAGACACTAAGAATTCAGGAATGCATATGAAAAACATGAAAAGACACAAAACAAAAAATCATCAAGATCAAACAAGAAGACTTACCAAGAACAACTTGAAGATCATGAAGAACACCATGAATGCATGAGAATTTTCGAAAAATGCAAGATGCATATGCAAGTGACACCAAACTTATGATATGACTCAAGACTCAAACAAGAAACAGAAAAATATTTTTGATTTTTATGATTTTCTAATTTTTTTTGGATTTTTTTATTTTATATTTTTCGAAAAATTCTTTTGAAAAAAAAAAAAGGATTCCAAAATTTTTAATATGAATTCCAGGAATCTTATGCTCTAAAGCTCCAATCAAAGGGTCAGGCATGGCTTAATAGCCAGCCAAGCTTTAGTATGTAACTCAGACATGACACGCCTGACATTCCTTATATTCAACAGCCAAATTGGCTAAGAAAGATAAAGAAGCTCTTCTCTTGAGTATAAGAATTGAGACATGGCTTTACAGCCAGCCAGGCTTCAACATGCTTCATGAAACACTAGAGTTCATTCTTAAAAATTCTGAAGCCATAGAATAATTTATTTTTGAAAACATTTTTAATTAAAAATTTTTTTTTTCGAAAACAAAGGAGAAAATTTTGAAAGATTTTTGAAAAATTTTTGAAAACAAAACAAAAAGAAAATTACCTAATCTGAGCAACAAGATGAACCGTCAGTTGTCCAAACTCGAACAATCCCCGGCAACGGCGCCAAAAACTTGGTGCACGAAATTGTGATGTCACATTCATAATTTGTCACAACTTCGATACAACTAACCAGCAAGTGCACTGGGTCGTCCAAGTAATACCTTACGTGAGTAAGGGTCGAATCCCACGGAGATTGTTGGTATGAAGCAAGCTATGGTCACCTTGTAAATCTCAGTCAGGTAGATATAAAGTGATAATGGTGTTTTCGAATATTATATAATAAAATAGGGATAGAGATACTTATGTAAATCATTGGTAGGAATTTCAGATAAGCGAATGGAGATGCTTTTCGTTCCTCTGAACCTCTGCTTTCCTGCTATCTTCATCCAATCAGTCTCACTCCTTTCCATGGCTGGCTTTATGTGATACATCACCACTGTCAATGGCTACTTTCGGTCATCTCTCGGGAAAATGATCCAATGCCCTGTCACGGCATGGCTAATCGTCTGGAGGCATCACCCTTGCCAATGGCTTCATCTTATCCTCTCAGTGAATAATATGCTCACGCACCCTGTCACGGCACGGCTATTCATCTGTCGGTTCTCGATCATGCTGGAATAGGATTTACTATCCTTTTGCGTCTGTCACTAACGCCCTGCAATCGCGAGTTAGGAGCTCGTCACAGTCATTCAATCATTGAATCCTACTCGGAATACCACAGACAAGGTTTAGACTTTCCGGATTCTCTTGAATGCCGCCATCATTCTAGCTTACGCCACGAAGATTCCGGTTAAGAGATCTAAGAGATATTCATTCTAGCTTATTTCATGTAGAACGGAAGTGTTTGTCAGGCACGTATTCATAGGGGAGATGGTGATGAGCGTCACACATAATCATCACCTTCATCATGTTCTTGGGTGCGAATGGACTTCTTAGAAGCAAAATAAGATGAATTGAATAGAAAACAGTAGTACTTGCATTAATCTTTGAGGAACAGCAGAGCTCCACACCTTAATCTATGGAGTGTAGAAACTCTACCGTTAAAAATACATAAGTGAAGGTCCAGGCATGGCCGAAATGGCCAGCCCCCTAAAACGTGATCAAAGGATCATAAGGTAATCCAAAGATGTCAAATACAATAGTAAGAGGTCCTATTTATAATAAACTAGCTACTAGGGTTTACATGAGTAAGTAATTGATGCATAAATCCACTTCCGGGGCCTACTTGGTGTGTGTTTGGGCTGAGCCTTAACTTTCCACGTGCAGAGGCCATTTGTGGAGCTGAACGCCAGTTTTTGTGCCAGTTTGGGCGTTCAACTCTGGTTTTGGATCCTTTTCTGGCGCTGGACGCCAGATTTGGGCAGAGAGCTGGCGTTGAACGCCAGTTTGCGTCATCTATTCTTCGCCAAAGTATGGACTATTATATATTGCTGGAAAGCCCTGGATGTCTACTTTCCAACGCAATTAGAAGCGCGCCATTTCGAGTTCTGTAGCTCCAGAAAATCCACTTTGAGTGCAGGGAGGTCAGAATCCAACAGCATCAGCAGTCCTTCTTCAACCTCTGAATCTGATTTTTCCTCAAGTCCCTCAATTTCAGCCAGAAAATACCTGAAATCACAGAAAAACACACAAACTCATAGTAAAGTCCAGAAATGTGAATTTAACATAAAATCTATTAAAAACATCCCTAAAAGTAACTAGATCCTACTAAAAATGTACTAAAAACAATGTCAAAAAGCGTATAAATTATCCGCTCATCACGGCGCTGAAAACTTTATACGCACGTTCATAATCTTAATTCTTTGTCACAACTTTGCACAACTAACCAGCAAGTGCATTGGGTCGTCCAAGTAATAAACTTTACGTGAGTAAGGGTCGATCCCACGGAGATTGTTGGCTTGAAGCAAGCTATGGTCACCTTGTAAATCTCAGTCAGGCGGATGCAAATGGTTTTATGAATTGATAAGTAAAAGATAAATAAAATATAACTAGGATAGAGATACTTATGTAATTCATTGGTGAGAATTTCAGATAAGCGTATAGAGATGCTTTCACTCCTCTGAACCTCTGCTTTCCTGCTGTCTTCATCCAATCATTCCTACTCCTTTCCATGGCAAGCTTTATGTAGGGCATCACCGTTGTCAATGGCTACATCCCATCCTCTCTGTGAAAATGGTCCAATGCACTGTCACTGTATGGCTAATCATCTGTTGGTTCTCGATCACACTGGAATAGGATTTACTATCCTTTTGCGTCTGTCACTACGCCCAGCACTCGCGAGTTTGAAGCTCGTCACAGCCATCCCTTCCCAGATCCTACTCAAAATACCACAGACAAGGTTTAGACTTTCCGGATCTCAAGAATGGCCATCCATGGGTTCTAACTTATACCACGAAGATTCTAATATCTCGGACTCGGTCCTCTGTATTAGATATCTAAGAGATACTCATTCTAGCTTGTTTGCACGTAGAAAGAAAGTGTTTGTCAGGCACGCGTTTATAGGTGAGAATGATGATGAGCGTCACATAATCATCACATTCATCATGTTCTTGGGTGCGAATGGATATCTTAGAGAAGGAATAAGCTTGAATTGAATAGAAAAATAGTAGTACTTTGTATTAATTCATGAAAAACAGCAGAGCTCCACACCTTAATCTATGGTGTGTAGAAACTCAACCGTTTGAAAATACATAAGTGATAATGGTCCAAGCATGGCCAAATGGCCAGCCCCCATGAAAGTCTAAGATAGCATAAAACTAATCCCAGATCCCTTACAAAGATAGTAAAAAGTCCTATTTATACTAGACTAGTTACTAGGGTTTACAGAAATGAGTAAATGATGCAGAAATCCACTTTCGGGGCCCACTTGGTGTGTGCTTAGGCTGATCATTGAGCTTTACACGTGTAGAGGTCTTTCTTGGAGTTGAACGCCAGTTTGTAACCTGTTTCTGGCGTTTAACTCCACTTTGCAACCTGTTTCTGGCGTTTGACTCCAGAATGCAGCATGGAACTGGCATTCAACGCCAGTTTACGTCATCTATCCTTAATCAAAGTATAGACTATTATATATTTATGGAAAGCCCTGGATGTCTACTTTCCAACGCAATTGAGAGCGCGCCATTTGGACTTCTGTAGCTTTAGAAAATCCACTTTGAGTGCAGGGAGGTCAGAATCCAACAGCATATGCAGTCCTTCTTCAACCTCTGAATCAGATTTTTGCTCAGGTCCCTCAATTTCAGCCAGAAATTACCTGAAATCACAGAAAAACACAAACTCATAGTAAAGTCTAGAAATGTGATTTTTAATTAAAAACTAATAAAAATATACTAAGAAGTAACTAAATCATACTAAAAACTATGTAAAAACAATGCCAAAAAGCGTATAAATTATCCGCTCATCACAACACCAAACTTAAATTGTTGCTTGTCCCCAAGCAACTGAAAATTAAATAGGATAAAATGAAGATAATATACTATAAATTCCAAAATATCAATGAAACTTAGCTCCAATCAGATGAGCGGGACTTGTAGCTTTTTGCCTCTTGAATAGTTTTGGCATCTCACTTTATCCATTGAGGTTCAGAATGATTGGCATCTATAGGAACTCAGAGTTCAGATAGTGTTATTGATTCTCCTAGTTCAGTATGTTGATTCTTGAACACAGCTACTTTATGAGTCTTGGCCGTGGCCTTAAGCACTTTGTTTTCCAGTATTACCACCGGATACATAAATGCCACAGACACATAACTCGGTGAACCTTTTCAGATTGTGACTCAGCTTTGCTAAAGTCCCCACTTAGAGGTGTCCAGGGTTCTTAAGCACTCTCTGTTTTTGCTTTGGATCTTGACTTTAACCGCTCAGTCTCAAGTTTTCTCTTGACACCTTCACGTCACAAGCACATGGTTAGGGACAGCTTGGTTTAGCCGCTTAGGCCAGGATTTTATTTCTTTAGGCCCTCCTATCCACTGATGCTCAAAGCCTTGGATCCCTTTTTTATTACCCTTGCCTTTTGGTTTTAAGGGCTATTGGCTTTTTGCTCTTGCCTTTTGGTTTAAAGAGCTTTTGGCTTTTTTTGCTTGCTTTTTCTTTTTCTTTCTCTTTTTTTTTTGCCATTTTTTTTTCTACAAGCTTTTGTATTCACTACTTTTTCTTGTTTCGAGAATCATTTTTATGATTTTTCAGATTATCAAATAACATGTCTCCTTTTTCCTTATTCTTCAAGAGCCAACATATTTAACATTCATAAACATCAACTTCAAAAGACATATGCACTGTTCAAGCATTCATTCAGAAAACAAAAAGTATTGTCACCACATCAAAATAATTAAACTAGTTTCAAGGATGAATTCGAAACCATGTACTTCTTGTTCTTTTGTAATTAAAACATTTTTCATTCAAGAGAGGTGATGGATTCATATTCATAACTTTAAGGCATAGACACTTAGACACTAATGATCATGTAATAAGACACAAATATAAATAAACATAAAGCTCAGAAATCGAAAAAGAGGAAAATAAATAAACAAGGAGATTAAGGAATGAGTCCACCTTAGTGAGGGTGGCGTCTTCCTCTTCTTGAAGAACCAATGGTGCTCTTGAGCTCCTCTATGTCTCTTCCTTGTCTTTCTTGCTCCTCCCTCATAGCTCTTTGATCTTCTCTAATTTCATGGAGGATGATGGAGTGCTCTTGGTGCTCCACCCTTAGTTGTCCCATGTTGGAACTTAATTCTCCTAGGGAAGTGTTGATTTGTTCCCAATAGTTTTGTGGAGGGAAGTGCATCCCTTGAGGCATCTCAGGGATTTCATGGTGAGGAATCTCCTCATGCTCATGTTGACGTCCATGATCTCTTGTTTGCTCCATCCTTTTCTTAGTGATGGGCTTATCCTCTTCAAGGAGGATATCTCCCTCTATGTCAATTCCAGCTGAATTGCAGAGGTGGCATATGAGGTGAGGAAAGGCTAACCTTGCCAAAGTAGAGGACTTGTCAGCCACCTTGTAGAGTTCTTGAGGTATAATCTCATGAACTTCCACCTCTTCTCCAATCATGATACTATGGATCATGATGGCCCGGTCTATAGTAACTTCAGACCAGTTACTAGTAGGAATGATTGAGCGTTGAATGAACTCTAGCCATCCCCTAGCCACTGGTTTGAGGTCAAGCCTTCTTAGTTGAACCGGCTTGCCCCTTGAGTCAATTTTCTATTGAGCTCCTTCCGCACATATGTCCATAAGGACTTGGTCCAACCTTTGATCAAAGTTGACTGATAAACCACTATTTTATGGTTTATCTTGTGCTCAATTGAGTGGTTTTTATCAACTCTTTACACACTTAGTCATACTATTCGCATGTTTTACATTTTCCTTCCTGATTTTGTGCTATGATTGAAAACATGCTTCTTTGATCTTATATTTGCTTATTATTAATCCTCTTTTATTACCATTAGATGCCTTAATATGTGTGTTAAGTGTTTTCAGAGATTACAGGGCAGGAATGGCTCAGAGGATGGAAAGGAAGCATACAAAAGTAGAAGGAAATTGCGAAACAGAGTTTTGAAGAAACTGGCATCCACGCGATCGCATGGACGACGCGATCGCGTGCCAGAAGCGAAGAAGCAGCGATGCGGCCGCATGACTGACGCGACCGCGTGCCTTAAGTAGAACGCATACGACGCGGACGCATGACTGACGCGACCGTGTGGCAAGGAAAAGCTCCAGATGATGCGACCGCGTGACCCATGCGGACGCGTGACAGAGGCCACGTATCATAATTTACAGAATACGCCCCCAGCGATTTCTAAAGCCCTTTTGGCCCAGATCCAGGTGCAGAACACACAGACTAGAGGCTATAAAGTGGGAGAATGCATCCATTCAAAGGGGAGCTCGCATTTTTTACTATTTTCCATGATTTAGATTTAGTTTGAGAGAGGTTCTCTCCTTTCTCTCTTAGGATTTAGGACTTCTCTTAGTTTGTAAGAGTGACTCTCGATCTAGGTTTTATGTTTTTTGTTTTAAGCTTCCCTTTTCACTTTTATTTATTTATTCCAGCACTTGAGTTGATTATTTACTTTTATAATTTAATTTATGAATTATTCCATGTTGCAGATTGTTATTTGAATTAATGATATTTGAGGTATTTCAGTTATTGATTGCTTTCTCTTTAATTTGTGTTACCATTGTTTCCAATCTGAAGATATTCTATTCCAGCAATTTACTTTTTCCCCTTTTGGTCTTGGTTAAGAATTTAGTAACTCAACATTATCAAACTCAACATAACTGATAATCGCTATCTTGCTAATTGAACTGAACTTCAATAATCCCAACTTTTTCTTAGGAATTAAATAAGATTCGAAGGTCAAACTGATTAGTCCCTTGACTTTTCTTTGCTTTAGTAAAGGTTAACTAAGTGGAATTTAGATTCAACTTTCATTATTGTTGAGAGAGATAATTAAGTTGGACTTCCAATTTCTTTTACCTTGTCAGAAGTTTGCTTACAGTATTTATTTATTTTAATTGCCATCTACTTTACTTGTCATTTAAATCACTTACTTCTCACCTTCTAAACCCCGATTACAACCTCCATAACCAATAATAAGAACATACTTCCCTGCAGTTCCTTGAGAAGACGACCCGAGGTTTGAATACTCGGTTAACAATTTTTAAAGGGGTTTGTTACATGTGACAACCAAAACGTTTGTACGAAGGGATTTTTGTCGGTTTAGAGACTATATCTACAACGTGACTGTTTTTATGAACTTCTTTACTGGCAAAAATCCTAACGTCAAAAATGGCGCCGTTGCCGGGGAACTGCTAACGTGTGCCTTATTATTGGTTATTGTAAATATTTTTCTTTTGCTTGTTTATTTATTTTTGTTTTTCCTTTTTATCTTTATTTGCTACCATGAAGTCTCACCCCTCTCGCTTTGAGTTTGGTTCTAACTTTGTTGAAGGAAATAGAAGTTACAGCAGGAATATGCATCAAGGTCGGACCAATCAAGGATGGATGGAGCCAAGAGGATCTAATCAACCCTTTAGGCAGCAACACCCTCCGAGATATCCTGGACAAAGACCATTCTACCGTGCATACCCAGCTGAAAGATATGGTGGACAACCTTGTAACTACCAACAAGCCCCACCCCGTGCATATAAACCATCCTTTCAACATAACCTCAAACCACCACACTCACAAGCTTCTCTTCACCATTCGCCACCATATGATCCTTCCTTACCCCAGTACCAATCCAATCACTCCCAATCACCACCATTTTCCTATGTATCATGCCCAAGTCCGGCAACCCGAGAAGCAGAGGTTCGCCCAAAGAAAAAAGTAAATAAACTTCAAACAACCATTCGACAACTGGAGCAAACAATAATTCAATGGGTTTCTAGGCGCTCAAATACACAAGGATCAGCCACAGCCCCATGTGAACAGTCTAACGAAGAGCGTAGCATGAAGGAGATACCAGAAACTCTAGTGGACAAGACAGAGAATGAATTCGTACGAGAACAGGTAGAAGAAGCTGTCATTGTTCAAGAAGAAGAGTTGGTTGAAGATCTAGGAGATGCTGAACCTCCATGGGAACCCAGAACTGAGGAGAACTCCATCAAGGATGCTACAGTCGATGCTAAGGAGGATATTGTACAATCTCCTAGGCAAGTTGTTTATGAAGAATCAGACGGAATGACCCAGGACACAAATTCCCTTGATGATGATAGTCTCAAGTCAAATTCTCTTAGTAATGAACTGGCATCCGCAAGTGAATTCTCTGAGGTCGAAGAATCTTCCCCAAGTGAATATGAAGACGATCCGGAGGTAGATTTCTCTCAACCTCTAATCTATGACTCAAGTGATGAGGAAGACATAGAAGACTTTGACCAGGACACAGATACAATTGTAGAACCTTGCAAGGAAGTGGAGGAATTCACAGAAGAGCACAAGGGAGCAGAACTTACAGAACCACCAGAAACACCTACCCCAAGGCCATTACCACCTAATACAAGCTTCAAGTGGGTACAATCCTTAACCTATAACTTTACTTATTCACTTGAATATGGTTTGCTTGAAACAGATGGCCAGCTTAGAGCTCTTTGCGGCTTTAAGAGTAAGAGGGAAATGGCTCGTACTCAGAGCTAGTGCACAAGGTTCAATAAGGTTCCACGCTTCACCTCGAAGTACATGGATTGGTATCATGCTCAAATGCATGGATCACGGAGAACGTTTGGTCACCATGGTAAGATTCTACTTTTTAAACCGCCCGGATGGAAACATATAGATCAAGACAGAGGCAGATTTAATAGCAAAGCTTGGGATCCTGGAATCTATTCTGACATTTGTCACCCCGGGAGCCTGAAAATTTGTTTGAAGCTGCTCAGAAGCTTTACATGCCTAGTATGGGACCCCGGAGGCTATTGGCATTCCAAGCACTGGTGGAGATTTTTGGATGAATTTAAACATAAGCCGCCATAGCAGGAAGCTCCTCCAATGTCCAACTTAAGGACTTTAACTAAAAGTGCTAGGTGGGAGACAACCCACCATGGTATGGTCGCTTCTTTTTCAGTTTATTTCTTGTTAATTGCTTTCATTTTTATTTCCTTTTCATTTTACTTCATTGAACCTGGAATCATGCATAGCATTCATGTTAATCATTGCATTCTGCATTTATCATACAAAAAAAATAGAAGTTACAGCAGGAATATGCATCAAGGTCGGACCAATCAAGGATGGATGGAGCCAAGAGGATCTAATCAACCCTTTAGGCAGCAACACCCTCCGAGATATCCTGGACAAAGACCATTCTACCGTGCATACCCAGCTGAAAGATATGGTGGACAACCTTGTAACTACCAACAAGCCCCACCCCGTGCATATAAACCATCCTTTCAACATAACCTCGAACCACCACACTCACAAGCTTTTCTTCACCATTCGCCATCATATGATCCTTCCTTACCCCAGTACCAATCCAATCACTCCCAATCGCCGCCACTTTCCTTTGTATCATGTCCCAATCCGGCAACCCGAGAAGCAGAGGTTCGCCTAAAGAAAACAGTGAATAAACTTCAAACAACCATTCGACAACTGGAGCAAGCAGTAATTCAATGGGTTTCTAGATGCTCAAATATGCAAGGATCAACCACAGCTCCATGTGGACAGACTAATGAAGAGCGTAGCATGAAGGAGATATTAGAAACTCCAGTGGACAAGACAAAACATGAATTCGTACTAGAACAAGTAGAAAAAACTTTCATCGTTCAAGAAGAAGAGTTGGTTGAAGATCTAGGAGATGCTGAACCTCCATGGGAATGCAGAGCTGAAGAGAACTCCGTCAAGGACATTACAGTTGATGCTAAGGAGGATAGTACACAACCCCCAAGGCAAGTCGTTTATGAAGAATCAGACGGAATAATCCAAGAAGCAATTTCCCTTGATAGTGATAGTCACAAGTCTAGCTATCCTAGTAATGAACTTGCATCCGCAAGTGAATTCTCTGAGATCGAAGAATCTTCCCCAGATGAATACGAAGATGATGCAGAGGTAGATTTCTCTCAACCCCCAATCTATGACTCGAGTGATGAGGAAGACATAGAAGACTTTGACCAGGACGATACTACATCGGAAGACTCTTGCAAGGAAGTGGAGAAATTCACAGAAGAACCCAAGGGAGAAGAACTTACAGAACCACCAGAAACACCTACCCCAAGGCCATTGCCACCCAATACAAGCTTCAAGTGGGTACAATCCTTAACCTTTAACTTTACTTATTCACTTGAATATGGTTTACTTGAAATAGATGGCCAGCTTAGAGCTCTCTGCGGCTTTAAGAGTAAGAGGGAAATGGCTCGTACTCAGAGCTGGTGCACAAGGTTCAATAAGGTTCCACGCTTCACCTCGAAGTACACGGATTGGTATCATGCTCAATTGTATGGATCACAGAGAACGTTTGGTCACCATGGTGAGATTCTACTCTTTAAACCTCCCGGATGGAAACTTGTAGATTAAGACGGAGGCGGATTTAAAAGCAAGGCTTGGGATTCTGGAGTTTATTCTGACATTTGTCACCCCGGGAGCCTAACAATCTGTTTGAAGCTGTTCAGAAGCTTTACATGCCTAGTTTGGGACCCCGGAGGCTATTGGCATTCCAAGCACTGGTGGAGATTTTTGGATGAATTTAAACATAAGCCGCCATAACAGGAAGTCCCTCCAATGTCCAACTTAAGGACTTTAACTAAAAGTGCTAGGTGGGAGACAACCCACCATGGTATGATCGTTCCTTTTGCAATTTTAATTTTATTTAGTTTTGTTTGTTTTTGAATTTTATTTTTATTGAACCTGGAATCATGCATAGCATTCACATTAAGCATTGCATTCTGCATACTGCATTCTGCATTCTATAAAAAAAAAAGTTATGCGACGCGACCGCATCAGCGACGCGTCTGCGTCGCAAGGAGAGAGGAGAAAATAAAAACGAACAGAGAGTCACGCTGGAGCGTGGCTGGAGGCGTGCCAATGGCACAAATCACCCCACGCGACCGCGTTACTGACGCGACCGCGTCATATGGGAATAATGGCCTCCCACGTGACCGCGTGCCCCACGCGGCTGCGTGACCAAGATTTCGAGGTCAAAGTGGTGCACACCCGAAAGTTATGCGAGAGTGGTGCTGGATTGGTGCTGAACGCATAATCCTTCCCACGCGGCCGCGTGACCCACGCGACCACGTCATATTCCTTTAAAGCCCACTCACGCGATCGCATGCCCCATGCGATCGCATCACCCAATATTTGGCAATTAATGATTTTTGAACAGAGAGTTGTGCGAGAGCGAGGCTGCCCTCGCGCCAGTAGCATAAAACGGGTCACACGACCGCGTGACCGACGCGACCGCGTCAATCAGTTTAAGCGCAAGCCGCGCGACCGCGTGCCCCACGCGATCGCGTCGCTTGCGCCGCATAGCTTATCCTAATTTGCCAAATATCTTATCTTTTCTCTCCCAATCCTAATTTTTCCTCCCTCCTTTCTTACTTACTTCTTCTTCTCGTCTTTCCCTTCTCATTCTTCTTATCTTTTATTTTATTTTATTTTATTTATTTGCATACTTTCATTCATTGCATATTTTTATTGGTGTTCAAATGTTCTTATTCAACTGTTATATCTTTTCTGGTATTATCTTGGTGCTTATGACTTGTTTTATTCTAGTTAGGTAATATTATTTAAACCAATGCCAATCTTTTATACCTGTATTACTTTTTGCATTGATATGAATTTATATTATCTCTCTTTCCCCACTCTCTTCTCCATTGTTGCAATTTTGCACCACTGGTATGCCATGGCTTCTATTGTTTTCTCACTTACATGTTGAAGCTTCCATGTAAATGAGACCCTTATCATTTGGCATTAACCCACCCATACTTCTTTTATTTTCTTATCTCTATTTCTGGGTTACTCTTCTTCCCTTTTTCTTTCAGGATGGCCACCCGGAAGGGAACTGAAAGACGTTTACATGGGGAGACAAACAAGTCCATCAGCACAATCCTTGAAGAAAAGCATCAGTTGGAATAGCCCGTCCACCTGCACATCTCAGCATGCACCGAGGACGGTGCAATCTTTAAGTGTGGGGAGGTCGATACCGACTTCCATGGGTTAGTCACTTCATATTTTAGCACCAATATTTAATTTTCTTTGTTAAATTAGTTGTTGCATTTGCATATTTGTTTGATTTTATGCATCTAGTTACTACTTGGTTAAAGTAATAAAATTCTTCTAAAGACCCCATTTTTGAAAATTTTCACTAATTTAAATTGAAAATTTTTTTGTTAAATTTGTTTGAAGTTGTATTTGGAACATGGTTTTTGAGCCAAAAAATACATAACCTGTGAGATTTTGAGCTTATTTACATGGTTACATTATTTAACCATAAATATTTTATTCTTGTGTGTTTACTTCTCTATAATTGTGATCTTTACTTTGTTTCAGTCTATATGTCCAATATTTAGTGTATTTACATGCTTGCATATGATTGAGGCCATTATATGATTTCAGCTCACTTATCCCAAATAAGCCTACCCTTTAAATCACCCTTGTCAGCTACTTTGAGCCTTGAAATCCCCATTTGTTCTATATCTTACCACATCACTAGCCTTAAGCGGAAAACAAATTAATTATCCCAATTGAATCTTTGGTTAGCTTAAGATAGTGTGTTAATTAAGTGTGGGGAAACTGTGGGAACATGGGTTGATAAAGGAAAAGTATAATGTTTCTAATTTATTTGAATATCAGGAATTTGGGAACCTACTCATGAAAAACCAAAATAGAAAAATAATAGAAAATCCATGTGCACTGATAAGTTATGTTTGTTTCTCTACAAAAAAAAGAGAAAAAAGAGAAAAATCCAAAAATACTCAATAAATAAGTAAATAAGGGGACAAAATTACCCCAATATTAAGTTTAATAAAAGATCAATGCACATGTGATAAAAATTAAAGAAAAAAAATTTGGTACATGAGTATGGGAATTATACAAAAGTGAGAATTATGGGTAGCTAGGCATGAATTTAAAGTATATAGAGTATATGTATATTAGGTGAGAGCTTAGGTTAATTAAAGATTCAATTTATAAAGCTCACTTAGCCATATATATACCTTTATCCTTACCTTAGCCCCATTACAACCTTGAAAAAGACCTCATGATGTTTGCATTGGTATATTAAAAATTGTTGATTGGTTAGATGAAGAACAAAGTTTAGAAAGCATGATTAGAGAAGAGTAGAGTGAATTACCCTATACACTTGAGAGATTAGAGTGCATACACACTTCCTGTACGGGTTCAGCGCTTAATTCTATGTTCCCTGCTTTCATGAGCTATCTTCTTATAAGTTTACTCGTCTTTACTTTATATGATTTGAATTAGTGAAATCTGATTTATGTTTGTCTTGGAGAACTTATTTATTTTTAACCAAGTAGGTAGAAACATTTTTTGCATGTAGTCGCATTCATATAGATAGGTTGCATTTCATACATCCTACCATTCCTCTTCATCTTTATAGCTTCTCTTGAGCTTAGCATGAGGACATGCTAATGTTTAAGTGTGGGGAGGTTGATAAACCACTATTTTATGGTTTATCTTGTGCTCAATTGAGTGGTTTTTATCAACTCTTTACCCACTTATTCATACTATTCGCATGTTTTACATTTTCCTTCCTGATTTTGTGCTATGATTGAAAACATGCTTCTTTGATCTTATATTTGCTTATTATTAATCCTCTCTTATTACCATTAGATGCCTTGATATGTGTGTTAAGTGTTTTCAGAGATTACAGGGCAGGAATGGCTCAGAGGATGGAAAGGAAGCATGCAAAAGTGGAAGGAAAGTGCGAAACGGAGTTTTGAAGAAACCGGCATCCACGCGATCGCATGGACGACGCGATCGCGTGCCAGAAGTGAAGAAGCAGCGACGCGGCCGCATGACTGACGCGACCGTGCGCCTTAAGTAGAACGCATACGACGTGGACGCGTGACTGACGCGACCACGTGGCAAGGAAAAGCTCCAGATGACGCGACCGCGTGACAGAGGCCACGTATCAGAATTTACAGAATACGCCCCCAGCGATTTCTGAAGCCCTTTTGGCCCAAATCCAGGTGCAGAACACACAGACTAGAGGCTATAAAGTGGGGGAATGCATCCATTCAAAGGGGAGCTCGCATTTTTTACTACTTTCCATGATTTAGATTTAGTTTGAGAGAGGTTCTCTCCTCTCTCTCTTAGGATTTAGGACTTCTCTTAGTTTGTAAGAGTGACTCTCAATCCAAGTTTTATGTTTCTTGTTTAAACTTCCCTTTTCACTTTTATTTATTTATTCCAGCACTTGAGTTGATTATTTACTTTTATAATTTAATTTATGAATTATTCCATGTTGCAGATTGTTATTTGAATTAATGATATTTGAGGTATTTCAGTTATTGATTGCTTTCTCTTTAATTTGTGTTACCATTGTTTCCAATCTGAAGATATTCTATTCCAGCAATTTACTTTTTCCCCTTTTGGTCTTGGTTAAGAAATCAGTAACTCAACATTATCAAACTCAACATAACTGATAATCGCTATCTTGCTAATTGAACTGAACTTCAATAATCCCAACTTTTTCTTAGGAAATAAATAGGATTTGAAGGTCAAACTGATTAGTCCCTTGACTTTCCTTTGCTTTAGTAAAGGTTAACTAAGTGGAATTTAGATTCAACTTTCATTATTGTTGAGAGAGATAATTAAGTTGGACTTCCAATTTCTTTTACCTTGTCAGAAGTTTGCTTATAGTATTTATTTATTTTAATTGCCATCTACTTTACTTGTCATTTAAATCACTTGCTTCTCACCTTCTAAACCCCGATTACAACCTCCATAACCAATAATAAGAACATACTTCCCTGCAGTTCCTTGAGAAGACGACCCGAGGTTTGAATACTCGGTTAACAATTTTTAAAGGGGTTTGTTACATGTGACAACCAAAACATTTGTACGAAGGGATTTCTGTCGGTTTAGAGACTATATCTACAACGCGACTGTTTTTATGAACTTCTTTACTGGCAAAAATCCTAACGTCTAAAATGGCGCCAGACAGATGCTTGTTTCTGGCGTTTAAACGCCAGACTGTTCTCCTCCAGGGTGTGCTATTTTTCATTCTATTTTTCACTCTGTTTTTTATTTTTCAGTAGTTTTTGTCACTTCACATGATCATCAACCTAAAGAAAACATAAAATAGCAATGGAAAATAAATAAATATAATTAGATAACATTGGGTTGCCTCCCAACAAGTGCTTCTTTAATGTCAATTGCTTAACAGTGAGCTCTCATGGAGTCTCATAGATGTTCAGAGCAAGGTTGGAACCTCCCAACACCAAACTTAGAGTTTGAATGTGGGGGTTCAACACCAAACTTAGAGTTTGGTTGTGGCCTCCCAACACCAAACTTAGAGTTTGATTGTGGGGGCTTTGATTGACTCTACAGTGAGAGAAGCTTTTCATGCTTCCTCTCCATGGTTACAGAAGGAGATCCTTGAGTTTGAAACACAAGGTTGTCCTCATTCAGTTGAAGGACTAATTCTCCTCTGTCCACATCAATAACAGCTCTTGCTGTGGCTAGGAAAGGTCTTCTAAGGATGATGGATTCGTTCTCATCCTTCCTAGTATCCAGGATTATGAAATCAGCAGGGATGTAAAGGCCTTCAACCTTTACTAGCACGTCCTCTACTTATCCATAAGCCTATTTTCTGGAGTTGTCTGCCATCTCTAATGAGATTCTGGCAGCTTGCACCTCAAAGATTCTCAGTTTCTCCATTACAGAGAGTGGCATGAGGTTTATCCCTGATCCAAGGTCACATAGAGCCTTCTCAAAGGTTATGGTGCCTATGGTACAAGGTATTAAGAACTTTCTAAGATGCTGTTTCTTCTGAGGCAATCTCAGTTAATCCAGATCACTTAGTTCATTGATGAGCAAGGGAGGTTCATCTTCCCAAGTCTCATTACCAAATAATTTGGCATTCAGCTTCATGATTGCACCAAGGTACTTGGCAACTTGCTCTTCAGTAACATCTTCATTCTCTTCAGAAGAAAAATACTCATCAGAGCTCATGAATGGCATAAGGAGGTTCAATGGAATCTCTATGGTCTCTAGATGAGCCTCAGATTCCTTTGGGTCCTCAGAGGAAAACTCCTTGTTGATCACTGGACGTCCCAGGAGGTCTTCCTCACTGGGATTCACGTCCTCTCCCTCCCTTGTAGGTTCGGCCATGATGGTTAAATCAATGGCCTTGCACTTTCTCTTTGGATTCTCTTCTGTATTGCTTGGGAGAGTACTAGAAGGAGTTTCAGTGACTCTTTTACTCAGCTGGCCCACTTGTGCCTCCAAATTTCTAATGGAGGACCGTGTTTCATTCATGAAATTTACAGTGGCCTTAGATAGATTAGAGACTATAGTTGTTAAGCTAGATGGATTCTGCTCAGAACTCTCTGTCGGTTGCTGAGTGGATGATGGAAAAGGCTTACTATTACTAAACCTGTTTCTTCCACCATTGTTAAAGCCTTGTTAAGGCTTTTGTTGATCATTCCATGAGAAATTTGGATGATTTCTCCATGAGGGATTATAGGTGTTTCCATAGGGTTCACCCATGTAATTCACTTCTGCTATTGTAGGGTTCTCAGGATCATAAGCTTCTTCTTCAGAAGATGCCTCTTTAGTACTATTGGATGATTCCTTCAATCCATTCAGACTCTGAGAGATCATATTGACTTGCTGAGTCAATATTTTATTCTGAGCCAATATGGCATTCAGAGTATCAATTTCAAGAACTCCCTTCCTTATGGGCGTCCCATTATTCACAGGATTCCTTTCAGAAGTGTACCTGAACTGGTTATTTGCAGCCATGTCAATGAGTTCTTGAGCTTCTGCAGGCGTTTTCTTTAGGTGAATGGATCCACCTGCAGAATGGTCTAGTGACATCTTTGATAATTCAGACAGACCATCATAGAATATATACAGGATGGTCCATTCTGAAAGCATGTCAGAAGGACACTTTTTGGTCAGTTCCTTGTATCTCTCCCAAGCTTCATAGAGGGATTCACCTTCCTTTTGTCTGAAGGTTTGAACATCCACTCTAAGCTTACTAAGCTTTTGAGGAGGAAAGAACTTGGCTAAGAAAGCCGTGACCAGCTTATCCCAAGAGTTCAGGCTATCTTTAGGTTGAGAGTCCAACCATACTCTAGCTTTGTCTCTTATAGCAAATGGAAAAAGTATAAGCCTGTAGACCTCGGGATCAACCCCATTGGTCTTAACAGTATCACAGATCTGCAAGAATTCAGTTAAGAACTGAAAAGGATCTTCTGATGGAAGTCCATGAAACTTGCAGTTCTGTTGCATTAGAGAAACTAATTGAGGCTTAAGCTCAAAATTGTTTGCTCCAATGGCAGGGATTGAGATTCTTCTTCCATGTAAATTGGAATTTGGTGCAGTAAAGTCAGCAAGCATCTTCCTTGCATTGTTATTATTTTCGGCCATGTCTCCTTCTTTTTCGAAAATTTCTGTCAGATTTTCTCCAGAGAGTTGTGCTTTAGCTTCCCTTAGCTTCCTCTTCAGAGTCCTTTCAGGTTCAGGATTAGCCTCAACAAGAATGTTCTTATCCTTGTTCCTGCTTATATGACAAAGAAGGAAATAACAAAGAAAATATGGAATCCTCTATGTCACAGTATAGTGATTCCTTTATGTGAGTAGAAGAAGATAAGAATAAAAGAAGAGAAATTCGAACACCAAGAGGAAGAGAGGGTTCGAATTTTGAGATGAAGAGAAGTGTTAGTAAATAAATAAATAAATAAATAATTAGAAGGAGATGAGAGAGAGAAGAATTCAAAAATTTAAATAAATAAAATAAAAATATTCTAAAATTGAAGTTAAAATTCGAAAATTAAAATTGAAATCAAATTAAATTAAAAATTAAAATAATTGGTTAGAAAAAAGGGAATTTTGAAAAAGAGGGAAGGGATTTTCAAAAATTAGAGAGAGAGAATTAGTTAGGTAGTTTTGAAAAAGATAAGAATCAATCAAAAAGTTAAGTAGTTAATTGAAAAAGATTTGAAAATCAAATTTGAAAAGATAAGAAGTTAAAAAAGATTTTGAAATTGATTTTGAAAAAGATGTGATTGAAATTTATTTTGAAAAAGATTTGAAAAAGAAATTTAAAAAGATTTAATTTTGAAAATTAAAGTTGATTACTTGACTAACAAGAAACAAAAAGATATGATTTACAATTTAAAGATTCAACCTTTCTTACTAGGCAAGTAACAAACTCAACATTTTTGAATCAATCACATTAATTGTTAGCATTAATTTCGAAAATATAAAATAAAAATAAGAAAAAGATTTTGAAAATAATTTTTGAAATTTTCGAAAATCATAAAAGAAAAATGAAAAAGATTTGATTTTGGAAAAAGATTTGAAAAAGATAGAATTTTTAAATTGAAAATTTGATTTGACTCATAAGAAGCAACTAAATTTTTTTTAAAAACTTTTGACTAAATCAAATCAAATTTTCGAAAATTATGAGTGAAATAAGGGAAAGATATTTTTTTTGAATTTTCAATGATGAGGGAGAAAAACACAAAAAAGACACAATGCATGAAGATTTTGGATCAAAACAAATGATGTATGCAAGAACACTATGAATGTCAAGATGAACACCAAGAACACTTTGAATGTCAAGATGAACACCAAGAACTTATTTTTGAAAATTTTGAAGAAAAGAAAAACATGCAAGACACCAAACTTAAAAATTTTTATTCTTTAGACATTAATGTTTCAAGAATGCATATGAGAAACAAGAAAAAACACAAAACAAGAAAATATGAAGATCAAACAAGAAGACTGGCCAAGAACAACTTGAAGATCATGAAGAATGCAATGCATGAAATTTTCGAATATAATTTTTAGAAAATTAAAAAGATGCAATTGACACCAAACTTAAATCTTGACTCTAGACTCAAACAAGAAACACAAAAAATATTTTTTATTTTATGATTTTCTAAATTTTTTTTTATTTTTCGAAAATTAATTGGGAAAAACGAAAAAGAATAAATTTTTTTTTGTATTTTTCGAAAATAAGAAATAAAAAGCTTAAAATTAAAATAAAATTACCTAATCTGAGCAACAAGATGAACCGTCAGCTGTCCAAACTCGAACAATCCCCGGCAACGGCGCCAAAAACTTGGTGTGCAGAAATTGTGACGGTTCCATTCCTTGGTAACGGCACTGAAAACTTTATATGCACGTTCATAATCTTAATTCTTTGTCACAACTTCGCACAACTAACCAGCAAGTGCACTGGGTCGTCCAAGTAATAAACCTTACGTGAGTAAAGGTCGATCCCACGGAGATTGTCGGCTTGAAGCAAGTTATGGTCACCTTGTAAATCTCAGTCAGGCGGATTCAAATGGTTTTATGAATTGATAAGTAAAAGATAAATAAAATATAACTAGGATAGAGATACTTATGTAATTCATTGGTGAGAATTTCAGATAAGCGTATATAAATGCTTTCGTTCCTCTGAACCTCTGCTATCCTGCTGTCTTCATCCAATCATTCCTACTCCTTTCCATGGCAAGCTTTATGTAGGGCATCACCATTGTCAATGGCTACATCCCATCCTCTCTGTGAAAATGGTCCAATGCGCTGTCACTGCATGGCTAATCATCTCTCGGTTCTCGATCATACTGGAATAGGATTTACTATCCTTTTGCGTCTGCCACTACGCCCAGCACTCGCGAGTTTGAAGCTCGTCACAGCCATCCCTTCCCAGATCCTACTCGAAATACCACAGACAAGGTTTAAACTTTTCAGATCTCAAGAATGGCCATCCATGGGTTCTAACTTATACCACGAAGATTCTAATATCTTGGACTCGGTCCTCTGTAATAGATATCTAAGAGATACTCATTCTAGCTTATTTGCATGTAGAAAGGAAGTGTTTGTCAGGCACGCGTTTATAGGTGAGAATGATGATGAGCGTCACATAATCATCACATTCATCATGTTCTTGGGTGCGAATGGATATCTTAGAGAAGGAATAAGCTTGAATTGAATAGAAAAACAGTAGTACTTTGTATTAATTCATGAGGAGCAGCAGAGCTCCACACCTTAATCTATGGTGTGTAGAAACTCTACCGTTTGAAAATACATAAGTGATAATGGTCCAGGCATGGCCGAATGGCCAGCCCCCATAAAAGTCTAAGATAGCATAAAACTAATCCCAGATCCCTTAAAAAGATAGTAAAAAGTCCTATTTATACTAGACTAGTTACTAGGGTTTACAGAAATGAGTAAATGATGCAGAAATTCACTTCTGGGGTCCACTTGGTGTGTGCTTGGGCTAAGCATTGAGCTTTACACGTGTAGAGGTCTTTCTTGGAGTTGAATGCCAGTTTGTAACCTGTTTCTGGCGTTTAACTCCACTTTGCAACCTGTTTCTGGCGTTTGACTCCAGAATGCAGCATGGAACTGGCGTTCAACGCCAGTTTATGTCGTCTATCCTTAATCAAAGTATGGACTATTATATATTTCTGGAAAGCCCTGGATGTCTAATTTCCAACGCAATTGAGAGCGTGCCATTTGAAGTTCTGTAGCTCCAAAAAATCTACTTTGAGTGCAGGAAGGTCAGAATCCAACAACATCTGCAGTCCTTCTTCAACCTCTGAATCTGATTTTTGCTCAGGTCCCTCAATTTCAGCCAGAAAATACCTGAAATCACAGAAAAATACACAAACTCATAGTAAATCCAGAAATGTGATTTTTAATTAAAAACTAATAAAAATATACTAAAAACTAACTAAATCATACTAAAAACTATGTAAAAATAATGCCAAAAAAGCGTATAAATTATCCGCTCATCAATGCATATGATGCATGCCTGTCCTACTGGCCATGAGCTCATGCATCGGTTATGTTGCTAGACCCGACTCAGATAATCGGGATTAAACCATCATCCTTATCTGTAGGTTCCATAAACAAGCGGGATTAAACCACCATCCTTGCTCGGAACACGTAAGTGGGAGTAAACCACCGTTCTTGCCAAACAATTTATCAATATGTGAGTGGGAAAAAACCACTATCCTCACTGCAGGCGGGATAAAACCACCATCCCTGCACAACGGTTTATGCACTGAGCAAGCAGGATTATACCACCATCCTTGCTAGGCCAGAAACCCTCATCATATTTTCAGTAATATCCACTGTCAATTAGACTCAAAATCTTATCTCGATAATTATTCTTGGCCCACTTGCTTTCAAATCACAAATGTATTCAGTTCACATCGTGCCAAGAACCACTTTTCTCAAGTAAATATTCTTTTCAAAACTTCCAAACAACTTCAAAACCAAGCCAAATTCAAAATCTCTTTTGAAAGACTCAAAATCATTCATTTTCAAACCATTCGCTCCATCACTTTGAAATCAAAAGTTATTAATTAAAATCCACAGCAAGGTCTCATGAGTTTAAAGTATTCTTAAATTATTTAGAAATCCTCGAAATCATATTTACTTAAATTAAAATCAATTAAAATGGAGATTTAAAACCAAAACCAAGGCATGTAAGCCAAAAGTTCCAAACCAATTTCAAAACCAAAATTATTTAAGCCCAAAAATCAATCTTATTTCATTCTTAAATTGGAAACCTTCGCAAAAGCTCAGAATTATTTAGTCAAAATTTAAAGAATACTTTAAAGGCAATACAAATTTAATTAATCAAAGTTCAATTTCTTTTAAAATCCACTAAAACCCTTCCAAAGGTACTTCGTTAACGAAACTTCAAAACATAGGTCCTTTCATATTTAAATCAATCCTAAAACATAAACTTTCCTTAAACAAATTAAACTTGAAACACCCATTTCTTAATAAATCAAGAATCAAATAATAAAACCTCTTAAATCCAATTCTTTTCCAAATCACATTTTAAACAGAATCTTAATTTCATAAAAATTCGGCAGCATCTCCCCTAAAACTTGGACCTTGCTACCCTTTTTGGGTCCCAACCAAACCATTCCGTAACCCCTTTTGCGGGTTCAAAACCAAATCAGTTTAAAATCATACTAATTCCAAGAATTCATATCATTCTCATATTTCAAGAAAATAGACTCAAACTCAATTTATTTCAATGGACCAAACTCGTTTCCAAAACTTTAAAGAAATATTGCGGCAACCATCCATTTAACAAAACCAACCCACAATCCAATCAAATAACAATCATATTCATCTTTAAATAGCTGCCAATACATAAGACTTATACAATCACTGAAAGTACATTTATCACATTAATATCCATTTATAACAATTCCAAATTATAAGATTGAGTTCTTTGAAAAATTCCCAACCTCGACAAGTCAAAACCAAACCTAAACGCGTCAACTGAACTCTTTTCTCTCAGCCCGAAATTAATGGCAACTTCAATTCCAGCTCTGCACACTTCGTAACAGCATAAACAGCTCTAAATCACAACATGCAACTTTAGTTACTAAATCCTAAGAATATTAACGTTGCGAAAACCTTAAAACATATAAAGGAATACTAATGGCGAAGATCCGAGATAGAGACACTTATTGGAATAAAAGAACGACGTAGTAGCCAGTCCGAACTTATCTGGCAACAGTTTCGACAATGGTCAAAAGCTCCGGTGATTCAGCAACAACCTCAATTCCAACATGCAATCCCATTAAATTAACCCTACAACATCCGTACTTCAAAATCTTTAACCACAAATAACCAGAACGATTACAGTAAGGGCTTCAGAGCGCGAGTAACTTATTATGAAAAGAAGAACTATGGAAATGGAGCAGCAGCTCTGACGGTAACCTGGGGCAGCGGCTTCCCTCCTAGGTTCTCTCTCTCTCACTCGCGAATCCTCTCTCTCAACGACTCTGCTCGACGGTGATGTACCCAAAAGTGGAGGCAATGCTACGCGTAGCAGCAGCCCGTGATGATGATGGCTGCGGCAGCACTGGCTTTGCGGCGAGGATAACGGCGGCATGGACCCTGCAAGGATGACGACGGGCATGAGGGTAGTGGCTGGCGTGATGCTCCCTCTCTCACCCGCGAGCTCTCTCTTCCCTCTTCGCGAACGGTGGCGGCAAGGGCGTCTGGAGGTGATGGCGCGACGGCAGTTGGATATAGTGGCAATGGCGCAGTGGTTGGCGAGCTCCGCGGTCTCCCTCTCCCGTCCACGCTCTCTCTCTTCTCTGTTCCTCTCCCTTTTTTCTTCGGGGTGTGTGTGTGTGCTTGAGTTTGTGTGTGTGTGTTGGTGAGGTAGGTGTGTGCAGCAGGTGAGGCGAGGGGTGAGGGGAAGTACGGCTAGGGTTTTTGGGAGTAAGGAGGAGTGTGTTTGAGGGTAATTAGGGTTAGGGTTGGTGTGGATTAGTTTAGGTATTTTTATTAAAGATAGAGATAGTAGTGTAATTTTATAAAACGAATAAAAGATAGAGTAATAATTAAAAACCAAATTAAATATAAAATATCCATCTTTAAAATACATTTCAATCACTAATTTATAAATTATTTTTAATTAAATGTTAAATTAATAAAAATTAAAGATAAGTAAATTAATTCTCCTTTATTTACAAAATAAGGTTAAAAATCTAAATATTTAAAAATAAGGCATATAAAACATTCGCTATTTTTCAATTATAAGAACTCTAAATAATAAATAAGGATTTACTCAACTTATATATAAAAATCTCTAAATATTTAATCTTAAATAAATATAATAGATCATAAATAATTTATTAATAACTTTTTAAAATTTGGGTCTTACACTGGCGGCCTGTTTTGCTAAGACCTCTGGGTTTCTTCTATGTGCCACAATAATTTTTGGAGGAGAAGAGGAGTGATAACCACTGCAGAAAGCACAGAAAAACAAATAGAAACAACCGCGTATGCCAAACAATTTTCAATTAAAAATCATAATCCATATGCAGGAGATAAACATATTATATAAAGAGAAACAGTGACTCTTACTTCCAATACTCCTCCTTTCCTCTTTCACCTTCAGCACTTCAATTCCAAAACAAGATTTTGGTACGTCAATTCGCTTGATTTCAAGAACCATAGCCCGCAAGTTTTCTAAACATGTGTATCTTTACCTTAGAAATCTATGTACACAAGATTAACATTCTTAGAACAAACTCAAAAAACTAACTGCCAAGAAATTATTTTCCTCACAAAAATTGCAACAACTGGCATTAGGGCCAGACCGAGTAAATGTAGTGTGATGAGCGGATAATTTATACACTTTTTGGCATTATTTTTAGTATGTTTTTAGTAGGATCTAGTTACTTTTAGGGATGTTTTTATTAGTTTTTATGTTAAATTCACATTTCTGGACTTTACTATGAGTTTGTGTGTTTTTCTAAGATTTCAGGTATTTTCTGACTGAAATTGAGGGACTTGAGCAAAAATCAGATTCAGAGGTTGAAGAAGGACTGCTGATGCTGTTGGATTCTGACCTCCCTACACTCAAAGTGGATTTTCTGGAGCTACAGAACTCAAAATGGCGCGCTTCTAATTGCGTTGGAAATTTGACATCCAAGGCTTTCTAGCAATATATAATAGTCCATACTTTGGCCGAGTTTAGACAACACAAAAGGGCATTGAACGCCAGTTCTACGCTGCAGTCTGGAGTTAAACGCTAGAAACACGTCACGAACCAGAGTTGAACGCCAAAAACACATTGCAACTTGGCGTTCAACTCCAAGAATAACCTCTCCACGTGTAAACTTCAAGCTCAGCCCAAGCACACACCAAGTGGGCCCCGGAAGTGGATTTATGCATCAATTACTTACTTCTGTAAACCCTAGTAACTAGTTTAGTATAAATAGGACTTTTTACTATTGTATTAGATGATATTTGATCAGTTTTATGCTATCTTAGACTCTCATGGGGGCTGGCCATTCGGCCATGCCTGGACCATTATCACTTATGTATTTTCAAACGGTAGAGTTTCTGCACTCCATAGATTAAGGTGTGGAGCTCTGCTGTTCCTCATGATTTAATACAAAGTACTACTGTTTTTCTATTCAATTCAACTTAATCCGCTTCTAAGATATCCATTCGCACTTCAACATGAATGTGGTAATCGTGACAGTCATCATCATTCCCTATGAACACGTGCCTGACAACCACTTCTGTTCTACCTTAGATTGAATGAGTATCTCTTGGATTCCTTAATCAGAATCTTCGTGGTATAAGTTAGAACCCATGGATGGCCATTCCTGAGATCCGGAAAGTCTAAACCTTGTCTGTGGTATTCCGAGTAAGATCTGGGAAGGGATGGCTGTGACGAACTTCAAACTCGCGAGTGCTGGGCGTAGTGACAGACGCAAAAGGATAGTAAATCCTATTCCAGTATGATCGAGAACCTCCAGATGATTAGCCATGCCGTGACAGAGTATTTGGACCATTTTCACAGAGAGGATGGGATGTAGCCATTGACAACGGTGATGCCTTTACAGAAAGCTTGCCATGAAAAGGATTAAGACTGATTGGATGAAGACAGTGGGAAAGCAGAGATTCAGAGGAACGAAAGCATCTCTATACACTTATCTGAAATTCTCACCAATGAATTACATAAGTATTTCTATCTTTATTTTATGTTTATTTATTATTATTATTCGAAAACTCCATAACCATTTGATATCTGCCTGACTGAGATTAACAAGATGACCATAGCTTGCTTCATACCAACAATCTCCGTGGGATCGACCCTTACTCACGTAAGGTTTTATTACTTGGACGACCCAGTGCACTTGCTGGTTAGTTGTGCGAAGTTGTGAAGTTATGTTTGGACCATGGTATTGTGCACCAGTTATTGGTGCCATTGCCAGGGAGAGAACAAACAACAAATTTTACAACCTCAGAGTAACAATTTCGCATACCAAGTTTTTGGCGCCGTTGTCGGGGATTGTTCGAGTTTGGACAACTGACGGTTTATCTTGTTGCTCAGATTGGGTAATTTTCTTCTTATTTTATTCTCAAAAGGTTTTCAAAAAAATTTTTCAAAAATATTTCCTTCTTTTTCGTTTTTCCCATTTAATATTCGAGAAAAAAAAATTTAATTTATGTTCTTCAGAATTTTAAGAATGAATTCTAGAGTTTCATGAGGCATGATGAAGCCTGGCTGGCTATAAAGTCATGTCTAATTCTTGGACTGAGGCTTCCACTTATAAGTATATGAAGTTGGATGAAGTATCAGCTGTTGTATGCTTGATAGGTATCTGCTGAAGCTTGGCTGGCCATTGGCCATGTCTAGTGTTTTGGACCGGAGCTTTCACTGAAAGCTTGGCTGGCTAGTGAGCCATGTCTAATTCCTGGACTGAAGCTTTAGACTAAGAGTGCAGGATTCCTGGAATTCATATTAAAAATTTTGGAATCCTTATTTTTCTTTTTCAAATAAATTTCAAAAAATAAAAAAAAAATTTAGAAAGTCATAAAAATAAAAAATATTTCATGTTTCTTATTTGAGTCTTGAGTCAGATTTTAAGTTTGGTGTTAATTGCATATTCATTTTGCATTTTTCAAAAATTCATGAATTCATAGTGTTCTTCATGATCTTCAAGTTGTTCTTGGTAAGTCTTCTTGTTTGATCTTGATCTTTTCTTGTTTTTTATGTGCATTTTTGCATTCATAGTGTCTGAACATGAAAGATTTCTAAGTTTGGTGTCTTGCATGTTTTTCTTTTCTTAAAAATTTTTCAAAAATAAGTTCTTGATGTTCATCTTGACATTCAAAGTGTTCTTGGTGTTCATCTTGACATTCATAGTGTTCTTGCATGCATTCATTGTTTTGATATAAAAATTCTCATGCATTGAGTCTTTTTCATGTTTTTCTCTTTCTTCATTAAAAATTTAAAAATAAAAAAATATCTTTCCCTTTTTCACTCATAAAATTTCGAAAATTTGAGTTGACTTTTTCAAAACATTTTAAAATTTAGTTGTTTCTTATGAGTCAAATCAAATTTTCAATTTAAAAATCTTATCTTTTCAAAATCTTTTTCAAAAATCAAATCTTTTTCATTTTTTTTATTTATTTTCAAAAATTTTAAAAATATTTTTCAAAAATCTTTTTCTTAATTTTATCTCATAATTTTCGAAAATATTATCAATAATTAATGTTTTGATTCAAAAATTTCAAGTTTGTTACTTACTTGTTAAGAAAGATTCAAACTTTAAGTTCTAGAATCATATCTTGTGATTTCTTGTGAACCAAGTCATTAATTGTGATTTTAAAAATCAAATCTTTTTCAAAACTAATTCTAATCATATCTTTCTATCATATCTTTTTCAAAAATTTGATTTTTAAAATATCTTTTCTAACTTCTTATCTTCTTATCTTTTAAAAATTGATTTTCAAAATTCTTCTCAACTAACTAATTGATTGTTTGTTTCTTATCTTTTTCAAAACTACCTAACTAACTCTCTCTCTCTCTAATTTTAATTTTCGAAAATCTCTTCCCTCTTTTTCAAAAATTCTTTTTAATTAAATAGTTATTTCAATTTTCAATTTTAATTTGATTTCATTCCTAATTTTTGAAAATCACTAACCCCTTTTCAAAATTTTATTTTCGAAAATCCTCCCTCTCTCTCATCTCCTTCTATTTATTTATTCATCTACTAACACTTCATCTCACCCAAATTCGAACCCCCTCTTCCATCTGTGTTCGAATTTTCTCTTCTTCCATTCTTTACATTACATTCTTTTCTTCTTCTACTCACACAGGGGAACCTCTATACCTGGGTAAAAAGGATCCCTATTATTATTCTTTTTTTGTTCCCTCTCTTTCATATGAGCAGGAGCAAGGACAAGAACATTCTTGTTGAAGCAGACCCTGAACCTGAAAGGACTCTGAAGAGGAAACTATGAGAAGCTAAAATACAACAATTCAGAGATAACCTTACAGAAATTTTCGAACGGGAAGAGGAGATGGCAGCCGAAAATAATAATAATGCAACGAGGATGCTTGGTGACTTTACTGCACCTAATTCTAATTTACATGGAAGAAGCATCTCCATCCCTACCATTGGAGCAAACAACTTTGAGCTGAAACCTCAGTTAGTTTCTCTGATGTAGCAAAACTGCATGTTTCATGGACTTCCATCTGAAGATCCTTTTCAGTTCTTAACTAAATTCTTGCAGATCTGTGATACTGTTAAGACCAATGGGGTTGATCCCGAGGTCTACAGGCTTATGCTTTTCCTATTTGCTGTAAGAGACAAAGCTAGAGTGTGGTTGGATTCTCAACCCAAAGATAGCCTGAACTCTTGGGATAAGCTGGTCACGGCTTTCTTAGCCAAGTTCTTCCCTTCTCAAAAGCTTAGTAAGCTTAGAGTGGATATTCAAACCTTTAGACAGAAAGAAGGTGAATCCCTCTATGAAGCTTGGGAGAGATACAAGCAACTGACCAAAAAGTGTCTTTCTAACATGCTTTCAGAATGGACCATCCTGGATATATTCTATGATGGTCTGTCTGAATTAGCTAAGATGTCATTAGATACTTATATAGGTGGATCCATTCACCTAAAGAAAATGCCTGCAGAAGCTCAAGAACTCGTTGACATGGTTGCTAATAACCAGTTCATGTACACTTCTGAGAGGAATCCTGTGAGTAATGGGACACCTTAGAAGAAGGGAGTTCTTGAAATTGATACTCTGAATGCCCTATTGGCTCAAAATAAAATATTAACTCAGTAAATCAATATGATTTCTCAAAGTCTGAATGGAATGCAAGCTGTATCCAATAGTACTCGAGAGGCATCTTCTGAAGAAGAAGCTTATGATCCTGAGAACCCTGCAATAGCAGAGGTAAATTACATGGGTGAACCATATGGAAACACCTATAATCCCTCATGGAGAAATCACCCAAATCTCTCATGGAAGGATCAACAAAAGCCTCAACAAGGCTTTAATAATGGTGGAAGAAACAGGTTTAGCAATAGCAAGCATTTTCCATCATCCACTCAGCAACAGACAGAGAATTCTGAGCAAAATCCATCTAGCTTAGCAAATTTAGTCTCTGATCTATCTAAGGCCACTGTGAGTTTCATGAATGAAACAAGCTCCTCCATTAGAAATTTGGAAGCACAAGTGGGCCAGCTGAGTAAAAGGATCACTGAAATCCCTCCTAGTACTCTTCCAAGTAATACAGAAGAAAATCCAAAAGGAGAGGGCAAGGCCATTGATATAACCATCATGGCCGAATCCAAGGAAGAAGGGGAAGACGTGAATCCCAAGGAGAAAGACCCCCTGGGACGTCCAGTGATCCACAAGGAGTTTCCCTCTGAGGAACCAAAGGACTCTGAGGCTCATTTAGAGACCATAGAGATTCCATTAGACCTCCTTACGCCCTTCATGAGCTCTGATGAGTATTCCTCTTCAAAAGAGAATGAGGATGTCACTAAAGAGCAAGTTGCCAAGTTCCTTGGTGCAATCATGAAGCTGAATGCCAATCTATTTGGTAATGAGACTTGGGGAGATGAACCTCCCCTGTTCACCAATGAACTAAATGCATTGGATCAACTGAGATTGCCTCAGAAGAAACAGGATCCTGGAAAGTTCCTAATACATTGTACCATAGGCACCATGACCTTTGAGAAGGCTCTATGTGACCTGGGGTCAGGAATAAACCTCATGCCACTCTCTGTAATGGAGAAACTGGGAATCTTTGAGGTGCAAGCTGCTAGAATCTCATTAGAAATGGCAGACAATTCCAGAAAACAGGCTTAAGGACAAGTAGAGGACATGTTAGTAAAGGTTGTAGGCCTTTACATCCCTGCTGATTTCATAATCCTAGATACTGGGAAGGATGAGGATGTATCCATCATCCTTGGAAGACCCTTCCTAGCCACAGCAAGAGCTGTGATTGATGTTAACAGAGGTGAACTAGTCCTTCAATTGAATGAGGACTCCCTTGTGTTTACAACTCAAGGTTATCCTTCTGTAAACATGCAAAAGAGGCACAGTAAGCTTCTCCCACTGCAGAGTCAACCAGAGCCCCCACAGTCAAACTCTAAGTTTGGTGTTGGGAGGCCACAACCAAACTCTAAGTTTGGTGTTGAACTCCCATATCCAAACTCTAAGTTTGGTGTTGGAAAGTCTCAACAATGCTCTGAACATCTGTGAGGCTCCATGAGAGCCCACTGTCAAGCTATTGACATTAAAGAAGCGCTTGTTGGGAGGCAACCCAATTTTTATTTAATTATATTTTTTATTAGTTATATGTCTTCATAGGTTCATGATCATGTGGAGCCACAAAAACAACTGAAAAAATTGAAGAAAAATCAAAAACAGCATAAAAAAACAGCACACCCTGGAGGAAGAGTTCACTGGCGTTTAAACGCCAGTAAGGAGCATCTAGCTGGCGTTCAACGCCAGAACAGAGCATGGATCTGGTGTTGAATGCCAGAAACAAGCAGCATTCTGGCGTTCAGACGCCAGGAATGCACACTGAGGAAAGCTGGCGCTGAACGCCAGAAAGAAGCATAGAACTGGCGTTCAACGCCAGAAACATGCTGCATCTGGGCGCTGAACACCCAGAACAAGCATCAATTCGGCGTTTAAACACCAGAATTGCATGCAAAGGCAATTTACATGCCTAATGGGTGTAGGGATGCAAACCCTTGACACCCCAGGATCTGTGGATCCCACAGGATCAACTCAGCATCTGTGGACCCCACAGGATTCCCACCTACCACCACTCACTCTCTTCCCTCTTCTCAATGTTCATCCTCTCTTCCCAATAAACACTCTTCCCCAAAACTCTTCACCAATCACCTCAATCTCTCTTCCCTATCACCACTTCACCACTCACATCCATCCACTCTTCCCCATAAACCTACCTCATAAACTCCACCTACCTTCAAAATTCAAAATCAATTTCCCACCCAAACCCACCCTATATGGCCGAAACTAAACCCCCCTCCCCTCCCTATATAAAGCCCTCCATTCTTCCTCATTTTCACATAACACAACCCTCTCTTCCCCTTCTTGGCCGAATACACCTCTCCCTCCTCTCCTCCATATTTTCTTTTTCTTCTTCTTCATCTATTCTTTCTTCTCTTGCTCGAGGGCGAGCAATATTCTAAGTTTGGTGTGGTAAAAGCATAAGCTTTTTGTTTTTCCATTACCATTGATGGCACCTAAGACCGGAGAATCCTCTAGAAAAGGGAAAGGGAAGACAAAAGCTTCCACCTCTGAGTCATGGGAGATGGAAAGATTCATCTCCAAAGCTCATCAAGACCACTTCTATGATGTTGTGGCCAAGAAGAAGGTGATCCCCGAGGTCCCTTTCAAGCTTAAGAGAAATGAGTATCCGGAGATCCGACATGAAATCCAAAGAAGAGGTTGGGAAGTTCTAACAAACCCCATCCAACAAGTCGGCATCCTAATGGTTCAAGAGTTCTATGCCAATGCATGGATCACTAAGAACCATGATCAAAGTAAGAACCCGAATCCAAAGAATTATATTACAATGGTTCGGGGGAAATACTTAGATTTTAGTCCGAAAAATGTGAGGTTGGCGTTCAACTTGCCTATGATGCAAGGAGATGCACGCCCCTACACTAGAAGGGTCAACTTTGATCAAAGGTTGGACCAAGTCCTCATGGACATATGTGTGGAAGGAGCTCAATGGAAGATTGACTCAAAAGGCAAACCGGTTCAACTTAGAAGACTGGACCTTAAGACTGTGGCTAGAGGATGGTTGGAGTTCATCCAACGCTCCATCATCCCCACTAGCAACCAATCTGAAGTTACTGTGGATCGGGCCATCATGATCCATAGCATCATGATTGGAGAGGAAGTAGAAATTCATGAAGTCATCTCCCTTGAACTCTACAAAATAGCCGAAAAATCCTCTCCCTTGGCAAGGCTAGCTTTTCCTCATCTTATTTGCCATCTATGTTACTCAGCTGGAGCTTTCATAGAAGGAGACATTCCCATTGAGGAAGAGAAGCCCATCACTAAGAAAAGGATGGAGCAAACAAGAGATCCCACTCATGGAGCTCAAGAAACACAAGAGGAAGCTCATCATCAAGAAATCCCTGAGATACCTCAAGGGATGCACTTTTCTCCACAGAATTTTTGGGAGCAAATCAACACCTTCCTAGGAGAATTAAGTTCCAGCATGGGACAATTAAGGGTGGAACATCAAGAGCACTCCATCATCCTTCATGAAATTAGAGAAGATTAAAGAGCTATGAGGAAGGAGCAACAAAGACAAGGAAGAGACATAGAAGAGCTCAAGGACATCATTGGTTCCTCAAGAAGGAAACGCCACCATTACTAAGGTGGACTCATTCCTTGTTCTTAAATTTTCTGTTTTTCGTTTTCTTTATGTTAAGTGCTTATCCATGTTTGTGTCTTATTACATGATCATTAGTATATAGTAACTTTGTCTTAAAGTTATGAATGTCCTATGAATCCATCACCTCTCTTAAATGAAAAATGTTTTAATTCAAAAGAACAAGAAGTACATGAGTTTCGAATTTATCCTTGAACTTAGTTTAATTATATTGATGTGGTGACAATGCATCTTGTTTTCTGAATGAATGATTGAACAGTACATATGTCTTTTGAAGTTGTTGTTTAAGAATGTTAAATATGTTGGCTCTTGAAAGAATGATGACAAGGAGACATGTTATTTGATAATCTGAAAAATCATAAAAATGATCTTGAAGCAAGAAAAAGCAGCAAAGAACAAAGCTTGCAGAAAAAAAAAAAAGAAAAAAAATAGCGAAAAAAAAAAGAGAGTAAAAGCAAGCAAAAAGCCAATAACCCTTAAAACCAAAAGGCAAGGGTAAATAAAAAGGATCCCAAGGCTTTGAGCATCAGTGGATAGGAGGGCCTAAAGGAATAAAATCCTGGCCTAAGCGGCTAAACCAAGTTGTCCCTAACCATGTGCTTGTGGCGTGAAGGTGTCAAGTGAAAACTTGAGACTGAGCGGTTAAAGTCAAGGTCCAAAGCAAAAAAAAAAGAGAGTGTGCTTAAGAACCCTGGACACCTCTAATTGGGGACTTTAGCAAAGCTAAGTCACAATCTGAAAAGGTTCACCCAGTTATGTGTCTGTGGCGTTTATGTATCCGGTGGTAATACTGGAAAACAAAGTGCTTAGGGCCACGGCCAAGACTCATAGAGTAGCTGTGTTCAAGAATTAACATACTGAACTAGGAGAATCAATAACACTATCTGAACTCTGAGTTCCTATAGATGCCAATCATTCTGAACCTCAATGGATAAAGTGAGATGCCAAAACTATTCAAGAGGCAAAAAGCTACAAGTCCCGCTCATCTGATTGGAGCTATGTTTCATTGATATTTTGGAATTTATAGTATATTCTCTTCTTTTTATCCTATTTGATTTTCAGTTACTTGGGGACAAGCAACAATTTAAGTTTGGTGTTGTGATGAGCGGATAATTTATACGATTTTTGGCATTGTTTTTAGTATGTTTTTAGTAGGATCTAGTTACTTTTAGGGATGTTTTTATTAGTTTTTATGTTAAATTCACATTTATGGACTTTACTATGAGTTTGTATGTTTTTCTATGATTTCAGGTATTTTCTTGCTGAAATTGAGGGACTTGAGCAAAAATCAGATTCAGAGGTTGAAGAAGGACTGCTGATGCTGTTGGATTCTGACCTCCCTGCACTCAAAGAAGATTTTCTGGAGCTACAGAACTCAAAATTGCGCGCTTCCAATTGCGTTGGAAAGTAGACATCTAGGACTTTCCAGAAATATATAATAGTTCATACTTTGGCCGAGTTTAGATGACGCAAAAGGGCGTTGAACGCCAGTTCTATGCTGTAGTCTGGAGTTAAACACCAGAAACACGTCACGAACCAGAGTTGAACGCCAAAAACACGTTACAACTTGGCGTTCAACTCCAAGAATGACCTCTCCACGTGTAACTTCAAGCTCAGCCCAAGCACACACCAAGTGGGCCCCAGAAGTGGATTTATGCATCAATTACTTACTTCTGTAAATCCTAGTAACTAGTTTAGTATAAATAGGACTTTTTACTATTGTATTAGATGATCTTTGATAAGTTTTATGCTATCTTAGACTCTCATGGGGGCTGGCCATTCGGCCATGCCTGGACCATTATCACTTATGTATTTTCAAACAGTAGAGTTTCTGCACTCCATAGATTAAGGTGTGGAGCTCTGCTGTTCCTCATGATTTAATACAAAGTACTACTGTTTTTCTATTCAATTCAACTTATTCCGCTTCTAAGATATCCATTTGCAGTTCAACATGAATGTGGTGATCGTGACAGTCATCATCATTCTCTATGAACACGTGACTGACAACCACTTCCGTTCTACCTTAGATTGAATGAGTATCTCTTGGATTCCTTAATCAGAATCTTTGTGGTATAATTTAGAACCCATGGATGGCTATTCCTGAGATCCGGAAAGTCTAAACCTTATCTGTGGTATTCCGAGTAGGATCTGGGAAGGGATGGCTGTGACGAACTTCAAACTCGCGAGTGCTGGGCGTAGTGACAGACGTAAAAGGATAGTAAATCCTATTCCAGTATGATCGAAAACCTCCAGATGATTAGCCATGCCGTGACAGAGCATTTGGACCATTTTCACAGAGATGATGGGATGTAGCCATTGACAACGGTGATGCCCTTACAGAAAGCTTGCCATGGAAAGGATTAATACTGATTGGATGAAGACAGCGGGAAAGCAGAGATTCAGAGGAACGAAAGCATCTCTATACGCTTATCTGAAATTCTCACCAATGAATTATATAAGTATTTCTATCTTTATTTTTTGTTTATTTATTATTATTATTCGAAAACTCCATAACCATTTGATATCTGCCTGACTGAGATTAACAAGATGACCATAGCTTGCTTCATACCAACAATCTCCGTGGGATCGACCCTTACTCACGTAAGGTTTTATTACTTGGACGACCCAGTGCACTTGCTGGTTAGTTGTGCAAAGTTGTGAAGTTATGTTTGGACCATGGTATTGTGCACCAGTTATTGGCACCATTTCCAGGGAGAGAATGAACAACAAATTTTACAACCTCAGAGTAACAATTTCGCATACCATAGTGCTTACTAATTAATATACAAATCAAAGTGGTAAATGAACTTAGATTCCAAAACCCTGAAAATAGAATTCTGTAGCCATTACATAAAAGAAAATATGAAACAACTTTCATAGTTTAACAATTGCATTAATAAGGTTGGTGCCTAGGCAAAACTTATCTCAAAGATGGAAACTATAGAATTTGAAGCTCTAACATTATAGGTAAAGTTTGTCTAAGGTCACAATTCATTTCCACTGCAATTAAAGATGATAGATACTTAATGCTTGCCACTATAGATTTAAAACTTATTTCCCCGATGATTGATCTAAATACATGTGATAATTAGGAAGATTAGCTAACTTTTCCTTCAAAATAATGCTTAATTTTAGTTTGGTATTTGCAGCTCGAGTAGCGACATGTTTACATTATCCTTCAGACCTAAGTACATGGCCACACAACACAAGTTTCAGATCCTTAAGACCACAAGTTTTACAACACAAAAATTGTACTAACCTAAACTCCCAACAAAAAGTTGAAGGAATTGGACCAAAAATTTCTAAGCGAACACACAAATTAATACGAGGGGAACCGCACTGAGGGAACTAAGGAACTTGGAATATCAGCAACAACAATGAATAGCAAATCAATGAGTGGAAAAAAGCTTTATGGTTTCGGATCTATTTAGACGGCACCATTAAGGTGAAAATAAACTCCTTTGGCCATATTCTATATAATAATACACAAGATTTATGGTTTCAGATGCAGTTTAATAATTTAAAACGGTATTAATTAGTTGATAAAACATTTTGACAGGTTCTAATACCTAAGTGAAACGTAGAATTTTCTTGTGAGAATAATGTGCCTTCTCCTATGTTGTGGCCTAGCCAGTATTAGGTTTTTCTTTTTTATGTCATAGAAACGGTGGTGAGTTTGGAACATAAACAAAACCCATACCTTAAGACAAAAATGTGAACAGATAAACTACACTTTTATTATTCTCATGAATGATCTTGTTTTTTCTCAAGCAAAGCAAAAAAGCAATGGGAGCTGAAGACTAGAGTATAATACAACTTAAATAACAAACAAAGAAAAGAGTGTTAAAACAAAGTAGATCTCATCATCAATGAAATACATAAAAGATCAAAAGAAAAAAGGATCAATTTTCGTACGATGAGTATCATTAACCATTTTTAGTTTTATTACTACACTAGAAAATTAACTATTTGCACAAGTACTGGCTCCTATTAAATATTAGTATTTGCGTGGAGATGATAAATTGGGAGATAGCAGAAATTGAAAAAAGAGAGAGAATTAGAATGGTGGGGTAGAGTGCAAGGTTGGTCTTTGATGGATTAAATTAGTAATTAGTTGAAATCGATTTGGAAAGCCCACCATACAACAACACAACACACTTCAAGTTCAAGAGCTTTTCCAGACAAGCATTTTCATTTTCCATTAAATCAAACTAATAATATTAATTATTAAAATAAATACAACCTGAAAGGATAAATACAATTGTCGGAGCATTCTTCAGATAGTGTAATTCATCTGCAATCACAACCTGAATAAAGAAAGGGGTTCACGGTTACGAGCATGATTTATTAGTAAAATATGAAGTACTTTATCAAAATTTATGGGTGTTCATTATAATAACTTATAGATATAGATTAATTCCTCTAAGAATAAGAAAATACAAGCAACATTCAAGAACAATAAACAAAAAAAACTCTAATAGCCACTAAAATCAGGCTGATATCAATGTAACAGGGTCAAACTGCACTAGAGACATGAACTACAAACAAGAACCAGTGAATCATTCATCACAATACATAATATTGTCAAGCTAAAAGTATTAAAAAAATAAAAGAGTTAACAGCTGAGCAATTGTACTAACCAAAAAACGAAGGAGTTGCCGAAAGCAGTTACCAGAGAAGAAGGCGGTAGCTATGGACAGTGGAGTTATGAAGATGTGGTAGAGATGGTGTGGGATGCGATAGTTTTTTTTTCACTATCTGATTCCCGATCAAAGTTCAATCAATAGTTAGGATTCGTGAAAATTAAAAATTGGATCAAGGAGATACATAAGCAAATTAGCAAAATGCTAGTAATGGTTCAAATCTTCCAACTACTGCCAAGCATTGAAGATTGGCTTCCACTCTCTCCATCTTCTTTAAGACTTCTTTAGCTAAATTAGACAGAGAGGGATATTCCAAATTTCCAGCCATACTTGACAGAAGAACTAATGCATCTTTCTTCAACGCAATTCTTACGCAACAATCTTCATCATTGCAGAACTCTGATCTGATAACTTGACAGCATACTCTCCCTCTTTCTCAAAGTTCCCAATAAGACTATGTGTAACACCCTCACTATCAGAATGTTACGCTTTCGACTGCGCCACTCTGATAGCGAGGATATTATGATGACTTATATATATATAGTTAATAATAAGATATGAACCTTTAACTCGAAATCGTATCGCTGTTTTCTTTGAAAACCGAAAAACATACTCCTTAAATGAAAGATAACAAGCATATAAATATTTAAAAAACTTCTTACATAAATAGCTTATAAATATAATATACATACAAAACATACAAGTCCTATCCCTCTTACAAAAATACAATAGTAACAAAGGCGAAGGAAAAGTAGTAATTAAACTAATACAAAAATATCGTATAAGCAAAAATATAAAGATCTCTTCACAAGCTTCTTCTTCCGTTTCCTAAAAAGAGAAGTCTGTAGGGGGTGAGAACATCGTCCTCAAAAGGGTTCTCAGTAAAGGGTTTTTAAGAATTGTCATAAGAGAATATTTAAAAGAAATCTATTTTCCGATTGTAGTGATCATTGCTCGTCTTATGAATTTTTTCAAAAACCAAAGGTTTACATTCAGAAACCCGAAATCAACTTTAAAGAAAAATCTGTTTATTCTTCAAAATCCAAAACCTTTTGTACTAAGTATTAAAAACTAAAAACACAAACCGATCACAGCCTCCGGCCCATCACATAGTCAATCACGGTCTCAGGCCCAAACAACTCAATCAACATCCAATTCACCACAATCTAACCAATTTCAGTTACAAACACAAGTAGAGAGGTTCAAACACAAACAAAGCAGTTACATCAAGTATAGCAATTAACAGTTAAACATAATTATTCACATAGGCAAACCAATTACAATATACACACCTAAACAATGTCACATAGATGCATATGATGAATGTTTATCCTATTTTTGGCTTGTGATATCACTTGTCGGTTCAAAATGTCAACCCGACACATCTCCGGGGATGTCGCATTTCTGCCACGACCAAGGTTATAGTGCCCTGCTCACTCTGTTTTTATCTTGCGCCCCACAAGTTATAGTGCCCGGCACACTCTTTCGGGTTATAGTGCCCGAGTTCACTCTGGCAACAGAAAGGTTATGTGGACGGGAGACTATCACAGCCCTCACATCTCAATGTAGGCGGGAGACTACCTCAGCCCCTCCGCCAGCACCGCTACCTCGACAAGCAGGAGACTGCCACAGCCCTTGCCAAAGGCTCATAGTGACTTTCCAAATCAATGCATATCACGTTAGCGGGAGACTGCCATAGTCCTTACATCCGAACATAGGTGGGAGACTGCCACAACCCCTACGATGGTGAACAATGCATTTCACAACCACATACTCAAACTCATCATCAATTTCCAATTTCTCAAATCAATTTCCTTTAAAACCAAAGACCCATTTCCTTGGTAACATTTTTTGAAACTCTAAACAACTTTAAAATCATATCAATTGTAAATCTCTTCTAAAAGACATCAAAATCATTCATTTTAAATCAGGATTTGGTAATGTAATTTCACAGCAGAGTCTCAAACTTTAAGGGAGAACAACCTATCTCAATTCCTTAAAAGTTATTCAAAACTCTTAAAATCATAGCTTCTTGGTTTGAGTAAATAGAAACAGAATTTATTATAAAACCGAATCATATAAGTCACAAGTCCCAAACCCAATTCAAAACCAAGTCACTTAAAACGAAACCAATCCATTTAAATCAAAACCACTTTCAGGTTCACTCTCAAAAACCAATTCTCTGACTTCTTTCAAAATGTCACAACGCAATTATTCAATCAAAGTCCAATTTCCTTTAAAATCACTAAAAGCTTCTCTGAACGAAATCTTTAAGTCCAACTAAAAATATAAGCCCATTTTATATTTAAAATTGATATTAGAACATAATGCCTTTCTTCAGTGATTTAAAATCAGAAAGTAATTCTTTTCTAAATAAAGCGAACCCGAGACATATACTTTTCTTAAATAAATTAAAATAAAAAACATAACTATTTTATTAATAATTCAATGATACAAATTCTCAAATCCAAACCTTTCTAAATAACCTTTCAAACAAAGTCTCAGATTTTTATAGAAATTTTGGCAGCACCTCCCCTAAAACTTGGAATTTGCCACCCATCTCGGATCCCAACCAAACCATTCCTCAAACTATTTCCAAATCATTTCCAATAACTCAAACTGATTCCAATATTAGAAATCATTTTCAAATCTCAATTCATTACCAACAATTCAAACCAATCCCAACATTCAAACCAATTCAAATATTTCAAATCAAATTCCAATTCTCGAAAATCATTTCCAAAAAATCAAATAAAATAAATCCCGATATTTCAACCAATTACAACTCAACTCAAAGAAATCAACAAAAACCCAGAATTTGAGTAAATCAATCCGGTAAATCACAATAATTCAATCATTCATTCAAATAGACTCAATTCAATCCATAAGACTCACATGATCACCAAAAATATATTATTTGCATCAATATCAATTTATAAAAATTCTTAGAAATAAAATGAGTTTAAGGAAAGCGCCCCTACCTCGATTGTTGAAACTCAAAACTTTAAACACATCATAAAGTTGTTTTCCCTCGGCCTGCAACAGTGGCAGCCGCAACCCTCAGCTCCAAACCACTTCCCAGCAACCACAATGACTCTAAACGCAACATATAATAACCAAAACTCAAACTTATAGTAAATAACACTGCAAAACCTCAGTGTAAGATAACAAAACAGTGACTAAAGGACTTTTTGAAACAAAAACACTTGCCGCACTTATGGGAACCAAGTAGCGGCAGCACCAGTGGTGGTTCTGGCAGCCACATCAACTTTCCTGGTAACCTGGCACGGTCACAAGGCCTCCTCCTTCTCCGGCTAGCCTGCCTTCTCCTTTCGTTAACATTTGGTTGCGTCTCCCTCTCTCTTATTCAAGCTTCTCCCTTCGGCTTCACCATGGATAACGGCGACTCGAGCTCTATGGTGAGGATGACCACAGTGCGAACACAACAGCGGTGGCGGCGAGCTAGTTAGTGACGAGGCTGATGACAAAGGCCCCACATTCGGCCTCTCTCTCTCTCTCTTCGACGCCGCTCTCCCCCGGCAACCCTCTTGCGTGCGACACGACGACGACTGGGCGCAGCCCATGGCTCCATGGACGACGGCGATGAGACATGAGCTCCCTCTCTCACTCCGACACAAACTCTCTCTTTCTCTCGTGGTCGGTTCGGCGGCGACGACGGCGGTGAGGTCGACTGTTACCAACGCGTCCCCTCCCTCTCTTTTCTTCTCTGCCCTCCGTTCTCTCTTCTCTCTTCCTCTCTTCTCCGGCACTATGAGTGTGTGTGTGTGTGTGTGTGTGTGTATGTTCTTGTGTGGAGTGTGTGCATTGTGAGTGTGTGCTGGGTGTGTGCGTTGTGAGTGTGTGCATACATGAGTGGTGTGTGTTTGGTGCGCAAAATTGAACTCCACAAACTTCGCACAGATGGACTGGTAAGTGCACTGGGTAGTCCAAGTAATACCTGAGGTGAGTGAGGGTTGAATCCCACAGAGATTGTCGGATTGAGCAAGCAATGGCTATCTTGTAGATCTTAGTAAGGCTATTAGAAAAGGTGGTTGTTTGGTTGAAAGCATAAACGAAATAATAAAGAACGAAATACCAAATTGATATGAAAACAGTGATAAGTATTCAGTTAACGCTTCGGTGATGCGTATTCTTTCCGGATCAACTTTTCTTACTGTCTACTTCAATAACGAATGATTCATTCAATGGCAGCCGTAAGTGGTTAATTCATGTCCTCTCATTAAGTTAACCTCTTCTACTACAGTAATCCATCATATTAGAGTAACTCATGTCTTCTCATCAAGTTACCCTATGTTTTCTCACCATAGCAGAAGATAAAGCTCTAAGCAATCCACTCCCCTTTGTGATCCTACTCAAAACGCCACAGACAAGGTCGGATCTTTTGGATCAGGGAATGCTGCTTCTCTGACTCTAGCCTTAGCGCCACAGAGACCTCAGTAACCCACGGTCAACGGGATTTCATGTCACGTATCCAAAGTCGCCCAGGTACTCTCTTGGAATCTGCAATGCACTCTCTAGCTGTGGTTCAATGCTATCTGGGTCAGGACTCACACAGAACCCATGTAAAACAAGAATGATTGTCATGGTTCACCCTCACTTCATGAGATGAAGAACAAGAATGCATAAGATAATAGAATCAAAAGTGTATTGAAAGAGAAACAGTAATATTATCAATCCATGAGAATCAGCAGAGCTCCTAACCCTAACTTAGGAAGTTCAGTTGCTCATACTGTACAGAAAGTAATAATGTTCAAAAAAAAGGTGAGGAAGAAGATGATCCAAAACATGGGTGATCTCCTCCTAGTATATACTAACTTAATAACTAAGAAATACAAAAGTATGATAGACTAGACTAGAGATGCGAAAATCCACTCTTGGGCCCACTTTGGTTGAGTGCTTGGGCTGAGCTTGGTGTCCAACTTGAGGAATGGGCGTTGAACACCCATTAGAGGATAATCCACGCTGCCTTATGTCTCTTGGGTGGCGTTAAATGCCAAGAATGGGGTAATTTGGGCGTTCAACGCTGGCTTAGGTCCCCTTGGAGCGTTGAACGCTAGAAAAGGAATGATTTGAGCGTTCAACGCCTAGAATGGCGAGGTTCCTTCAAAGAAAAGTGAAGACCATTATATATTTTTAGAAAGCTCTGGAAGTTAACTTTTCAAAGCCATTAAGAATGCGTCAATTGGACTTCTGTAGTTCCAGAAATGCTCATTTGAGTGCATGGAATTCAGAATTTAACAGCATCTACTACGCTTTCCTTGCCTCTGAATCAGACTTTGCCAAAGCTCCTCAGTTTTAGCCAGAAATTAACTGAAATCATCAGAAAGAACACAAACTCAAAGTATAATAAAAAAATGTGAATTTTGCAATAAAACCTATGAAAATATAATAAAACTTAAACAAAACATAACTAAAATGCTATGAAAATGATGCCAAAAAGCGTATAAAATATCTGCTCATCAGAATGGTGCATGAAATTGACTCCGCAATATTCACACTGATAGACCGGCAAGTGCACTGGGTCGTCCAAGTAATACCTCAGGTGAGTGAGGGTCGAATACCACGGAGATTGTCGGATTGAGCAAGCAATGGCTATCTTGTAGATCTTAGTCAAGCGATTAGAAAAGATGGTTGTTGTGAAAAAGTGCATAAAAATAGGATAAATAAAGTGTTACTGGATTGGTGTGAAATTAGTGATAAGAGAACAATTGAGGTTTCGGAGATGCTTCCTCTTTCTGGATTAACTTTTCTCACTGTCTACTTCAACTTCTGATGATTCATTACATGGCAAGTTGTAGGTGATTAACGCCAGGGTCAGTGGTCATTAATCTCTTCTACTTTAGATCAAATGCCGGTGTCAATGGTCATCCAATCTAAACGAAGGTGAAACTCTAGCAGTTCAATCTCTAATGATCCTACTCAAAACGCCACAGACAAGGTCGGATCTTCCAGATCGGAGAATGACGCTTTATGATTCTAGCTTATACCACAAAGGCCCTAATCGCCCTGTACCTCGACTGAACAGATGTTCCCATGTCCCCAACAAAGTCGTGGATTAGCCGTCTAAGAGATGTATAATCAAGCTTCTGGTCCAATACTATCCCGTCAAGGACTCGCAAGAACCCATGTAGAATAAGGATGACAGTCACGTTACACTCTCAATTCATAAGGTTGAAAAATGAATTTACATCATAGAATGGAATCAAACATAGATTGAAATAGAACAGTAATATTATTAATCCATGAGAATCAGCAGAGCTCCTAACCTTAACCTAGGTGATTCAGTTGCTCACACTGTATAGAAAATAATGTGAAAGGTTCGAATAGGCAAAGATCTCTAACAGGGGTGATCTTTGTTCTATATATAATAACTTAATAAATAAGAAGTACAAAAATATGATAGAATAAACTATAGGTGCGAAAATCCTCTCTTGAGCCCACTTAGGTTCAGTGCTTGGGCTGAGCTTGGCGTCCAACTTGAGGAATGGGCATTGAACGCCCATTAAGGGGTAATTGGGCTGCCTTATGATTCTTGGTGGCGTTGAACGCCAGGAATGGGGTGGAATGTGGCATTCAACGCTGGCTTAGGTCCCTTTGGGGCATTGAATGCCAGCCAGGGGGTAGCAGCTGGGCATTCAACGCCCATAATGGGCAGGTTCCTTCAAAGAAAAGTGTAAAGCATTACATATTGATAGAAAGTTCTAGAAGTTGGCTTTCCAAGGCCGTTAAGAGCGCGGTATTTGGACCTCTGTAGCTCCAGAAATGCTCGTTTGAATGAATGGAGGTCAGATTCTGACAGCATCTGCTACGCTTTCCTTGCCTCTGAATCGGACTTTGCCAAAACTCCTCAATTTCAGTCAGAATTTACCTGAAATCATATGAAAACACACAAACTCAAAGTAGAATCCAAAAACATGAACTTTTTCACTAAAACCTATGAAAATATAACAAAACTTAAACAAAACATAACTAAAACTATATGAAAATGATGCCAAAAAGCGTATAAAATATCCGCTCATCAAAACACCAAACTTAAACTGTTGCTTGTCCCCGAGTGATAAACCATTATTTTATGGTTTATATTGTGTTTAATTGTGTGGTTTTATCAAATCTTTACCCAGTTATTCATTGAATTAGCATGTATTCACAATTCCTTCCCAAAATTACTCCATGGTTAAAAACTTGCTTCCTAGAGACTTTTAATTATGTATTTTAATTCTCCTTTATTCCATTCGATGCCGTGATCTGTGTGTTAAGTGTTTCAGGCTGGGGATTGGAAAGGAAGCTTGCAAAAATGGAAGGAACACAAGGAATTGAGGAGATGACCAGCGAGAAGTGACGCGGACGCATGGCTCACGCGACCGCGCGAAATAGAGGAAATTGCAGTGACGCGCTCGCGTCCTGACGCGAATGCGTGAATTGGAAGCTGCAAGAGTGACGCAAATGCATGGACGACGCACACGCGTGGCAAGGCAGAACGTTGGATGACGCAAACGTGTGGATGACGCGATCGCGTGACATGCGCGATCTGCAGAATTTACTGGGGGCGATTTTGGGCCATGTTTTGACCCAGTTTTCGGTCCAGAAAAGCAAATTAGAGCCAGGGAACATGCAGAGACCATAGGACAACATTGATTCTGCATAATTTTAATTTTTAGATCTGATTTTACTCCTCCTCTAGGTTTTCTCTCTACATTCATAGTTCTTAGGATTTTATTGCTTTTAGGATTGGGATATTGAGAAGAGTTATTACCTCCATCAAGACTTCGTCATTCTAGTTTGTTTCCTTACTTGTCACTTACTCTTTTATATCCTTAATTTATTCAGAGTTACTACTGGATTATTTTTAGAATTTATTAAATACAAGAACTATTTTTGTTTTTAATTGATCCTTTTGATTATTATTTATCATGTCTTTCTTTATTTCCCTTTCTTATTTCATGGATTTTACAATCATAATGAGCGAGTAGTTCCATAACTTGATTGGGAGTTGATTGAAAGGAGGACCTTGAGTTGGAATGCTCAAGAGTAAAATTATAGTTGGGTTTAGCGTTGGGTCGCCCTCTAATCACTGACACTAGTCCTTCCCAAGGGAGAGGATTAGAACTTGTGAATAGAAACTGACTTCCAACTTGCTTAACTTTCCTTTATCTGGTAAAGGATAACTGAGCAGGCAACCTTCAATTATCACTTTGATCTTGGGAGAACTCCATCAAGGATAGGGCTTCCAACTAATCTACTCCCGGTCAAGGATTTTATTTAAATTACATAAATTCTCTGATTTAATTTCCTGTTTATCAACTCAACCCATTTTAGAAAACATCTGATTAATAAAATAGCACATCTTTCTGCAACTCGTTGGGAGACGACCTGGGATTCATACTCCCAGTATTTTAATTCTAATTTTGTGACAACCCTTCTAAATTGATAAGCGGATTTTCGGTTGGTTAAGAACTGTACTTGCAATGTATCTCTTATAATAATTTCTTAATTCGCCAATTTTCGCCACGTCAATTTTTGGCGCCGTTGCCGGGGAGTTGCAATAGAGTGCTAAGTTATTGATTGGAATTTATTTATTTGCATTTTATTTTATTTTGCTACTATGAGCTGCATGTTTCTTTCATTAAATGACGCGTTCACTTCCTGATCCAAGCTTGCCAGTATTTGACCCTGAGATTGAAAGAACTATTTCACGTATAAGGCAAGCTCGGCGTTGGTTAGTCCTCCCCGAGGACGAATCTGAAACGTCACGTAAGGGAGAAACAAGCCCCAGTTCTACTGATTTGGTTGATTTACGTGCAGGTGACATGGCAGCACCTAGGAGAGTTACTATCCAGGAGGCTAGAGCCCTTGATTTTACAATGCAACCGTTTCAAGCGCATCACCCAGCAGTGGCTACAGATTTTGAAATAAAGACTGCACTGCTCAACTTGATACCTAAGTTTCATGGCTTACCTGCTCAAGAGCCTATCAAGCACCTTAGGGATTTCCAAACAGCCTGTTCTACTGTCAGACATGATGGTGCAGATGAAACTTTTATTCTGTTAAAAGCCTTCCCATTCTCTCTTGAGGGAAAGGCAAGAGAGTGGTACTACACTCAACCCGCAGCAACCGTTTGTGACTGGGATACGCTTAGAAGAGAATTTTTGGAAAAATTCTTCCCAGCTGAAGTTACTGATAAACTGAGGAAAGACATTTCCATGACTGTTCAGGACGAGTCCGAGACTCTCTACGAATATTGGGAGCGCTTCAACAATCTTCTGGAAGCATGCTCCCACCATATGATTGACAAGATAGTATTGCTCGGCTACGTCACACAGGGCATGAGGCCTCAAGATAAGACCACATTGGAAAGTACTAGCAATGGGTCTATGAAAAAGTACAAGACCACTGATGAGGCATGGCAATTGATCAGCGACTTAGCTGAATCTACTCGGAATCACAGGCAGAAACAAAGCCGGTCAAAAGCTGTTGCAGAGGTATCTTCTAGCAAGGAAACTACTGCTTTGACTCAGAGTATATGTGAAATGACCAACTTACTGAAGTAGATGCAGTTGAGTCAACAACAAGTACAGCAAAGCCAACAGTTAGTCCCACAGAGAGTGTGCAGGATCTGCGCTGATTATAGCCATTATACTGATGAATGTCCGCAGCTCCAACAGGAAGACAACACTATGGCAGCCACTCATAACTTTTATGACCGCCCCAACCAAGGTTACAATCAAGGTGGCAGTTACAACCATGGATGGCAGGACAATTCCAACCAAGGTAGGAGAGATAATTCTAACCAGAGTTGGAGGGACAACAATAACAGAGGAGGTAGAGATAATCAAGGATATCAGAGGTGGAATAATAACAACAACAGGCAGCAGAACCAGAACCAGCCTTACAGAGCACCTCACCTGAGGCAGTCCCAAGGACCACAGCACAACCAATAATAAGTTCCGCAGATCACTCAATCTAATTCCTCTCCGAGTGACGAGGCTCTTCAATACATTGCGCAAGGACAAAAGAACGTAGAAAGTTCAGTTAATGGCCTAGCATCCACTATACAAGCTCTCATCTCTCAGCTGGCATCACCCAATACTTCAAACACTCAACATGCAAGCTCCAGTGGAATTCCTTCTCAACCCTTACCCAATCCAAAGGGCAGCATCAATGCCATCACCCTAAGGTCCGGAACCACACTACAAGAGAGGAATTAGGAGGAGCCAATCCCATCAGAACACGCCTCAGCTGAAGAGGTGGTAGAAGTAGAGGATGCTGAAGAAGAAGAGGACATACAAGACATGGGTGAAGAAGAAGAAGCTCAACCACAGAAGGAGGCACCAAAAGATGCAGACCCTGCAGAAAATGCCCTCCCTATTCCATTTCCACAAATTGCAAGGAAGCCCAGGAAGTAGATGGAACTTGATCCCAAAATGGTAGAAATATTCAAAAAGGTTGGGGTAACTGTTCCCCTTTTTGATGTTATTCAGCAGGTACCTAAATACGCAAAGTTTCTAAAAGATTTATGTATACATAAAGACAAAATTAATGAATTAGAAACTATTCCTTTAGGTAGTTCTATATCTGCTTTAATGGGAGGTATACTTGAAAAGTGTAGTGATCCAGGTCCATACATGGTCAACTGTATTATTGGTGGTGTGATATTTTCTGACTGCATGTGTGATTTAGGAGCATGTGTTAGTATAATACCTTTGTCTATATATGATACTTTGAGGCTCCCTCCCTTAAAAAGGTCGGTAGCTCGTTTTGTGTTAGCAGATAAAAGCATTATTACAGTGGTTGGAATTGCTGAAGATGTATTAGTGAGCATTAAGAGGCTCAGATTTCCCATTGACTTCTATATCCTGGAAATGCCCCCTAATGACTCAGGAAGGCCATCATCAATCCTGCTTGGAAGACCATTCCTGAAGACTTCAAAGTTCAAATTGGATGCATTTTCTGGAACTTATTCTTTCGAAATAGATGGCAGAATAGTGAAGTTCAGTTTAAATGGCGCTATGGAGCACCCTCCGGATGACATTTCTATCTCCCAGTGTGACATCATAGATGAAACCATAGCTGAAGTTCACCAGGAGGAATTAGAAGAGAAGTACGCAGGACAAGGTCCAAGTGTGGGGACACTTTCAGAGGACAATGAAGGCACTTTGCCATTATCACCAGCCCCAGATAATCCAGAGCCTGACCATGAGCAGAAATTGGAATTAAAGCCCCTCCCTCCACACCTCAAGTATGCGTACCTTGAGGACAAGCAGAAGTTTCCAGTTATCATTGCAAGGGAACTCACTTCCCAACAAGAAGAACAGCTACTCAGTGTGCTGAGAAAACACAAGAAAGCAATTGCATCAGCCCTCAAATTTGTGAGCACAGAATATTCCTAGAAGAAGGAAAAAAGCCCGTCCGTCAACTTCAGAGAAGACTGAATCTCACCATCTTAGAAGTTGTCAAGAAAGAAGTGACCAGGCTACTTGAAGCAAATATCATTTACCCCATCTCAGATAGCGAATGGGTCAGTCCAGTACAAGTGGTGCCCAAGAAGTCTGGAATCACAACAGTAAGAAATGAGCATGGAGAGCTTCTGACAACTAGAGTGCAGAATTCATGGAGAGTTTGCATTGACTATAGGCGTCTCAACCAAGCCACTCGCAAGGATCATTACCCTTTGCCATTCATTGATCAGATGCTTGATCGCCTGTCAGGTAAATCCCATTATTATTTTTTAGATGGTTATACAGGCTATTTTCAAATCCATATAGCTCCTGAAGATCAGCAAAAGACTACTTTTACATGTCCTTTTGGCACTTATGCTTATAAGAGAATGCCCTTTGCCTTGTGCAATGCACCAGCTACTTTCCAAAGGTGCATGATGAGTCTTTTCTCTGACCTTATTGAGGACTGTATGGAGGTTTTTATGGATGATTTTAGCGTTTATGGCGATTCATTTAGCCTTTGCTTGGATAGTTTATCTAGAGTATTAGATAGATGTGTCAGTACAAACCTTGTATTGAATTTTGAAAAATGTCACTTTATGGTTAAAGAAGGGATTGTACTAGGACATGTTGTGTCTAATACTGGCATTTCTGTAGATCCAGCAAAGGTGGATGTTATTTCTAGTTTACCTTACCCCTCCTCTGTGAGGGAAGTCCGTTCGTTTCTTGGCCATACAGGTTTTTACCGGAGATTCATTAAGGACTTTGGTAAGGTAGCACTACTCTTATCCAGATTACTGCAGAAAGATATTGAGTTCGAGTTCAGTGAGGATTGCAAACAAGCGTTTGATAAGCTGAAGACCGCACTGACTCAAGCTCCAATTGTGAGAGGACCAGACTAGAGCCAGCCATTTGAAATCATGTGCGATGCTTCCAATCATGCAGTAGGAGCAGCGCTGGCTCAGCACGAAGGTAAGGATCCTTTTGTAATTGCTTATGCGTCTAAGACTTTAGACACAGCTCAATCTAATAACACTACTATTGAGAAAGAGCTTCTTGCTATTGTTTTTGCTCTGGATAAATTCCGAGCCTATTTACTTGGTACTAAAGTAGTAGTGTACTCAGACCACGAATCTCTAAAGTATTTATTAGCTAAAAAGGAGTCCAAACCAAGGCTTATACGTTGGATACTGCTACTACAAGAATTTGATTTAGAAATTACGGATAGGAGTGGTAACCAAAATCTAGTGGCAGACCACTTGAGTCGCCTTGAGCACATTAAGGATACCTCCACTCCTATAAATGATAATTTCCCATTTGATAACCTGCAAGCAGTATCTGAAGTAGTCCCTTGGTATGCACCTGTAGCTAATTATCTAGTTAACCGCACTTTTCCTCCAAACTTTACTAAGCATCAAAGAGACAAGCTGAAAAGCGAGTCCAAATATTATATATCGGATGACCCATATTTATGGAGATGTGGCGCTAACCAGGTAATTAGACGGTGTGTGCCTCAATCAGAATTCCAGTCCATTTTAGAAGCCTGCCACTCATCTGAGAGTGGAGGACATTTTGGCCCTCAAAGAACAGCTAGAAAAATTTTAGACTGTGGATTCTGGTGGCCTACCCTTTTTAAAGACGCTGCTGAATTTTGCAAATCTTGTTCCCCATGCCAAAGGTTTGGTAATATATCCAAGAAGGATGAGATGCCTCAACAGACTATGCTTTTCTGTGAAATTTTTATGTTCGGGACATTGACTTCATGGGTCCATTTCCAAATTCTAATGGTTATTTTTATATATTGTTAGCTGTAGATTACGTTTCTAAATGGGTGGAAGCAATTTCTACCCGCACTGATGATGCTAACACTGTTGTTTCCTTTGTTAGAAACCACATTATTTGTCGCTTTGGATCACCACGAGCAATCGTGAGCGATCAAGGCACCCATTTTTGTAACAGGAGACTAACAGGATTACTGAAGAAGCATGGGATAGTTCATAAAGTGGCAACAGCCTACCATCCCCAGACTAATGGGCAAGCTGAGGTGTCTAACAGAGAGATAAAGAGTATATTGCAGAAGATAGTCAAACCTAATAGAAGAGACTGGAGCACCAGGCTACAAGATGCACTCTAGGCATACAAAACAGCTTACAAGACACCCATTGGGATGAGCCCCTTCCGCTTAGTTTATGGAAAAGACTGTCACCTCCCAGTTGAGGTAGAGTACAAAGCCTTTTGGGCAGTGAAGGAGTGCAATATGGAATTTGAGAAGGCCGGAACTGAGAGAAAGTTGCAACTGCAAGAATTAGAGAGCCTACGCCTAGAAGCAAATGAGAACTCAAGGCTGTACAAGGAAAAGATGAAGGTTGTGCTTGATAAGCACATCAAGAGGAGAGAGTTCCAACCTGGGGACATTGTCCTCCTTTACAACTCTAGAGTGAGGCTCATGCCAGGCAAGTTGAGATCAAGATGGGAAGGCCCATACAGAGTAGAGAAGGCTGAGCCATACGGAGTTTTCCACCTGAGTCACCCTTCAAGCTCTGAATTCATCAAAGTTAATGGACATCACTTAAAGCTATATCATGGAGCTAGTGAGAAGGCGACGAAAACCAAGGAGCTCGAGATCTTCCTCTTGGAGGATCCACCCACAACAGAAAACTGAGCTAGTGGAGCGTCCAACTTAAGGACGTTAGAGCAAAGTGCTATGTGGGAGACAACCCACCATGGTATGATCGTTCCTTTCTTTCTTCTTAGTTTTATTTTTCAATAACTCTTCTCATTATTAGCACATTTAGTTTGCATCTTCATTTACACATTTGAAAAAAAAAGAGAGGGCACGCGACGCGACAGCGTCACCGATGCGTCCACGTCGAAGGTGAGTAAGAAAGAAAATAAATCGAACAGAAAGTCACGCGGGAGCGTGGCTGGAGGCGTGCCTTAAGCACAAATTGATCCACGCGACCGCGTCGTTGACGCGTCCGCGTCACCCACGCGGACGCGTGACCTGAAAATCGACGTAAGAAAGGGTGCATGGTCGAAAGTTGTGCTGGAGTGAGACTGGACTGGTGCTAGACGCACAAGCATTACCACGCAAATGCGTGCCCCACGTGTTCGCGTCGTATCCCAATATTGGCCACCCACGCGATCGCGTCCACCACGCGAAAGCGTCACCTTGGAATTTGGCAAAACTAAGTTTCGAACAGAGAGTTGTGCGAGCGCGAGGCTGCCCTCGCGCCAGTAGCACAAAACGAGTCACGCGTCCGTGTGACCGACGCGACCGCGTCGATTCATATGAGCGCCATCCGCACAAACGCATACCCCACGCGTCCGCGTCGCCTGTGCCGCACATCTTATCCTAAACTGCCAAAATATCTTATCTTTCTCTTTCCCAAATCCTACTTTTTCTTTTCTCTCCTTCTTTCTTTCTTCCCTTTTCTTCCTTCTTCCCTCTTTCTCACTCTCTACTTTCTCTCTCTCTCACCACCATTATCAAGGTTTTTCTTTTCTTCTTCCTTCCTTACTTTTCTATTCTTCTTTTTATTTTTATGTTTTCTTCTTCCTTTCTTTTTCTTTTTACTTGCATTATCCATGTTTTCTTTTTCTTTCTTTTTCTTTTAATTGGTGTTGGAAATTCATTAGGGTCATTATTATTCCTTATGATTTGCTTGTGGATTGTTGCAAATTTGTTTGGCAATTATATATCAATTTTTAAGGGTTGCTTGCATGTTCAATTCAATACTTTCAATAGCTTATTCACCATGCATGCTATGTGTTTGTGAAAATGCCCGTATGGCATTGTGCACTGTTTTTCGATATATTTTATCCTACTACTCTAAAATGCTTGCTTTTCACAAAACCCTTTTTCGTATCATATTAATTCAATATAATTGTCATTACAAACAGGTTATTAGTTTGAAAGGCTTGGTAATCTAACTTGGATATTGAATGCTTGATCTATGCTACTCATGCCTTTGCCTGCATGCCAATAAACACGTTGCATTTAATTGTCCCCATATGCACTTGCTATATTTCCATTGATGATTTTCCACATGTAGTCATGACCATGTGTTTACATCATTCATCTTTTAATGTGCAATGATTACCACCTTCCCCGCCCTCTTCTCTGCTCTAACCCTTGACATTTTAACATAATTCCTCTTTTCTTTCTTTTAGGATGGCCACCAAGAAAGGCAAGGAGAAAGCTACTTCCAAATCAATAGCAAGGAGAGGAACCAAACGAGTATTAGTGGCAGAACTATCTTTAACTGTGGTTAAACCCTCAACAAAAAGAATTAAGAGGATTATAAATGTTGATGATAAAGAGAAAGCCTTCCCAGCAAAGGACACTGCGCGATTTACCAATCGCTACTGTGAGCAGATGTTCCCCATCCTGGCATAAAAGAGTTACAACAACGAATATCTTCTTATCCTCCCGACCCATATTTCTGCATTTGTTGAGCCGTAAATTGAACGAAGACAATGGGGTTTCCTACAGAGACAGCCACGGCAGGTTAATCTTTCCTGGGTAGTTGAGTTCTACTCTAATTTCCACCTGCCAACCCTGTAGTGTGTCTATGTCCGTCAGAAGCAAGTCCCCATTACAGAAGAGGCCATTCAACGAGCTTTAGATCTTTCCCCTACTCTAGAAGGACTGGACGCATTTCAAGAAGCCTCACTCAAGCGCCAGATGTACCAATTTGACTGGGACGCTATTCTCAGAGTTATCGCACTACCTGGCAGCAGATGGATCTACGGATACCATCGTTCCCATCCTAAGGGAATATCGGCTTCCACACTTACCTTGGAGGCTCGCGTGTAGGCACAGATTATGTCCCATTACGTCTTTCGGAGCACTCACGAGTCCTCCTTCACTGCAGACATGGCCGTTCTACTACGGTGCATTCTTACAGACCAGCCTCTGAACCTACCAAGACACATCCGGAATGCTATGGGACACGTACAAATTGCGGGCAACTTACCTTTTCCCGCCCTGGTCTCAGATCTTGTCTTAGCAGCCAGAGTTTTCTACAGGGCTGGGGACACCAATGCCATGCTCCCAAGGGCTGATCAGTACGTCCCTAACGGGAAATATATCAAACCTCCAGCAGCCACTACGAGCTAGCCTACTGAACCGGCTGAAGACACTCCACCTTCAACACCACAAGCACCTACAACAAACCAACTGCTCCATCAGATACTTGAAAGGTTGGATCAACATGAACGCAAAGCAAAGCTAAGAGAGCGTCGAAACAAGCGCCGATTCACATACCTCAAGGAGCTACTTAAGGGAAAATACAGAGACTCAGACACCCCGGACTCCACTTCCTTTACTAGCACAGGGAGACATGACGGTCCCACCTGTGGAGATACTGCTACCAGCCCACCTTTGTTCCTGACAGATGGCACCGAGAACGGTGCAAAGCCTTAAGTGTGGGGAGGTCGATCAGTACCTGACTTCTAGAGGTAATTTCTCTTCCCTAACACCAATAAAATAGGATATTTAGTTAGTTTTTCTTTTGTAGAATAGGATAAATTGCATAGTAATAGGTTAGTTGCATGCATGTTCTACTTGATTAGACAATAAGTTTCTTCTAAGACCCCATTTTTAGAACAAAATTTCACTAATTTTAATCAAAACTTTTATGTTAAAATTGCTTGAAGTTGTATTTGGAACATGGTTTTTGAGCTAAAGAACACACAACCTGTGAGACTTTGAGCCTAAATACATGGTTACATTATTTAACCATAAATATTTTATTCTTGTGTGTTTACTTCTCTATGATTGTAATCTATATTTTGTTTCATCCTATATGTCCAATGTTTAATATATTTATATGCTTGCATATGATTGAGGCCATTATTTGTTTAGCTCACTTATCCAAATTAAGCCTACCCCTTAAGTTACCTTTATTAGCCACTTTGAGCCTTTAAATCCCATTTGTTCTGTATTTTACCACATCACTAGCCTTAAGCGGAAAAAACAATTATATATCCCAATTGAATCTTTGGTTAGCTTAAGATAGAATTGTGTGTTAATTAAGTATGGGAAAATTGTGAGAACAAAAGATAATAAGGGAATGTGTCATGATAATATAATGGGAATTTGGGTGCCTACTCATGTGAAACTATAAAAAAATTAAAAATCTATGTGCATTGATAAACTATGTTTATTTAAAAAAATTCAATAATTAAATAAGGGGACAAAATTACCCCAATGCCGAGTTAAATTTCAAAGATCAATGCAGATATGATAAAATCAAAATAAAGTTGATACATGAGTATGGAATGTGAAAGGGAAATTTTGGGTAGCTAGGTATGAAATTTAAGTTATATAGAATATATATATGTGTGTTAGGTGAAAGCTTGGGTTAATTAAAGATTCAATTTATAAGCTTACTTAGCCATATATGTACCCTTACCCTTACCTTAGCCCCATTACAACCTTAAAAGGACCTCATGATGTTTGTATTGGTACATTAAATGTTGTTGATTGGTTAGGTGAAGAACAAAAATTAGAAAGCATGATTAGAGAAGGATAGAGTGATTACCCTATACACTAGAGAGATTAAGAGCGTACACACATTATCAGTGAGGGTTCAATGCTTAAATTCTATGTTCCCTGCTTTCATGAGCTACCTTCTTGCATTTTTATCTGTTCTTACTGTATAAGAATTGAATTAGTGGAATTTGATTTGTGATTGTCTTGAAGAGCTTATTTGCCTTTAACCAAGTGGACAAGAATCATATAGTTGAATTCATATGTATAGGTTGTATTGCATTGCATGAGTTTTACATGTTCCTACTCATTTATTTTATCTCCTTCAACTAAGAAGGAGGACATGCTAATATCTAAGTGTGGGGAGGTTGATAAAACATTATTTTATGGTTTATATTGTGTTTAATTGTGTGGTTTTATCAAATCTTTACCCACTTATTCATTGAATTAGCATGTATTTACAATTCCTTCCCAAAATTACTCCATGGTTAAAAACTTGCTTCCTAGAGACTTTTAATTATGTATTTTAATTCTCCTTTACTCCATTCAATGCCGTGATCTATGTGTTAAGTGTTTCAGGCTTTATAGGACATGAATGACTTGGAGATTAGAAAGGAAGCTTGCAAAAATGGAAGGAACACAAGGAATTGAGGAGATGACCAGCGAAAAGTGACGCGGACACATGGCTCACGCGACCGCGCGAAATAGAGGAAATTGTAGTGACGCGCTCGCGTGCCTGACGTGAACGCGTGAATTGGAAGCTGCAAGAGTGACGCGAATGCGTGGACAACGTCAATTTCTTAACTCGCCAATTTCCTCCACGTCACCGAGCAACCAAAAACAAAGAAGGATTAAAAAGAAGAGAAGGATACAATAAATCTCAAAGTTTTCAATGAAGCTCAGTTTCAATTAGATGAGCGGGGTTAGTAGCTATTTACTTCTGAACAGTTTTGGCATATCATTTTCCTTTGTAGCTCAGAATTATTGGCATGTTTAGGAACTTAGAATCTGGATGATATTATTGACTCTCCTAGTTTAGTTCTTTTTTATTCTTGAACACAGCTTCTTTTGAGTCTTGGTCGTGACCCTAAGCACTTTGTTTTTCAGTATTACCACCGGATACATAAATGCCACAGACACTTAACTGGGTGAACCCTTTTGGATTGTAATTCAGCTTTGCTAGAATTCCCAGACAGTGGTGTCCAGAGTTCTTAAGCACACTCTTTTCGCTTTGGATCACGACTTTAATTGCTTAGTCTCAATCTTTTCACTTGACACCTTCACACCACAAGCATATAGTTAGGGAAGCAGCACATTTGAACTTTTAGGCCCAGATTTTATTTCTTTTATGCCCTCCTAACCATTGATGCTCAAAGCGTTGGACCCTTACTATTGCCTTTTGGTTTAAAGAGCTATTGACTTTTTCTTTCTTTTTTCTTTTTTCTTTTGCTTTTTTTTCCCACTTTGTTTCTTTCTTTTTGCTACTTTTTCTTGCTTCAATAATCAATTTCTTTTGGATTTTTCAGATCACCAATAATACTTCTCCTTTTTCATCATTCTTTCAAAAGCCAACATTCTTAACTCCAACATCAAATATGCACTGTTCATTTCATACATTCAGAAAGTAAAAGCAATGCCACCACATCAAATAACTGAACTACTCTTATTATATAACTCAAAATTCATGTATTTCCTATTCTTTTTCAAATAAAATTTTTCTTTAAGCATAGTGAGAGATATATGGAATATTTCATAGCCTTAAGACATAAATAAAGATGATCATGCAATGTAAACAGACAATAAGACAAAATACATAAAAAATAGAAAAATAGCATAAGTAAGGGGATTAAGGGAACGGAACCACCTTAGTGATGATGGCTACTACTCCCTCTAGTGGATCCAACGGAGCATTTAAGCTCCTCTATGTCTTGTCCTTGCCTCTGTTGCTTTTCTCTCATAGCTCTTTGATCTTCTCTTATTTCATGGAGGATAGTGGCTTGATCTTGATGTTCCAACCTCAGTTGCTCCACGTTTGATCTTATTTCCCCTATTGAGGTGTTACATTGATCCCAATAGTTTTGGGAGGAAAATACATCCCTTGAGGCATCTCAGGGATTTCTTGTTAAGGCGGCTCCACATGCTCTTGTTGAGGTGCATGTGTAGGCTCTCTAACATGCTCCATCCTTCTTTTAGTGATGTGCTTGTCCTCCTCAATGGGGATGTCTCCTTCTATGATAATTCCAGCTGAATTGCATAGGTGACAAATGAGGTGAGGAAATGCTAACCTTGCTTGGGTGGAGGGCTTGCCGCCACCTTGTACAATTCTTGAGGTATCACCTCATGAACTTTCACCTTATTCCCAAGCATGATGCGATGGATCATGATGTCTCGGTCTATGGTCACTTCGAACCGGTTGCTAGTAGGGATGATGGAGTGTTGGATGAATTCCAACCATCCTCTAGCTACGGGTTTGAGGTTAAGCCTTCTTAGTTGGGAAGGCTTGCCTTGAGCATCCCTTCTCCACTGTGCTCCTTCCACACAAATGTTCGAAAGGACTTGATCAAGCCTCTGATCGAAATTGACTCTTCCAGTATAAAGATGTGGATATCCTTACATTAATGGTAGTTGGAGCGCCAATCTTACACTTTCCGGGCTGAAATCTAAGAGTCGCCCTCGGACCATGGTGCGCCGATTCTTAGGGCTTGGGTTCACAATTGTATTATGATTTTTGGTGACCCATGCATTGGCATAGAATTCTTGCACCATCAAGATTCCAACTTCCGGGATAGGATTGGTCAGAACTTCCCAACCTCTTCTCCGGATTTCTTGTTGGATCTCTGGATACTCATTCTTTTTTAGCCTAAAAGGGGCCTTGGGGATCACCTTTTTCTTTGCCACTACTTCATAGAAGTGGTCTTGATGTGCTTTGGTGATGAATTTCTCCATCTTCCAAGGTTTGAAGGTGGAAGCAACAACTTTTTTTTCGTCTTTGTAGAGGATTCTCCGATTTTGGGTGCCATAAGTGTGATTGGAAAGCAAAAAGTAAGGCTTTTTCAATACCAAACTTAAAATATTTGTTCGTCCTCAAGCAAATATAAACAAAAGGGAAGAAAAGAGTAGCAGAAAAAGAAAATACGGAGAGATAGAGGGAGATAGGGTTTCGGCCAAGTGGGGGCTTTTGTGTATGAGTTGTGTGGTTGAAAGGTTGGAGGAAGATGTATTTATAGGGGTGGGATGGGGTAGGGTTCGAATGAGGGAAGGGAATTGGGTAGGTAAGTTTTGAATTTTGAGGTGGGTGGTGGTTGGTGGGAGTTATGATGGGTTTTGGGAAGAGAAAAGGTGATATGGATGTGATTCGTTGAGGGTTTATGGGGAAGAGTGTGTGGGGAAGAGGGAAAACAAGAGAGTGAAGAAGGTGGGGTAGATGGAGATTCTGTGGGGCCTACTGGTCCTGAGGGGTTAGGGAATTCAAATTCCCTGCCCCCTTGTAGGCGTTGAACGCCCAGCCTTTGCTCCCTGGCTGGCGTTCAACGCCAGCTTCTTGCTCCAATTAGGGCGTTGGACGCCCATTGGGGACCTCCATCCTGGTGTTCAATGCCAGGTCTCTGCTCCTTCTTGGGCATTGAACGCCCATTAGATACTCCTCCCTTGGCGTTCAACGCCAGCAACACTGCTCCTCTTTGGGCGTTGAACGCCCACACTGCTCCCTGTGTGGTGTTCAACGCCAGCTTCTTCACCCATTTGGGGCATTGAACGCCCCTCTTGCCTCCTTGTCTGGCGTTCAACGCCAGTAATGAACTTGCTCTAGGGTGTTCTATTTTAACTCAGAATGTCTTTATCTCTGTTCTGACTACTGCACTTGATCACAAACTTTGAAAAACAAAATAAATAGCTCAGATAAATTAATAAAACTTAAAAATAGAATTAAACTAAAGAAAGGAAGAAATACTCTAATCGTGGTTGGGTTGCCTCCCAACAAGCGCTTCTTTAACGTCACTAGCTTGACGATTAGCTCCTTTAAAGAGATGAATAAGGGCTTAGAACTTCTCCCTTTACAGTGAACTTATTTTCTGTGTTCTCATGGATGAGCTCCACATGTTCTAGAGACAGGATTTTATTCACAGTGTGTGGAACAACTAGCTGTCTGTGAAGACAACTCTCATGCCAGGTGAGAGGCCTTCAGTGGGGATTTTCTTATCCTTCCAGCCTTTAGGTACCTTCTTCTTAGTACCTTTAATCTCAGAGCATGATGATGGCCACCCAACACCAAACTTAGAATTGGTGTTTGAGGGCTCTGTATAACTCTGCACTAAGAGAGAGGGTTGGAACACTAGGTGTTGTACGATTATCTCTCTTTTGTCAGAGGGAAAGTTAGGGTTGGACATCTTGAACAAGATGCAGTCCTCATGTAGCTGCAGGACTAGCTCTCCCTTTGCCACAGTAATTATGGCATTGGCTGTTGCTAGGAAAGGACTCCCAAGGATGATGGATTCATCCTTGTCTTCCCCAGTATCTAGGATTATAAAGTATGCGGGGATATAAAGGTTTTTAACCTTCACTAAGACGTCTTCCATTAGACCATATGCCTTTTTCATTGACTTATCTGTCATCTCTAGTGAGATTTTTGTAGCTTGCAGCTCAAAGATTTCTAGCCTCTCCATCACAGAGAGGCTTTCTCAAAGGTAATTGTACCTATGGTGCAAGGAATTAAGAAGCGTTCGGGATCCGGCAGATTTTGAGGTAGCTTCTGCTGAACCAAAGCATTGAGGTCCTTGGTCAGTACTGGAGGTTCATCCTCCAATGCCTCTGTTCCACAGAACTTGGCATTTAGCTTCATGAGGACTCCTAGGTACTGAGCAATTTGCTCTTCCCTAGTCTCTTCTTCCTCATTAGAGGAGGAGTGGTCTTCATAATCCATAATTTGTAACAAGGCATTCAAGAGAACTTCTATGATCTTCTCATAAGCCTTAGTTTCCTTTAGTTCTTCAACAAGGGGGTCCTTAGTGGGCGTTGAACACCCAGCTATTCCCTTGCTAGCATTCAACGCCAGCTTTTATTCTTCTTTGAGTGTTGAATGTCAAGCTACTCCATTGCTGGTGTTCAACGCCAATGACTGCTCCTTCTTGGGTGTTGAACGCCCAGCTACTCCCTTGCTGGCGTTCAACGCCAGAGCATCCTGGTGTGTGGGTTTATGCCGATCTAGAATTTTTCAATATGAAAATAAGTTCTTCGTTGCAAGCATAGCCTAGACCGACAATCAACTCCCAACATCAAAGTTTATTTTTTCAAATACAAATTAACCGAGAGTAATTAAACCTCGGGTCGTTCTCCCTCGGACAATGCAATTAAGTTGTCAACATTCTTGGTTGTGAAGAAAACGGGATTTTGAATTAAGAAACGAAAGATTAAAAGAACTAAGCAAATAAAAGAACTAAAGAATGATAGAAAAAGGTAATTGATGCACTAAAAAGGGAAACAAGATCAAAACTAGTGAAAATTCTATAAATGCATAAAGAGCCTTAACTTGGAAATGAGAATTAAGGAATCCTATCATTGTCATAACCACAACTATGGCAACTATGATGAGTCAATCTCACTTCGTCTACACCTAACATTGAGGAGTAAGTCAAGCAAGCATAATTGACCTTAATCCATAAGTCCTAGCTAACTTACCAAATTAATTGGTAAAAAGATAGCGTCAATAGAAACAAGAGTCAACTAACTACCCAAGATTTACCACTAAATGTCGGACATTATGACTCTAGTATCCTAAGAACTCAAATCCCAAGCCAAGGTGTGAAAATCTACTCAAAATCTAAAGTTGGCATTTTCACAAACACCTTGTGGGTATAAAAGCAAAACATGAGAAATTATAAAGGAAAATAGAAAACTATAACCAACTATTCACAAAATGAACAATGGAAACTCAATCAAACGTATAGAAATCATAAAACATCAACAAAAAGCTCAAGAAATCAAAATTACATGTATTGACAAAATAACTTGAACTATAAGAAAATGTAACAAGAATAGTGAAATTAAAGAGAAAATTAAAGAGTACTTACAATAAAAGTGAGCAAATCCAAGATAAAAGCTTGCTATAAAATGCTACAATGGAAATTTAATAAGTCCTAGGAGAGAAATGCTATACTACATTACTCCTACTCCTAAATTAACATTGGAAGCTTCCTAAAACTAGTGAAAACCTAATAAAAACCTAATGCCTTCATATGTGATGTTGTCCCCTTCATATAGCCTTGAAATTCAGCTTCAGCACACTCAAAACTGGGCCAAAAAGCCCCAAAATCGCGAGCCACGTGCCTCATTAATGAAGTCACGCGCTAGTGCCTGTGCATACGCACAGATGTGTACGCATGCACACTTGTCGATTTTCCTTCTTGTGTGTACGCACAGATGTATGCGTACGCATACTTGCTGGCACTGCACTTGTGCGCACGCATACTTACTGATTTCGCCTTTTGTGCGTACGCACAAAGAGTTGTGCACACGCACAATTGTCTGTGTGCTTCTCCTTTGTTTTCTTCATGTTTATCCCTTCTTGCATGCTTTCTTCCACTTTTGCCTATCCATTCTTGCCTCTAGGACCTGAAATCACTCAACAAACCTGTCACGGCATCTAATGGAATAAAAGTGGGATTAAATTACTCAATTTAAGCACAAAAACTCATGTTTTCACATTTAGGATCAATTTAGGGACAAAACACAAAAGTATGCTATTTTGGTGATTAAGTGTGAATTTATGTGATGAAATCCACTCAAATCAATCCAAAATTTATCGTCAAATATGGACTCATCAATTTTCCCACACTTAAACAATAGCATGTCCTCATGCTAAACACAAACAAGGAGAATGATCAAAGGGGGTACCACTTATTGAATGCAATTATCTATATGCATGCAAATATACCATATACTATCTATATCTATCTATACTTTAGTTTCCTATTAATTTGGTGAAAACAAACAATCGAATTTCCAAGCATGTATATGAACATTAATTCAATGTAATCAAAATCTAAAGAATTGATTCAAGTCTCAAAAATAAAGCGACTTGCAAGAATACATGATAAGAGAGGTGAAGACATAGAATTGAGTAATCGAACCCTCACTAGGTGTATATACACTCTAAACGCTCAGTGTCTAGGGTTTAATCACTTAAGTATCCTCTAATCATACTTTCAAGGATTTGCTTTTCATCTAACAATCGACAAACACGTGATGCATGAATGCAATTATCATGAGGACTTCTTAAGGTTGTAATGGGGTTAGGGTTAAGGTGGGATAAATATGGATAAGTAGACTAAGATTGAATCCTTGATTAGTTTAGGTATCCAACTCAACCTATATCAATCCTAATTACAAACAATGCAACCTAACCTTCCATAATCTAATTTTACACACATTCGTGTATGCCCTTTCATTCAGCGCACATCATTAGGACCTTTGTAGTCCAGAAATGCTCGTTTGAATGCATGGAGGTCAGATTCTGACAATATCTGCTACGCTTTCCTTGCCTTTGAATCGGACTTTGCCAAAACTCCTTAATTTCAGCCAGAATTTACCTACAATCATATGAAAACACATAAATTCAAAGTAGAATCCAAAAACATGAATTTTGCATTAAAACCTATGAAAATATAACAAAGCTTAAACAAAACATAACTAAAACTATATGAAAATGATGCCAAAAAGCGTATAAAATATCCGCTCATCGAAGAACACCAAACTTAAACTGTTGCTTGTCCCCAAGCAACCAAAAACAAAGTAGGATTAAAAAGAAGAGAAGGATACAATAAATCTCAGAGTTTTCAATGAAGCTCAGTTTCAATTAGATGAGCAGGACTAGTAGCCATTTACTTCTGAACAGTTTTGGCATCTCACTTTCTTTTGAATCTCAGAATTATTGACATCTTTAGGAACTCAGAATCCAGATGATATTTCTGGCTCTCTTAGTTTAGTTCTTCTTGATTCTTGAACACGGCTTCTTTTTTAGCCTGGCCGTGACCCTAAGCATTTTGTTTTCCCGTATTACCACCGGATACATAAACGCCACAGAAACTTAACTGGGTGAACCCCTTAGGATTGTAATTCAGCTTTGCTAGAATTCCCAGACAGTGGTGTCCAAAGTTCTTAGGCACACTCTTTTGCTTTTGGAATCACGACTTTAACTGTTCAGTCTTAAGCTTTGCACTTGACACCTTCACACCACAAGCATTTAGTTAGGGGAAGGAGCTCAATTGAACCTTTTAGGCCAAGATTTTGTTTTTGGGCCCTTCTAACCATTGATGCTCAAAGCCTTAGATCCTTGCTCTTGCCTTTTGGTTTAAAGAGCTATTGGATTTCTCTTTTTTGTTTTTTTCTTTTGCTTCTCTTTTTTTTCGCTTCTTTCTCTTTTTCTTTCTTTTTGCTGCTTTTTCTTGCTTCAAGAATCAATTTCTTTTAGATTTTTAAGATCACGAATAATACTTCTCCTATTTCATCATTTTTTCAAGAGCCAACATTCTTAACTTCAACATCAAATATGCACTGTTAATTCATGCATTCAGAAAATAAAAGTAAGACCACCACATCAAAATAATTGAACTATTCTTATTATATAACTCGAAATTATGTATCTCACTTTTCTTTTTCAAAATAAATTTTTCTTTTAAGCATGGTGAGGGATACATGGAATATTTCATACCCTTAAGACATAATTAAAGATGATCATGCGCTAGAATTAGGAAACAGAGAGTAATTTAAAAAAGGATAATGAAAACAGAAATAAGCAAAAGGCACTCAACAACCTTAGTGATGGCGGCTGCTGCTTCCTCTTGAGAATCCAGTGGAGCGCTTGATTTTTTCACTCGTTTCGCACGTCTGGGTGTTTTTCGCTCATTTCGCACGTGTGTGTGTTTTTCGTTCATTTTCGCTCATTTCGCATGTGTGGGTGTTTTCCGCTCATTTTCGCACGTGTTGGTGTTTTTCACTCTTTTTCGCACGTGTGCGTGTTTTTCGCTCGTTTTCGCACGCGTGTGTTGTTTGCTCGTTTTCGAACGTGTGGATGTTTGTCGCTCGTTTTCACACATTTGCATGTTTTTCGCTCGTTTTTACACGTGTGGGTATTTTTTGCTCATTTTCGAACGTGTGGGTGTTTTTCGCACGTGTGCGTGTTTTTCGCTCGTTTTTGCATGTGTGCGTGTTTTTCGCTCGTTTTTGCACGTGTGGGTGTTTTTCGCTCGTTTCGCACGTGTGTGTTTTTCGTTCGTTTTCGCTCGTTTCGCAAATGTGGGTGTGTTTCACATATGTGGGTGTTTTTCGCTCGTTTTCGCACATGTGTGTGTTTTTCGCTCATTTTGCACGTATGCATGTTTATCGCTCGTTTTGCACGTATGTATGTTTTTCGTTCGTTTTCGCTCGTTTCGCACGTGTGCATGTTTTTCGCTCTTTTCATACGTGTGGATGTTTTTTGCTCGTTTTCGCACGCATGTCTTTTTCGCTCATTTTCGCACGTGTGTGTATTTGTCGCTCGTTTCGCACGTGTGTGTTTTTCATTCGTTTTCGCTCATTTCGGACGTGTGGGTGTTTTTTGCTCGTTTTCGCACGTGTGCGTGGTTTTTGCTCGTTTTCGCACGTGTGGGTGTTTTTCGCTCATTTCGCACGTGTGTATTTTTCGTTTGATTTCGCTCGTTTCGCACGTGTTGGTGTTTCTGGATCGTTTCCGCACGTTTGCGGGTTTTTCCCTCTTTTTTGCACGTGTGCGTGTTTCTCGCTCATTATCGCACGTGTGTGTTTTTCGCTCATTTTCGCACATGTGGGTGTTTTTTGCTCATTTCGCACGTGTGTGTATTTTTCGCTCGTTTCACACGTGTAGGTGTTTTTCGCTCCTTTCGCACGTGTATGTGTTTTTCGTTCATTTTCGCTCGTTTCGTACGTGTGGGTGTTTTTCACTATTTTTCGCACGTGTGCGTATTTTTTGCTCGTTTTCGCACGTGTGGGTTTTTTTTGCTTGTTTTCGAACAGGTGTGTGTTTTTCGTTCGTTTTCGCTCGTTTTCGCACGTGTGATTGTTTTTCGCTCGTTTTTGCACATTTGGGGGTTTTTCCCTCTTTTTTGCACGTGTGCGTGTCTCTCGCTCGTTATCGCACGCGTGTGTTTTTCAATCATTTTCGCACGTGTGCGTTTTTTTCACTCGTTTCGCAAGTGTGGGTGTTTTTTGCACGTTTTCGCACGTGAGGGTGTTTTTTGCTCGTTTCGCACGTGTGGGTGTTTTTTGCTCGTTTCGCACGTGTGTGTGTTTTTTGCTCGTTTCACACGTATGGGTGTTTTTCGCTCATTTCGCACGTGTATGTGTTTTTCGTTCATTTTCGCTCGTTTCGTACGTGTGGGTGTTTTTCGCTCGTTTTCGCACGTGTGGGTGTTTTTCACTATTTTTCGCACGTTTGGGTGTTTTTCGCTCGTTTTCGCACGTGTGGGTGTTTTTCGCTCGTTTTCAAACGTGTGGGTATTTTTCGCTCGTTTTCGCACGTGTGCGTGTTTTTCGCTCGTTTTTGCACGTGTGCGTGTTTTTCGTTTGTTTTTGCACGTGTGTGTTTTTCACTCGCTTCGCACGTGTGGGTTTTTTGTTCGTTTTTGCTCGTTTCACACATGTGGGTGTTTTTCGCTCGTTTTCGCACGTGTGTGTGTTTATCGCTCGTTTTACGTATCTGTGTTTTTCGTTTGTTTTCGCTCGTTTCGCACATGTGGGTGTTTTTCGCTAGTTTTTCCCACGTGTGCGTGTTTTTCGCTCTTTTCGTACGTGTGGGTATTTTTCTCGTTTTCGCATGCGTATGTGTTTTTCGCTCGTTTTCGCACGTGTGTGTGTGTTTTTTGCTCATTTCGCACGCGTGTGTTTTTTGTTCGTTTTCGCTCGTTTCGCACGTGAGGGTGTTTTTCGCTCTTTTCGCACGGGTTGGTGTTTTTCGCTCGTATCGTACGTGTGTGTGTTTTTCGTTCGTTTTCGCACGTGAGGGTGGTTTTTGCTCATTTCGCACGTGTGTGTGTTTTTCGCTTGTTTCACACGTATGGGTGTTTTTCGCTCATTTCGCACGTGTATGTGATTTTCGTTCATTTTTGCTCATTTCGTACGTGTGCGTGTTTCTCGCTTGTTTTCGCACGTGTGGGTGTTTTTCACTCTTTTTCGCACGTTTGGGTGTTTTTCGCTTGTTTTCGCACGTGTGGGTGTTTTTTGCTCGTTTTCGAACGTGTGGGTATTTTTCACTCGTTTTCGCACGTGTGCGTGTTTTTTGCTCGTTTTTGCACGTGTGCGTGTTTTTCGCTCGTTTTTGCACGGGTGTGTTTTTCGTTCGTTTTCGCTCGTTTCGCACATGAGGCTGTTTTTCGCTCGTTTTTTCCCCGTGTGCGTGTTTTTTGCTCTTTTCGTACGTGTGGGTATTTTTCTCGTTTTCGCACGCGTATGTGTTTTTCGCTCGTTTTCGCACGTGTGTGTGTTTTTTGCTCATTTCGCACGTGTGTGTTTTTTGTTCGTTTTCGCTCGTTTCGCACGTGAGGGTGTTTTTCGCTCTTTTCGCACGAGTTGGTGTTTTTCGCTCGTATCGTACGTGTGTGTGTTTTTCGTTCGTTTTCGCACGTGAGGGTGTTTTTTGCTCATTTCGCACGTGTGTGTGTGTTTCTCGCTCGTTTCACACGTATGGGTGTTTTTCGCTTATTTCGCACGTGTGTGTGATTTTCGTTCATTTTCGCTCGTTTCGTACGTGTGGGTGTTTTTCACTTGTTTTCACACGTGTGGGTGTTTTTCACTCTTTTTCGCACGTTTGGGTGTTTTTCGCTCGTTTTCGCACGTGTGGGTGTTTTTTGCTCGTTTTCGAACGTGTGGGTATTTTTCACTCGTTTTCGCACGTGTGCGTGTTTTTCGCTCGTTTTTGCACGTGTGCGTGTTTTTCGCTCGTTTTTGCACGGGTGTGTTTTTCGTTCGTTTTCGCTCGTTTCGCACATGTGGGTGTTTTTCGCTCGTTTTTGCACGTGTGTTTTTTGCTCATTTCGCACGCGTGTGTGTTTTTCGTTCGTTTTCGCTCGTTTTGCACGTGAGGGTGTTTTTTGCTCATTTCGCACGCGTGTGTGTTTTTCGTTCGTTTTCGCTCGTTTTGCACGTGAGGGTGTTTTTCGCTCTTTTCGCACGAGTGGGTGTTTTTCGCTCGTATCGTACGTGTGTGTGTTTTTCGTTCGTTTTCGCTCATTTTTGCACGTGTGTATTTTTCGCTCGTTTTGCACGTGTGTGTGTTTATCGCTTGTTTTGTAGGTGTGTGTGTTTTTCGTTCGTTTTCGTTCGTTTCTCACGTGTGCGTGTTTTTCGCTCGTTTTCGTAGGTGTTGGGGTTTTTCGCTCGTTTTCGCACGTTTGTGTGTTTTTTGCACGTGTGTGTTTTTCGTTTATTTTCGCACATGTCCGTGTTTTTCGCTTGTTTCACATGTGTACGTGTTTCTCGCTCATTTTTGAACGTGTTTGTTTTTCGCTCGTTTTTCCCACGTGTGCGTGTTTTTTGCTCTTTTCGTACGTATGGGTATTTTTTGCTCATTTTTGCACGCGTATTTGTTTTTCGCTCGTTTTCGCACGTGTGTGTGTGTGTTTTTCGCTCATTTCGCACATGTGTGTGTGTTTTTCGTTCATTTTCGCTCGTTTTGCACGTGAGGGTGTTTTTCGCTCGTTTTCGCACGTGTGCGTGGTTTTCGCTTGTTTTCGCTCGTTTCGCACATATGGGTATTTTTCTCTCGTTTCCTCACGTTTGGGTGTTTTTCCCTCTTTTTCGCACGTGTGCGTGTTTCTCGGTCATTATCGCACATGTGTGTTTTTCCCTCTTTTTCGCACGTGTTCGTGTTTTTCGCTCTTTTCGTACGTGTGGGTGTTTTTTGCTCGTTTCGCACGTGTGTGTGTTTTTCACTCATTTCGCAAGTGTGGGTGTTTTTCACTCGTTTCACACGTGTGTGTGTTTTTTGCTTGTTTTCGCACGTATGGGTGTTTTTCGCTCGTTTTCACACGTGTGTGTATTTTTTGCTCGTTTTTCCACATGTGGGTGTTTTTTGCTCGTTTTCGCACGTGTGTGTGTTTTTCGCTCGTTTTGCACGTATGCATGTTTATCGCTCGTTTTGCACGTATGTGTGTTTTTCGTTCGTTTTCGCTCGTTTCGCACGTGTGGGTGTTTTCCGCTCATTTTCGCACGTGTGCGTGTTTTTAGCTCATTTCGTATGTGTGGGTGTTTTTGCTCATTTTCGCACGCGTATGTGTTTTTCTCTCGTTTTCGCATGTGTGTGTGTTTTTCGCTCGTTTCGCACGTGTGGGTATTTTTCGCTCGTTTTCGCACGTCTGCGTTTTTTCCACTCGTTTCGCACATATTGGTGTTTTTCTCTCGTTTACGCATGTGTGTGTGTTTTGTGCTCGTTTTGCAAGTGTGTGTGTTTTGCGCTCGTTTTGCACGTGTGCGTATTTATCGCTCGTTTCACACGTGTGTCTGTGTTTTTTGTTTGTTTTCGCTGGTGTTGCACGTGTGGGTGTTTTTCGCTCGTTTTCGCTCATTTTGCACGTGTGGGTGTTTTTCGCTCATTTTCGTATGTGTGCGTATTTCTCGCTCGTTTTCGCACGTATATGTTTTTTTCGCTCTTTTTCGTACGTGTGGGTCTTTTTCGCTCTTTTCGTACATGTGGGTGTTTTTCGTTCGTTTTCGCACGTGTGTTTTTCGCTCGTTTTTGCTCGTTTTCGTACGTGTGCGTGTTTCTCGTTCGTTTTCGCATGTCTGTGTTTTTTGCTCGTTTTCGCTGGTTTTGCACGTGTGGGTGTTTTTCGCTCGTTTTTGTACGTGTGCGTGTTTCTCGCTCGTTTTCGCATGTGTGCGTGTTTTTCGCTCTTTTCGTACGTGTGGGTGTTTTTTGCTCGTTTTTGCACGCGTATGTGTTTTTCGGTCGTTTTCCCACGTGTGTTTTTCACATGTGTGTGTGTTTTTCGCTTGTTTCACACATGTGGGTGTTTTTTGCTCGTTTCGCACGTGTGGGTGTTTTTCGCTCGTTTCGCATGTGTTGGTGTTTTTCGCTCGTCTTCGCACGTGTGCGTGTTTTTCGCTCTTCTTCGCACGTGTCGGTGTTTTTCCCGCGTCTTCGAACCTGTTGATGTTTTTCACTCGTTTTCGCACATGTGCGTGTTTTTCGCTCGTTTTGCACGTGTGGGTGTTTTTCGTTCGTTTTCGTACGTGTGCGTGTTTCTCGCTCGTTTTTGCACGTGTGTTTTTCGCTCTTTTTTGTACATGTGGGTGTTTTTCTTTCGTTTTCGCACGTGTGTGTGTTTTGCTCGTTTTCGCTTGTTTTCGTACGTGTGCGTGTTTCTCGTTCGTTTTCGTACGTGTGTGCTTTTCGCTCGTTTTTGCTCATTTTCGCATGTGTGGTTGTTTTTCTCTCGTTTTCGTTCGTGTGTGTGTTTCTCGCTCGTTTTTCCACGTGTGCGTGTTTTTCACCCTTTTCGAACGTGTGCGTGTTTTTCGCCCTTTTCGCACATGTGCGTGTTTTTCGCTCGTTTCACATATGTGGGTGTTTTTCGCTCGTTTCGCATGTGTTTATGTTTTTCGCTCGTCTTCGCACGTGTGCGTGTTTTCGCTCCTCACCGCACATGTCGGTGTTTTTTGCTCGTTTTCGCACGTGTGGGTGTTTTCGCTAGTTTTCAGATGTGTGTGTGTTTTTCTTTCGTTTTCGCTCATTTCGCACGTGTGGGTATTTTTCGCTCGTTTCCGCACGCGTGCGTGTTTTTCGCTCTTTTCGTACGTGTTGGTATTTTTTCGCTCGTTTTCGCACATGTGTATTTTTTGCTTGTTTTCACACGTGTGCGTGTTTTTCGCTCGTTTCGGATGTGTGCGTTTTTTTCCGCTCGTTTCGCACATGTTGGTGTTTTTCCCTCGTTTTTGCACGTGTGTGTGTTTTGCGCTCGTTTTGCATGTGTGCGTATTTATCGCTCGTTTCACACGTGTGTGTGTTTTTTCGTTCGTTTTTGCTGGTTTTGGACCTGTGGGTGTTTTGCGCTGGTTTTTGCACGTGTGCGTATTTTTCGCTTGTTTTTGCTCGTTTTGCAGATGTGGGTGTTTTTTGCTCGTTTTCGTACGTGTGCGTGTTTCTCGCTCGTTTTCGCACATGTGTGTCTTTCGCTCTTTTTCGTACGTGTGGGTGTTTTTTGCTCTTTTCATACGTGTGTTTGTTTTTCTTTCGTTTTCGCACGTGTGTATGTTTTTTGCTCGTTTTCGCTCATTTTGTGCATGTAGGTGTTTTTCACTCGTTTTCGTACGTGTGCGTGTTTCTCGTTTGTTTTCGCACGTGTGTATTTTTCGCTCGTTTTTGCTCGTTTTGCACGTGTGGGTTTTTTTTGCTCGTTTTTGTAAGTGTGCGTGTCTCTCACTCGTTTTCGCACGTGTGCATATTTTTCGCTTTTTTGGTACGTGTGGGTGTTTTTCGCTCATTTTCGCACCGTATGTGTTTTTCGGTCTTTTTGCACGTGTGTGTGTGTTTTTCGCATGTTTTCACACGTGTGCGTATTTTTTTGCTTGTTTCGCACGTGTGGGTGTTTTTCGCTCATTTTCGCACGGGTGCATGTTTTTCGCTCGTTTTCGCACGGGTGGGTGTTTTTCGCTTGTTTCGCATGTGTGTGAGTTTTTCGTTCATTTTCGCTCATTTCGCATGTGTGGGTGATTTTCGCTCCTTTTCGCACGTGTGGGTGTGTTTCATTCTTTTTCGCATGCGTGCGTGTTTTTCGCTCGTTTTCGCACGTGTGTGGTTTTCGCTCGTTTTCGCACGTGTGCGTGTTTTTTGCTCGTTTTCGCACGTGTGCGTGTTTTTCGCTCGTTTTCGCACGTTTGGATATTTTTCGCTTGTTTTCGCATGTATGGTTGTTTTTCGCTCGTTTCGCACGTGAGTGTGTTCGTTCGTTTTTGCTCGTTTCGCACGTGTCGGTGTTTTTCGCTCGTTTTCACACGTGTGCTTGTTTTTCGCTGGTTTTCGCACGTGTGTGAGTTTTTCGCTGGTTTCAGATGTGAGCGTGTTTATTGCTCATCTCGCATGTGTGTGTGTTTTTCGTACGTTTTCGCTCGTTTAGCACGTGTACGTATTTTTTGCTCTTTTCGTACGTGTTAGTGTTTTTCGCTCGTTTTCGCATGTGTGTGTTTTTCGCACGTGTGTGTGTTTTTCACTAGTTTTCGCACGTCTGCATGTTTTTCACTCGTTTCGCACGTGTGGGTGTTTTTTTCTCGTTTTGCACGTGTTGGTGTTTTTCGCTTGTTTTTGCTCGTTTTGCAGATGTGGGTGTTTTTTGCTCGTTTTCGTACGTGTGCGTGTTTCTCGCTCGTTTTCGCACATGTGTGTCTTTCGCTCTTTTTCGTACGTGTGGGTGTTTTTTGCTCTTTTCATACGTGTGTTTGTTTTTCTTTCGTTTTCGCACGTGTGTATGTTTTTTGCTCGTTTTCGCTCATTTTGTGCATGTAGGTGTTTTTCACTCGTTTTCGTACGTGTGCGTGTTTCTCGTTTGTTTTCGCACGTGTGTATTTTTCGCTCGTTTTTGCTCGTTTTGCACGTGTGGGTTTTTTTTGCTCGTTTTTGTAAGTGTGCGTGTCTCTCACTCGTTTTCGCACGTGTGCGTATTTTTCGCTTTTTTGGTACGTGTGGGTGTTTTTCGCTCATTTTCGCACCGTATGTGTTTTTCGGTCTTTTTGCACGTGTGTGTGTGTTTTTCGCATGTTTTCACACGTGTGCGTATTTTTTTGCTTGTTTCGCACGTGTGGGTGTTTTTCGTTCATTTTCGCACGGGTGCATGTTTTTCGCTCGTTTTCGCACGGGTGGGTGTTTTTCGCTTGTTTCGCATGTGTGTGTGTTTTTCGTTCATTTTCGCTCATTTCGCATGTGTGGGTGATTTTCGCTCCTTTTCGCACGTGTGGGTGTGTTTCATTCTTTTTCGCATGTGTGCGTGTTTTTCGCTCGTTTTCGCACGTGTGTGGTTTTCGCTCGTTTTCGCACGTGTGCGTGTTTTTTGCTCGTTTTCGCACGTTTGGATATTTTTCGCTTGTTTTCGCACGTATGGTTGTTTTTCGCTCGTTTCGCACGTGAGTGTGTTCGTTCGTTTTTGCTCGTTTCGCACGTGTCGGTGTTTTTCGCTTGTTTTCACACGTGTGCTTGTTTTTCGCTGGTTTTCGCACGTGTGTGAGTTTTTCGCTGGTTTCGGATGTGAGCGTGTTTATTGCTCATCTCGCATGTGTGTGTGTTTTTCGTACGTTTTCGCTCGTTTAGCACGTGTACGTATTTTTTGCTCTTTTCGTACGTGTTAGTGTTTTTCGCTCGTTTTCGCACGTGTGTGTGTTTTTCACTAGTTTTCGCACGTCTGCATGTTTTTCACTCGTTTCGCACGTGTGGGTGTTTTTTTCTCGTTTTGCACGTGTTGGTGTTTTTCGCTTGTTTTTGCTCGTTTTGCAGATGTGGGTGTTTTTTGCTCGTTTTCGTACGTGTGCGTGTTTCTCGCTCGTTTTCGCACATGTGTGTCTTTCGCTCTTTTTCGTACGTGTGGGTGTTTTTTGCTCTTTTCATACGTGTGTTTGTTTTTCTTTCGTTTTCGCACGTGTGTATGTTTTTTGCTCGTTTTCGCTCATTTTGTGCATGTAGGTGTTTTTCACTCGTTTTCGTACGTGTGCGTGTTTCTCGTTTGTTTTCGCACGTGTGTATTTTTCGCTCGTTTTTGCTCGTTTTGCACGTGTGGGTTTTTTTTGCTCGTTTTTGTAAGTGTGCGTGTCTCTCACTCGTTTTCGCACGTGTGCGTATTTTTCGCTTTTTTGGTACGTGTGGGTGTTTTTCGCTCATTTTCGCACCGTATGTGTTTTTCGGTCTTTTTGCACGTGTGTGTGTGTTTTTCGCATGTTTTCACACGTGTGCGTATTTTTTTGCTTGTTTCGCACGTGTGGGTGTTTTTCGCTCATTTTCGCACGGGTGCATGTTTTTCGCTCGTTTTCGCACGGGTGGGTGTTTTTCGCTTGTTTCGCATGTGTGTGTGTTTTTCGTTCATTTTCGCTCATTTCGCATGTGTGGGTGATTTTCGCTCCTTTTCGCACGTGTGGGTGTGTTTCATTCTTTTTCGCATGTGTGCGTGTTTTTCGCTCGTTTTCGCACGTGTGTGGTTTTCGCTCGTTTTCGCACGTGTGCGTGTTTTTTGCTCGTTTTCGCACGTGTGCGTGTTTTTCGCTCGTTTTCGCACGTTTGGATATTTTTCGCTTGTTTTCGCACGTATGGTTGTTTTTCGCTCGTTTCGCACGTGAGTGTGTTCGTTCGTTTTTGCTCGTTTCGCACGTGTCGGTGTTTTTCGCTTGTTTTCACACGTGTGCTTGTTTTTTGCTGGTTTTCGCACGTGTGTGAGTTTTTCGCTGGTTTCGGATGTGAGCGTGTTTATTGCTCATCTCGCATGTGTGTGTGTTTTTCGTACGTTTTCGCTCGTTTAGCACGTGTACGTATTTTTTGCTCTTTTCGTACGTGTTAGTGTTTTTCGCTCGTTTTCGCACGTGTGTGTTTTTCGCACGTGTGTGTGTTTTTCACTAGTTTTCGCACGTCTGCATGTTTTTCACTCGTTTCGCACGTGTGGGTGTTTTTTTCTCGTTTTGCACGTGTTGGTGTTTTTCGCTTGTTTTCACACGTTTGTGTGTTTTCGCTCGTTTTTGCATGTGTGCGTGCTTTTCGCTAGTTTTCGCACATGTGGATGTTTTTTGCTAGTTTTCGCACGTGTACGTATTTTTCTCTCGTTTTGGCACATGTGGGTGTTTTTCACTCGTTTTGGCATGTGTCGGTATTTTTCGCTCGTTTCGCACGTGTGTGTTTTTTCGCTCATTTCACACGTGTGGGTGTTTTTCACTCGTTTTCGCATGTGTGGGTGTTTTTCACTCTTTTTCGCACGTGTGCGTATTTTTCGCTCATTTTGGCACGTGTGTGGTTTTCGCTCGTTTTCGCACGTGTACGTGTTTTCGCTCGTTTTGGCACATGTGGGGTGTTTTTCACTCGTTTTCGCATGTGTCGGTACTTTTCACTCGTTTTCGCATATGTGCGTGTTTTTCGCACGTTTTCGCATGTGTGGGTGTTTTTCGCTCATTTCACACGTGTGTGTGTTTTTCGTTCGTTTTTGCTCATTTCGCACGTGAGGGTGTTTTTTGCTCGTTTTCGCACGTGTGGGTGTTTTTCGCTCGTTTTCGCACGTGTGCATATTTATCGCTCATTTCGCACGTGTGTGAATTTTTCGTTCGTTTTCGCTCGTTTTGCACATGTGCGTATTTTTCGCTTGTTTTCGCACGTGTGCATATTTTTCGCTCTTTTCATACGTGTTGGTGTTTTTCACTCGTTTTCGCATGTGTGCGTGTCGTGTCACTGGTCAACACATTATCATACCATTACACGTGGCCAAATCATGGGGTAACTGGTAGCCGTACGAATCCCCACGCTTCATACAACCGAACCAGGAAGTGCACTGGGTTGTCCAAGTAATACCTGAGCGAGTTAAGGTCAATCCCACAAGGATTGTGGTTTGAAGCAAGCTATGGTTATCTTGCAGATCTTAGTCAGGCAAATAGAAGAGTTGTTGGTTTTGGGTAAAAGCATAAAGTGAAATAGGGTATAAAATACTTTGTGAATTCAAATGTAATCAATGATAAGAAGATGGTTATGGCTTGGAGATGCTTTGTCCTTCTGGATTAACTCTGGTCTTACTGTCTTCTTCAATTGTGAATGATTTCTTCTATGGCAGGCTGTATGTGATTGACGCTGGTTTGAGCAGCTACCAATACTCCTTTAGATCTGAACCCCAGGGTTAGTGCGAATCCAGTTTGATTGAAGGTGAAGCTCCTGAAGTTCATTCTCCTTGGTGATCCTACTCAAAATACCACAGACAAGGTCAAATCTTCCAGATCAGAGGATGCTGCGCCTTTGGTTCTAGCCTCTACCACAGAGATTCTAATCTCCCCATACTTCGGCTGAACTGGTGTTTCGAGAAGTCCCCAATGAAGTCGTGGATTAGCCCTCTAAGAGATGTATAATCAAGCTGGTGGTTCGTCATTTTCTAATGAAAGACTCACTCTGAACCCATGTAGAATGTGATAACCTTATGCCAGTTCAACGCATTCATATTGATAAAGAACGAAGATACATCTTAGAATAGAGAATCAAACACAAATTGAGAAAGAACAGTAGTACTTTTAGTAATCCATAAAACTCAGCAAGGCTCCTCCCCTCAACCTAGGAGGTTTAGAAACTCATACTGATAGAAAATACAAACATAAAGCGTGTAAAATGTCAAAATGTGGAAGAAGATCCTAAACAAGGTTAATCTTCTCCTTTAAATACCAAACTAATGACTAGTAAGGGTAAAATAGTCTTTTAGTGCTAAAATTTACTTCCGGAGCCCACTTGGTGAGTGTTTGGGCTGAGATTTGATGAGATCCACGTGCTATGAAGCCTCTAGGGTGTTGAACACTGGCTAGGGGGTCATCTTTGGGCGTTTGGATGCTGGTTTACTCCTTGTGAGCGCTGGACACCTGGACTGGGGCAGGAGGATGGCATTGGATGCCAATTTTGGGCCTTTTATTCTGAAGCAAAGTATGAACTATTATACATTGCTGGAATGCTCTGGAAGTCAGCTTTCCATAGTCATTGAGAATGCTCCATTTGGAATTCTGTAGCTCCAGAAATGCTCTTTCGAGTGCAAGAAGGTCAGATCCGGACAGCATCTGCAATGCTTTCTCTGTCTCTGAATCAGACTTTTGCTCTAGCTCCTCAATTTCAGCCAGAAAATACCTGAAATTGTACAAAAATACAAAAACTCAGTAAAATCCAAAAATATGAATTTTACACTAAAACCTATGAAAACGCTATAAAACTTAAACAAAACATGCTAAAATCTATATGAAAATGATGCCAAAAAGCATATAAAATATCCGCTCATCACAATACCAAACTTAAATTGTTGCTTGTCTCCAAGAAACTAAAAACACAGTAGGATAAAACGAAGAGTAAGACACAATAAATCTCAGAGTTTCCAATGAAGCTCAATTTCAATTAGATGGGCGAGACTTAGTATCCATTGAAACTCAGAAATGTTGGTATCTTTAGGAACTTAGAATCCAGATGATATTATTGACTCTCCTAGTTCAATTCTTTTTTATTCTTGAACATAGCTTTCAGAGTCTTAGTCGTGACCCTAAGCACTTTGTTTTCCAGTATTACCACCGGATACATAAATGCCATAGACACTTTAACTGGGTGAACTCTTTTGGATTGTGATTCAGCTTTGTTAGAATCCCCAGATAGAGATGTCCAGAGTTATTAAGCACACTCTTAGGATCTTTGGATCCTTTTACCCTTGCCTTTTGGTTTAAAGGGTTACTGGCTTTTTTCTCGTGCCTTTTGGTTTAAAGAGCAATTGGTTTTTTCTGCTTTTTATTTATTTATTATTTTTTTCGCCATATTTTTTTCGCATGCATATATATTTTTTTTTTCTTTTGCAACATGCTTTTTCTTTTTCTTTTTGCTGCTTTTTCTTATTTCAAGAATCAATTTATTTGGATTTTTCAGATCACCAATAATACTTTTCCTTATTCATCGTTCTTTCAAAGGCCAATATTCTAAAATTCCAACTTTAATTATGCACTGTTTATTCATATATTCAGAAAATAAAAACAATGCCACCACATCAAGATAATTGAACTATTCTTATTATAAACTTAAAATTCATGTATCTCTCAATTCTTTTCAAATAAAATTTTCTTTTAAGCAAAGTGAGAGACATATGGAACATTTTATTACTTTAAGACATAAATGGAAATGATCATGCAATAGGAACAAGAGAACAGACAGAAAAATAAAATAGAAAACAGGAAAACATCATAAGGAGAGGTGATTAAGAGAACGAATCCACCTTTAATGGTGGTGGCTAGTGCTCCTCCTTGAAGATCCAATGTAGTGCTTGATCTCTTCAATGTCACTCCTTTGTCTTTGTTGTTCTTCCCTCATAACCCTTTGGTCTTTTCTAATTTCATTGAGGATGGTTGAATGCTCTTGATGCTCCATCCTCAACTGATTTATGTTAGAGCTCAATTCTCCCACGGAATTATGCCATTGATCCCAATAGCTTTGAAGAGGAAAATACATCCCTTAAGGTATCTCAGGGATCTCATATTGAGGTGGTTGCATAGGCTCATGTGCATGCTCTCTAGTCTGCTCCATCCTCTTCTTAGTGATTGGCTTGTCCTCCTCAATGGAGATATCTCCTTCTATGACAATTTCAACTGAATTGCATAGATGACAGATGAGGTGGGGGAATGCCAACCTTGCGTTGGTGGATGGCTTTTCAGCTATCTTGTACAGCTTTTGAGGAATCACCTCATGTACTTTTACCTCACCTCCAATCATGATGCAATGGATCATGATGGCTCTTTTAATAGTCACTTCTGACCAGTTGCTAGTGGGGATGATAGAGTGTTGGATGAATTCCAACCATCCTCTAGCTTTGGGCTTACCTTGGGAATCTTTTTTTCACTGTGCTCTTTCCACACAGATGTCTGAGAGCACTTGATCTAGTCTCTAATCAAAGTTAACTCTTCTAGTGTAAGGATGTGGGTCTCTTTGCATCAGAGGCAAGTTGAACGCCACCCTCACACTTTCCAGGCTAAAATCTAAGATTCTCCCTCGAACCATGGTGCTCCAATTCTTGGGATTTAGGTTCACACTAATGTTATGGTTTTTCGTGACCCATGCATTAGCATAGAACTCTTACACCATTAAGATTCCAACCTCTTGGATGGAATTGGTTAGGACTTTCCAACCTCTTCTCCGGTTCTCTCTTCAGATTTTCGGATACTCAATCTTCTTGAGCTTGAAAGGGACCTCAGGGATCACTTTCTTCTCTGCCACTACTTCATAGAAGTAGTCTTGGTGGGCTTTGGTAATGAATCTCTCCATCTTCCAAGATTCGGAGGTGGTGGCTACTGCCTTTTCTTTCCTCTTTCTAGAGGATTCTCTAACCTTGGGTGCCAAAAGTGATAATAGAAAGCAAAAAGCAATGCTTTTCCCACACCAAACTTAAAAGCTTTGCTTGTCCTTGAGCAAAAATAAAGAAAAGAGAATAATGGAGTAGAAAAATAAAAAAATAGAAGGAGATGGAGGGAGAAGGCAATTCCGCTAAGAGGCTATTGATGGGTATGAGAGGTGTGTGCATGAAGGGTTAGAATGAGGGGTATTTATAGGAGGGGGTAGGGTTGTGTTCGATCATGGGTGGGGTAAATGGGAGGGAAATTTGATTTTTAAGTGGGTGGGGGTTGGTGGGAGTTATGATGGTTATAGGAAAGTGATATGGATGTGATTGGGCTAGGGTTTATAGGGAAGAGTGTATGGGGAAGTGTGAAAGATAGAGAGAAGTGGGGTAGGTAAAGATGCTGTAGGAGCCACTGGTCCTGAGAGGTTAGGGAATTCAGATTCCCTGCCCTCTGCATTAGCGTTGAACGCCCAGGGTCTGCTCTCTGGCTGGCGTTCAACTCCAGCAACACTCCATCTAGAGTGTTCTATTTTCACTGTTGAATATTTTTGTCTCTGTTCTGACTGCTACACATGATCATCAACCTAAATAAATAAATTAAAGAAAAATAATTAGTTAAGGTTGGGTTGCCTCCCAATAAGCGCTTCTTTAACGTCACTAGCTTGACGGTTAGCTCCTTACGGAGGTGAGTATGGGCTCAGAATGAAATTTCTTCCTGTCTTCTCTTGAATGAGCTCCACATGCTCTAGAGACAGGATACAACTCATTGTATGTGGTATGACTGGCTTCTTGGAAAAGACAACTCTCATGCCCAGTGAGAGGCCTTTAGTGGGGACTTTCTTGTCCCTCTAACCTTTAGGTACTTTCTTCCGAGTACCTTTGTTTTCAGTGCTTGTTAATGGCTGTCCAACACCAAACTTAGAATTGATGTTTGGGGGTTTAGTACAGCTCTTCACAGAAAGAGAGGGTTGGAACAGTTGGTGTTGCACCATGGTCTCTTTCTTTTCAGAGGGAGAATTGGGATTGGACATCTTAAACCAGATGTAGTCCTCTCCTAGTTAGAAAACCATTTCTCCCTTTGCCACATTAATTATGGCATTTGCAGTAGCTAGGAAAGGTCTTCCGAGGATGATAGAATCATCCTCATCCTCTCCTATGTCCAAGACTATGAAGTTTGCAAGGATGTAGTGGTATTCAACCTTCACCAAGACATCCTCTACTAAGCCATATGGCTTCTTCATTGACTTGTCTGCCATCTCTAGTGAGACATTTGCAGCTTGTACCTCAAAGATTCCCAGCTTCTCCATTACAGAGAGTGGCATGAGGTTTATACTTGACCCTAGGTCACACAAAGCCTTCTCAAAGGTCATGGTGCCTATGGTGCAAGGAATTAGGAAGCGTCCAACATCTTGAAGCTTCTGAGGTAGCTTCTGCTGAGCCAAAGCATTGAGTTCTTTGGAAAGAAGTGGAGGTTTTTCCTCCAAAGGCTTTATACCAAATAGCTTGGCATTCAGCTTCATGAGAACTCCTAGGTACCGAGCAACTCACTCTTCCCTAGTGTCTTCATCCTCATCAGAGGATGAGTGTTCATTAGAACTCATGCATTGTATAAGTGAATGTAAAGGAACCTCTATAGTCTCTATATGAGCCTTGGCTTCCTTTAGTTCTTAGATAGGCATTTCTTGAGTGGGTATTGAGTACTCAGAGGGTGTACCTTTACTGGAATTCAACGACAGTTCTGATGGCTCTTTGGGCGTTGAATGCCCATGCTGTATACCCTTACTGGCGTTAAACGCCAGTTTTCTTACCATTTTAGGCGTTGAACACTCAGCAGGGATGTCTTGGCTGGCGTTCAATGCCAGCTTCCCTGTTTGTTTGGGCATTGAATGCCCAGTGAGGGCTTCCTCACTGGCGTTCAGCGCCAGGCTCTTAGCCAGTTTGGGCATTGAACGCCCAGTGAGGTTTTCCTCACTAGCGTTCAATGCCTTGCCAGTCTCTCCAGATTCGGCCTCAACCTCAGTGGTGATGGCCTTGCACTCTTCGCTTAGGTTTACTTCAGTGTTACTTGGAAGAGTGTGAGGAGGGGTCTCAGGGATCCTCTTACTCAGTTGACCAATCTGAATCTCCAAATTTCTAATAGAAGATCTTATTTCAGTTATGAAACTATGGGTGGTCTTAGAGAGGCTGGAGACTAGAATGGCTAAGTCAGAAAGGCTCTACTTAGGGGTCTCCATATTCTCTTGAGAAGATGGGAATAGTGGCCTGTTGTTGAACCTATTCTGGTTCCTTCCACCTTGATTATTATTGAAGCCTTGCTGAGGCTTCTGTTGATCCTTCCATGAAAGGTTAGGATGATTCCTCCATGGTGGGTTGTTCAGGATCATAAGCTTCTACTTCAGAAGAAGCTTCCTAAATACTGCCAGCTGCAGTTAGCAATCCAGTCAAATACTGAGAGATCATATTGACCTGCCGAGTCAAGATCTTGTTCTGAGCCAATATGGCATTCAGAGTATCAACTTCAAGAACTCCTTTTTTTGATAGATCCCATTGTTTACAGGATTTCTCTCAGAGGTGTACATGAATTGGTTGTTTGCAACCATCTCAATGAGTTCTCTTGCTTCTGCAGGTATTTTCTTCAAGTGGAGTGATCCACCTACAGAGCTGTCCAATGATATTTTGGACATCTCAGACAGACCATCATAAAAAATTTCTAGGATAGAACATTCTGAGAGCTTGTTAGGAGGACACCTCGTGATCAGTTGCTTGTATCTTTCCCAAACTTCATAGAGGGATTCACCTTCTCTTTGTCAGAAGGTTTGAACTTCCACTATGATTTTGCTCATTTTTTGAGGAGGAAAGAATTTAGCCAAGAAAGCATTGACCAGATTTTTCCAAGAGTCTAGGCTCTCTTTTGGTTGAGAATCTAACCATATTTTAGCTCTGTCTCTTACAACAAAAGGAAAGAGCATAAGTCTGTAGACCTCAAGATCCGCTCTATTGGTCTTAACAGTGTCACAGATTCGCAAGAATTCAGCTAAGAACTGATGTGGATCTTCTAGTGGAAGTCCATGGAACTTGCAATTTTGTTGCAGAAGAGAGACTAACTGAGGCAAAATGTAACACCCCAATTACCCTAAACTTTATCTCTAGCCGTAAAGCAAGGGTTAATCAGAGGTTACGATAGATCTAAGGCTTATACATATTTATATAGAAGGAAATAATATATTCTAGAAGCCCGATGAAGGATTAAGCTCAAAGATAGATTTACAAAAGCGCGAAACGTTCACACGAAGCTAACGCACAAGACACAGAGTAGAGATGCAAGAGAAAAGAACATATATAAATATAAGAATATAATACTCATAGGGAGCTAGCCGTAACTTGCGGAGTTTGAGCCGACTAGTTATATACAGACATATAGAATTTTGGAATTAAAACAGCTTATACAACTTATCTCTCAAATAAGCCTCTACAGCCATAAAGACAAATATACAAAAGGTGAGAGAATACTACAACAAAATTAAAACAGAAATAAATCAGAAAGAAACCATACTCCGCTCTGTCACCATATCCGCAATCTCACCGAAGTAGATTTGTAACTTGTGTCTGAAAAACAACAACAAAGTATGGAATGAGAACTGAAGGTTCTCAGTATGGTAACAAGGCCCAATATGTAAGATGTAAGGCCCCGGGACGCCAAAGGCAATCCTAGAACTTCACACCAAACCGATATTCAAGCTTAACGTAAAAAAAATAAATAAAGAACTTAAACCATAAACCGGGTTATCTAAACTTAAGGGAATTCTAACTGATACTAATCACACTGCTGTATCCCACAGCTTTCGCCACCCTAACCTCTGTGCGATCCCATCGCCACCACCTACCTAACCTCCTCAGCACCAGACATACACAATTAATGCAAACAAGTAATACACAAGTAGTAATCATATATAACAAGTAATTCAAGAAGCAAGTAGGCATATTATACAATTAGGCAAACTCAAGTAGTCAAAGCAAACACATAAGATATGCATATGATGAATGTCTATCCTATTGGCTCGTGATATCACTTGTCGCTCTATGAATGCCAACCCGACACATCCTTTCGGATGTCGCCTTTCTACCACTTCCGAGGATATAGCACCTGGCCCGCTCTTGTTCCTAGGATATAGTTCCTGACACTACCGTTCCGAGGATATAGTGCTTGGCCCACTCTTGCGGTAGAAAAGGAAAACAACAATAACAACATATAATTCATCACAAATCATTCCAAGGATATAGTGCCTGGCTCACTATCATTCCAAGAATATAGTGCCTGGCTCACTATCCACATCCACAAGTTCATCAACCTCAAATCATCATCATTTCTCATCTTAAATCACTTTCAATTATCAACTCTCAACATTCCAAGGATATAGTCCCCGGCACACTCTCCTTCAATTATTATCATTCCAAGGATATAGTGCCTGGCACACTTTCAACATTCATCAAGTTTTTGCATCCCATCTTGAGTCCTCAACTCCTCACAACCATCATCAATTCATGATTTCCATTCCAAGCTCATTAGTCTATCAGTTTCTCAATTCGTTGTCCATAATCATCAAGTTCATTACTCTTCCTTTTCTCTCAACCAAGCTCATCCTCAATACACCAGAAACCTAAGCCTCCATTTTCTATCTTTTGAAACAATATCAAATCAAAATCCTTAGGTTCTATCCCATGTTCAAATATCCAAAACTAGGCCCAAGAGCCTTAAATGGTGTTATAGAAGCTTACAACCTTGTTGGGAAGGTGAAATAGTTGAAAACAAAACTTAAATTTGTGAAACAGGGCGTGTGCGTTTGATAAACCACTATTTTATGGTATATATTGTGTTTATTTATGTGGTTTTATCATGATCTTTACCTACTTATTCGTTAAATAAGCATGCATTTATAATTCCTTCCTAAAGTTATTGCATGATTGAAAACTTGCTTCCTAGAGACTTTTATTATGTATTATTATTTCTCCTTTATTCCATTCAACGCCGTGATCTGTGTATTAAGTGTTTCAAGCTTTATAGAGCATGAATGGTTGGAGATTAGAAAGAAGCTTGCAAAAATGGAAGGAACACAAGAAATTGAGGAGATGACCAGCGAGAAGCGACGCGCCGCATGGATGACGCGAACCACGCGAAAGAAAAGAAATCACAGTGACGCGGCCGCATGGATGACGCGACTGCGTGACATGCGCGATCTGCATAATCTGCAGAATCGCTGGGCGATTTCGGGCCTTATTTTGACCCAGTTGTCGGCCGAGAAAAGCATACTAGAGCCAGAGAACATGCAGAACCAACAACAACATTCATTCCATGTAGATTTTAGATTAGTTTTTAGATCTAGGTTTCTCCTCCTCTTAGGATTTGATTTAGATTTCATTAGTTTTAGGATTGCTCTCAATCAAGTTCAATGTTCTTTTAATTATTTTTTACTTATTTTACTTTTCCATGTTTTAATCACTTAATTTATATTAATTTAGATTTAAATACGAATTACTTTTTATTTATTAATCCTTTGATCATTATTTATTATGTCTTTTTTTCTTTCTTTGTTGAATCATTACAATGAGTGAGTATCAACTTTTGATGAAATTGGTTTCAAGAAAATTGAGTTATACTCTAGCTTCAAGAAAGATTGAACTTGGGATTAATAATTCTATTGTACTTCCTTCTAGTAAGACAATAAACAATCCATTTCATCACTGAAAAACAGATAGGACTTCAGCTATACTGCAAAGCTTCTATTTATTTTTAACTTTTATTTAATTATTGCCTTCTTAACCCCAATTTAACAAGATCTAATAAAATAGAACACTTTCTGCAATCCTTGGATATGACCTGGGATTCATACTCCGTATATTTATTTTAATTTCTGTGACACCCTTCTAAATTGATAAGCGAATTTGTTGGTTGAGAAATATACTTGCAACGCATATTTTATAATCATTCTTAACTCACCAATTTCCGCTCGCATCAATTTCGGCGCCGTTGCCGGGGAGTTACAATAGAGTGCTAAAGTTATTAATTAGAATTTATTTATTTGCATTTTATTTTATTTTGCTACTATGAGCTGCTTGTTTCTTTCGTTAGATGACACGTTCACTTCCTGATCCAAGCTTGCTAGTATTCAATCCTAAGATTGAAAGAACTATTTCATGAATAAGGCAAGTTTGGTGTCGGTTAGTCCTCTCTGAGGCGGATCTGAAACGTCATTTGAGAAAGAAACTAGCCCCCGTTCTATTGATTTGGTTGTTTCACGTGCAGGTAACATGGCAGCAGCCAGGAGAGTTACTATCCAGGAGGCTGGAGCCCCTGATTTTACAATGCAACCATTTCAAGCACATCACCTAGCGGTAGCTACAGATTTTGAAATAAAGACCGCACTGCTCAATTTGATGCCCAAGTTTCATGGCTTACCTACTCAAGAGCCTATCAAGCACCTGAGAGATTTTCAGGCAGCCTGTTCTACTGTCAGCGTGATGGTGCAGATGAAACTTCAATTTTGCTTAAAGCTTTCCCGTTTTCTCTTGAGGGAAAGACAAGAGAGTGGTACTACACTCAACAGCAGCAATTGTATCCAACTGGGATACACTGAGAAGAGAATTCTTGGAAAAGTTCTTTCCACTGAAGTTACTGATAAACTGAGGAAAGATATTTCCATGATTGTTCAGGATGATTCTGAAACCTTTATGATACTGGGAGCGCTTCAATAATCTTCTGGAAGCTTACCCCCGCCATATGATTGACAAGATAGTGTTACTCGGTTATGTCACACAGGGAATGAGGCCCCAAGATAAGACCACATTGGAAAGTGCTAGCAATAGGTCTATGAAAAAGTACAAGACCACTGATGAGGCATGGCAATTGATCAGTGACTTAGCTGAATCTACTAGGAATCACAGGCAGAAACAAGTCCGTTTAAAAGCTGTTACAGAAGTATCCTCTAGCAGAGAGACTACTGCTTTAACTCAGAGTATCTGTGAAATGACCAACTTGCTGAAGCAGATGCAATTGAATCAACAACAAGTTCAGCAAGCTCAACCTTCTCCACCACAGCAAAACCAACAGTTAGTCCCACAGAGAGTTTGTGAATCTGCGCTGATTATAGCCATTATACTGACGAATGTCCGCAGCTCTAGCAAGAAGACAACACCGTGGCAGCCACACATAACTTCTATGACCGCCCCAACCAAGGGTACAATCAAGGTGGCAATTACAACCACGGATGGCAAGACAATTCTAACCAGAATTGGAGGGACAACAACAACAAAGGAGGCAGAGATAATCAGGGAAATCAGAGGTGGAATAACAACAACAACAGGCAGCAGAATCAGAATCAGCTTTACAGAGCACCTCACCTAAGGCAATCCCAAGGACCACAGAATACCCAACAACAGACCTCACAATTTACCCATCCTTCTGCATCTGCCAATGATGACTTACTACAATCTATTGATCGGAAGAACAACATTAATGCCACTCTGAATGGTCTGATCGCTACTTTGCAGGCTCTTGTCTCCCAGATAGGATCAATGAATAACTCCAATAACCAACCTTTGAGCTCCAGTGGATTTCCTCTCAACCATTACCAATCCAAGGGTGGTATTAATGCCATCACCCTGAGGTCCGGAACCACACTGCAGGAGAGGAATCAAGAGGAGCCAAACCCATTAGAACACGCCTCAGCTGAAGAGGTAGTGGAAATAGAAGATGTTGAAGAGGAAGAGGACATACAGGACGTGCTGAAGAAGAAGAAGTCAACCACAGGAGGAAGCACTAAAGGCGCAGACACTGCAGAAAATGCCACTCCCATCCCATTTCACAACTTGCAAGGAAGCCCAGGAAGCAGCTGGAACCTGATCCCAAAATGGTAGAATATTCAAAAAGGTCGAGGTAATGTTCCTCTTTTGATGTTATTCAACAGGTACCTAAGTATGCTAAGTTTCTAAAAGATTTATGTATACATAAAGACAAAATTAATGAATTAGAAACTATTCCTTTAGGAAGTTCCTATCTGCTTTAATGGGAGGTTTACCTGAAAAGTGTAGTGACCCAGGTCCTTGTATAGTAATTGTACTATTGGTGGTGTGATAATTTCTGAATGCATGTGTGATTTAGGAGCATGTGTGAGTATAATGCCTTTGTCTATATATGATTTTTGAGGCTCCCTCCCTTAAAAAGTCGACAGCTCG